>NC_052067.1:94681114-94984919 GCF_015852505.1 Tachyglossus aculeatus
TTAATTGATAGATCGTGCAGATCAGTGAAAAAGTACCCCTGGGATGTGTTTTCTAAAGTTGACATTTTACATTCTCTGTCTCATCTGAGATTCATCGTGACATCTTGCTTCTTCCATTTCAGCTACAGTAATGCAAGAAGTCCAGAAGAGAGGTAAGAAAGACCCTCTTGCTTTGTTTCACTGAAAGGGATTTCCGATTTGAGAAATACTTTCCCCTTTGCCCTTCCTTCTGCTCTGCCTATGCACATGGATCTGTACCCTATAAGCTGATACCCACTCCCAAAGCACTTAGACACATCTTTCCTTATATTCTTACTGCTTCCCCTAACAGTAATTTACTTAAATCTCTCTCCCCCATTAGATCATATGCTCCTTGAGGGCAGGGATCATGCTACCAACCAATTATCAATAATAATAATGATAACGGTACCTATGGTCATCTTTCTACTGAAACATTCAGGACATGTCACTCCCCTTCTCAAAAATATTCAGTGGTTGCCTATCCAACTCCATGTCTAATAAAAACCCCTCACCATTGGCTTTAAAGCACTCCATCACCTTGTCCCCTCCTACCTCACCTTGCTCTCCTACTACATCCCAGCCTGTATATTTCACTCCTCTGGTGCTAAACTTCTCACTTTGCCTCCACCTCACCTATCTCACCACAGACCCCAGGCCCACATCCTGCCTCTGGCCTGGAATGCCCTCCCTCCTCAAATCTGACAATTACTCTCCCCTCTTCAAAGCCTTATTCAAGGCACATCTCCTCCAAGAGGCCTTCCCAGACTAAGCCCCACTTTTCCTCATCTCCCACTCCCTTCTGTGTTGCCCTTTCCTCATCCCTCAATCCCACAGAATTTATGCATATATATATGTAATTTTATTTGTATTGATGTCTGTTTGTATTGATGCCTGTCTGTCCCCCTCCCCCTGCAATATTGTGAGCTCATTGCTGGCAGGCATTGTCACTATTTATTGTTGTATTTTCCCAAGAGCTTAGTACAGTGCTCTGGACATAGTAAGCACTTAATAAATATGATTGAATGAATGAAGTGCTCAGTATGCACCAAGCACTGTTCTAAAGGCTGAGATAGATACAAGTTAATCAGGTTGGACACACTCCCTGTCCCACATGGAGCTCACACACTTAGAGAAGCAGCATGGCTCAGTGGAAAGAGCCCGAGCTTTGGAGTCAGAGTCATGGGTTCGAGTCCCGGCTCTGCCAACTGTCAGCTAAGTGACTTTGGGCAAGTCACAACTTCGCTGGGCCTCAGTTCCCTCATCTGGAAAATGGGGATTAAGACTGTGAGCCCCCCATGGGACAACCTGACCTTGTTGTAACCTCCCCAGTGCCTAGAACAGTGGTTTGCACATAGTAAGTGCTTAATAAATGACATTATTGTTATTATTATTATTAATCTCCATTTTTCAGGTGAGGTAACTGAGGCCCAGAGAATTTAAGTGATTTGCCCAAGGTCACAAAGCAGACAAGTGGGAGAGCTGGGATTAGAAACTCAAGTCCTTCTGACTCCCGGGCTCATGTTCTATCCACTAAGCCATCATCATCAATCGTATTTATTGAGCGCTTACTATGTGCAGAGTAAGCCATGCTCCCTCTGCTCTCCTAAAGTGCTTAGGATAGTGCTCTGCCTATAGAAAGTGGTCAAAAATATCATTGATTGATTGTTAGATTGATACAACAAATAAGGGTTTTGAAAGGGATTCTTAGCAGATCTGGATATGGATGTTTGTCCCTGAACCGGCTCTGGCCCATAAAACCATTTACACACAGTCCTGTCAAGCGGAGAAGCTGTTTCAGAGAGTTCTGGTTTTCTTCATGGACCAAAGCCCCATACTTTAGGGGGCATTGCAACAGGTTTCTACATTACTACATCTTTAACACTCTCCCTAAGGCCATGAAGACTCACCATACTAGTGGAGGTGGAGAAGTAACAGCAGAGAGGGAGAGAGGAGGAGAGGTTGAAGAAAACCTTTTGAGCTTAAAGAGGCTTTTGGTCATGCCCAAGGGTGTAGACCAGTAATTTTGGATTTACACAGTCATAGCAGGTTGGGAAAGCAGCTGTTTTCACTGTTTACCTCATCTTTACCTTGATGCTAACTGTTTGTAGGTCCGGATGCCTCCTTGGTAGAGCAAGATAAATTAAGCAATCAATCATATTTATTGAACACTTGCTGTCTTCAGAGCACTATACTAAACATTTGGGAGAGTACAATAACAGTTAGTAGACATGTTCCCTACCCAGAGGGTTGAAGCAAAAACTCCTCACTCTCGGTTTCAAAGCTCTCCATCACCTTGCCCCCTCCTACCTCACCTCCCTTCTCTCCTACAGCCCAGCCCGCACCCTCCGCTCCTCTGCTGCTAACCTTTTCACTGTGCCTTGTACTCATCTGTCCCACCATCGACTCCTGGCCCACGTCCTCCCCCTGGCTTGGAATGCCCTCCCTCCACACATCTGCCAAGCTAGCTCTCTTCCTCCCTTCAAAGTCCTACTGAGAGCTCACCTCCTCCAGGAGGCCTTCCCAGACTGAGCCCCCTATCATCCTCTGCTTCTCCTCCCCTCCCCATCACCCCACTCCCTCCCTCTACCCTACCTTCTTCCGCTCCCCACAGCACTTGTGTATATTTGTACATATTTATCACTCTGATTAATAATGTGTGTATAGCTATAATTCTATTTATTCTGATGGTATTGACCACTGTCTACTTTTTTTGTTGTCTGTCTCCCCCTTCTAGACTGTGAGCCCGTTGTTGGGTAGGGACCATCTCTGTTGCCGATATATACTTTCCAAGCACTTAGTACAGTGCACTGCACACAGTAAGTGCTCAATAAATACGATTGAATGAATGAATGAAAGGAGCTAAATTTAGGCATTGGATCCAAGGGGTGAATGAAACCATGAATACGGCAGGACGTTGCTTCTCTAAACACCCGAGTTGCATGGGGGTTCTGTGAGGCTCGGGATCATCCAAACTGGGTCTTCCTCCATAAAGTCTACCCCAACAATAACATTTGCGATATTTGTTAAGTGCTGACTAACCTCTGGAGTAGGGACAAGATAATTAGGCTAGAAACAGTCCCTCTCCCACATAGGACTCATAGTTTAAGTAAAAGGGAGAACTACATTGAATCACCAAGTGAGGAAAGTGAAGCACAAATAAGTTAAGTGGCTCCCCCAAAGTAACACAGCATGCAGGAGGCAGAGCCAGAATTAGAGCCCAAGTCTTCAGACTTCTAGGCGCATGAACTTTCAACAGACTCATGCTGCTTCTCAGCATGAGGTAAAATAATTCCCCTCACTCAGCTTTTTTCCCCCACTCTGCAACTCTCCAACCCTCCCCTGGCCTCCAGAAAAACAAGCTCTGTTCTGGAGGCTGAGCCGCCAGTGTGAAGAAGCATGAAGAGAGAAGCAGTGTGGCTCAGAGGAAAGAGCCTGGACTTGGGAATCAGAGGTCATGGGTTCTAACTCCGGCTCCACCACTTGGCAGCTGTGTGACTTTGGGCAAGTCACTTCACTTCTCTGTGCCTCAGTTACCTCATCTGTAAAATGGGGATTAAGACTGTGAGCCCCACGGAGGACAACATAATCACCTTGTATCCTCCCCAGCGCTTGGAACAATACTTTGCACATAGTAAGTGCTTAAAAAATACCAACATTATTATTATCATGTGGGGCCACAGTCTTAATCCCCATTTTACAGATGAGTTAACAGAGGCATGGAGAAATAAAGTGATTCGCCCTAGGTCACACAGCTGACAAATGGCAGAGCCAGGGTTAAGGCCCAGATCCTTCTAACTCCCAAGTCTGTGCTCTATCCACTAGGCTACACTACTTCTCTTCTCAGGATTTCTTTTTGTCAGTCTACAGTTTCACAATATGCTAGTTGCCTGCCTCTGTCTATTTTGTCTGTCTTCTGAAAATAATGGTATTTGTTAAGCCCTTACTATGTGCCAGACACTGTTCTGAGCACTCAGGTAGATACAAGCTAATCGGGTTGGACACAGTCCCTGTCCCACATGGGGCTCACAGTCTCAATCCCCATTTACAGATGAAGAAACTGAAGCACAGAGAAGTGAAGTGACTTACCTAAGGTCACCCAACAGACAATTGGAAGAGCCAGGATGAGAACCAGATCCTTCTGATTCCTAAGCCTGAGCTCTATCTGCTAGGTCAGGCTGCTTCTAGCTGAGGCCAGCCTGTTCTTATGGGCAGCTCTATAGAAACAAACGACTGAACTTGAAAATGAAACCTCTCAGAGCTCGCAGAGGTCAGCAGCTGTGACTGTCCACTCCCGGGTGCTGGGTTCAGCTGCAGAATATGCACCAAATGCCAAACAACTCCCTCCTCAAGGTTGCTGGGGGGCACCTGGGAATCCCTTTGTTTAAATACCCTGCCTCTGGAGACAATTACAGAGGAGGAAGTTTTTCGATTCAGTGGCCCATCCCCAGCCTGCTCTGAGAAACCACCAGTGGCTAGGGGAAGAAAGGGGTTACAGCTGAGGAATTGCGGTTGAGGTCAAAGATGATGAGAGAGAGGGGCTTCACCTGGGGACTGGAGGTTGAACCTGAGAATAATAAGGGAGAGGAGGTATAAGTGGGGACCTTTATGTGGAGTCCAGGATAATCAGGGAGAGATAAATCAGCTGGGCACCTGGGGTTCGGGGCCACTTTAATAATAATAACGGCATTTACTAAGCACTTACTATGTGCAAAGCACTGTTTTAAGCACTGGGGAGGTTACAAGTTGATCAGGTGGTCCTATGGGGGGCTCACAGTCTTAATCCCCCTTTTACAGATGAGGTAACTGAGGTACAGAGAAGTTGTCTGCTGTGTGACCTTGGGCAAGTCATTTCATTTCTCTGTGACTCAGTTACCTCACCTATGAAAGGGGGATTAAGAATGTGAGCACCATGTGGGGCATGGACTCTGTCCAACCTAATTAGCTCATGTCTCTCCCAGTGCTTAGTACAATGTGTGGCACATAGTAAGCGCTTAAGAAATGCCATAAAAGAGGCTTGATGCCCCCAACTGTCATTCACACAGAGCTCACCATGTGTTGTTTGGTAGCGCTTGAAATTACTTTTCACTTAGTGTGCTTTTGCTTCAATGCAGCAATGTCCTCGAAGACCGAAGAACAGAACGGCAGATTTAGTGCCAAGACAATCTATCATCTTTCTTATCCTCAACCATATTTATTGAGCCCTTACCCTGCACAGAGCATTTTACTAAACACTTGAAACACCACAAAAGAAGTAAAAGACATACTTTCTGACCTCATAGCGATTATGATCTAATGCTAACTGGTGTAAACAGTTCTTATATGCCAACTAGAGGCCCTTGAAAAATGAATGCTGGATACTTGGCAAAGTATCTGCGGCCAAACACATAGCACAACACAGGGCACCCAGTGGGAGTGCAGGGAACACCATTACTGCTACTAAAAACTCAGTCAAATGGGACTTTGTTTTTAGATATCTGTTAAGCGTTTTCTATGTGCTGTACTAACTACCGGGGTAGGTACAAGCTAATCAGGGTAGACACACTCCATGTCCCACATGCATTTCACGCTCTCAATTTCCATTTTACAGATGAGGGAACTGAGGCACAGAAAAGTGAAATCAATCAATCAATCGTATTTATTGAGCGCTTACTGTGTGCAGAGCACTGTACTAAGCGCTTGGGAAGTACAAGTTGGCAACATATAGAGACAGTCCCTACCCAACAGTGGGGTCACAGTCTAAAAGGGGGAGACAGAGAACAGAAATGACTTGCTCAAGATCACACAGCAGACAAGCGGCAGAGTCAGGATTAGAACCCAGGTCCTCCTGATTCCTAAGTCCATGCTCTATCCACTAGGCCATGTTCTTCTCTTGTTGCACCATTGCATTTGATTTGATACCCACAGTGGTTAGTGCTATTTCTCCCTCTCTGAAATAGGGCCAGTTCTCTCTATCATTTAAGATTGTGAGTCCCACATGGGACAACCTGAGCACCTTGTATCCTCTCCAGCATTTAGAACAGTGCTTTGCACATAGTAAGCGCTTAACAAGTACCGAAATTATTATTATTATTATTTAGGAGCTTATCCCACAACCCCTCTACTTTTTCTCCATTTTGTCTGAATCCTGATGCTTTTCTGGCTTTAAACGCCATTACCCAGAAGATATTTGAGACTTCTTGTTCTACTTTTCCCAATTACTTCTTCTGATTTATATACATATCTATAGATTATGTAAATATATATAAATGATGTATTGATTTTGGTGTCTGTCTCCTTCTCGAGATCGTAAGATCACTGTGGGCAGAGACCGAGTCTGCCATATCCGTTGTACTCTCCCAAGCTCTTAGTACATTGCTCTATACCCTGAAAGCATTGAATAAATACCATGGATTGATTTATTGAACTTCCCACCCCTATTGGAGGGTGGGAATAATTACATCCATTCATTTATTCATTCAATTGTATTTATTGAGCACTTACTGTGTGCAGAGCACTGTATTAAGTGCTTGGGAAGTACAAGTTGGCAACGTATAGTGATGGTCCCTACCCAACAACGGGCTCACAATCTAGAAGGGGGAGACAGACAACAAAACAAAACATGTAGACAGGTGTCAAAATCGTCAAAACAAATAGAATTAAAGCTATATGCATATCATTAACAAAATAAATAGAATAGTAAATATGTACAAGTAAAATAGAGTAATACATCTGTGCAAATATATATACAGGTGCTGTGGGGAGGGGAAGGAGGTAGGGCGGGGGGATGGGGAGGAGGAGAGGAAAAGGGGGCTTAGTCTGGGAAGGCCTCCTGGAGGAGGTGAATTCTCAGTAGGGCTTTGAAGGGAGGAAGAGAGCTAGCTTGGCGGATGTGTGGATGGAGGGCATTCCAGGCCAGGGGAAGGACGTGGGCCGGGGGACAACAGTGGGACAGGCAAGAATGAGGTACAGTGAGGAGGTTAGAGGCAGAGGAGCACAGGGTGTGGGCTGGGCGTTAGAGGAGAGAAGGGAGGTGAGGTAGGAGGGGGCGAGGTGATGGACAGCCTTGAAGCCGAGAGTGAGGAGTTTTTGCTTGACAAGCAGGCAGGAAAGGCAAAAAAAGTGATGACAAAAGGGAGCCGGTGTGAAATGTTAGGTGGATGATCAAATTCATCTGCTGGCGAAGAGGTATGAGAGAATGAAAGCATTACAGAATTAGGCAGGGAAAATGAATGTGTTTATTTCCAGGGGGACACATGAGGGTCCTAGGAGTCTCTCAGGAATGTGACTATGTGACTCAGCTGTTCTGCTGTGGGCACTGTCTCCTTTCTTGGGCAGAATTCCCAGTTGTCTGGGCAGGATGCATTATGGCTGAGTCACGCTCCACGTCACTCCAATCTGGAAAAGATGGCCATTTCACAGCTCTATCGTCTGAGGCCGCTAAAGTAGGCTCTGTTCTTCTTGGGTTGTTGATAGCTTTTTCCTGTTTGGCATCATTCAGCCTGGAATAATGCAACACTTTCTGACCAATAAAATGTGAGATTACTATGGAAGGCAAGAAATAAGGCATGTTGGGTCACTAGTGCTTAGTGACCCAAGGATTTAGTACAATGCTGTGCAGTGAGCTTCAGCTTCCTCGTGTAAAATGGGAATAACAATACTTGCATCTCCTTCCTTCACAGGAATGTTGGGAGGATAAAATGGGATCACCAGTGTGAAACCACTGTGGAAATTAAATTAAAAAATGCTATCCTCATTGAAGGTAGCATTGCTATTATTATTATTATCATTATCATTATTATCAGTTATCCAGCTTTCATTTTCTCAGAGGAAAATTCCTTTTACTCAATGTACCCCTCAATCTGTTTAGAATGATACATTTCTTAAAAATCAAATCAGAGTTCAGGTATTTGGGCTCTTACAAGTATTTAGGGTCGGTCTTTAAAGTCATGAAGAGTCTGCATCCTAAAAGGAAGGCCTTTGATTTATATAGTTACCCTTTCTCCATCTTTGACCTTCTAATGGGGAACAGGAAAAGAGATTTTGCAGAAGTGGATTTGAAGGCGGAGGATGGGATGAACTTCTTTCTCAGAGAGAGACAGCTTTGAACATAAAACTGACCCTCTGTGCTATTTTTTTCTCTCATAGTCCTTTTTTTTTAAAAAAAAAAAGGTGATAAAAAGCATCACTAAGTGTCTTTGACCCGGAACTCCACTGGGTGTTTCCCTACACTGGAGAGCAATTCTCCAAATAAAAGAGGTAGATGAGAAATTTTGAATGGTGTGGTTAAATATATTTCTTTCCCAATTCTGGGCTAAGTCACTTAAGGTTGACAGTCAGTTTCCAGTAGCCATGATGCACACAGAAAAGAATAAGCGAGAGAACTCAGCTCATCTCTTGCGTGGTTCTGATTATGGAATCTCTCTTTGAGAATGGTGGGACAGCCTTGCTCCTGAAACTTTGGTATCGCTGCCCAATTAATGGATTTTAGTGCTAGGAGCTTACTCAATGCTGTTCAAACTTCCACATCCCCTGCTAACGGCAGTCCCACTGAAGCATGGTGGGAAGGCACCAATAACAAATCAATCAAGCCATCAATGGTATTTATTGAGCATTTGGGGGAGTACAATGCAGCAGAATTGTCTAATAATAATAATAGCATCCATTAAGTGCTTACTATGTGCAAAGCACTGTTCTAAGCACTGGGGAGGTTACAAGGTGATTAGGTTGTCCCATGGGGGGCTCACAGTCTTAATACCCATTTTACAGATGAGACAACTGAGGCACAGAGAAGTTAAGTGACTTGCCCAAAGTCACACAGCTGACAAGTGGTAGATCCGGATTTGAACCCATGACCTCTGACTCCAAAGCCCGTGCTCTTTCCACAGAGCCACGCTGCTTCTGGTAGTAATAATAATGACAATAATGGCATTTATTAAGGGATTACTATGTGCAAAGCACTGTTTTAAGTGCTGGGGAGGTTACAAGGTGATCAGTTTGTCCCACGGGGGGCTCACAGTCTTAATCCCCATTTTACAGATGAGGTGAGTGAGGCACAGAGAAGTGAAGTGACTTGCCCAAAGTCACACAGCTGACAATTGGCGGAGCAGGGATTTGAACCCATGACCTCTGACTCCAAAGCCCGGGCTCCTTTCCACTGAGCCACACTGCTTCTCAGGGTTCATGGTAGACAGGAACCCTGCCCACGAGGAGCATAAGACTGGAGAAGGCACTTCCAGGTTAGAACAATTATTCTGGCAGGGGTTCAGTACGTACCCAAAAGGCACACGAAGGTATTTTGTGGCATGCCGAATGCATTACAGTCCAAGAGACTAGAGTGTAAAGCCAATGTGAGGAGCAGTATGGCCTAGAGGGGAAGTGTACGGGCCTGGGAATCAGAGAACCTGAGTTTTAATTCTGGCTATGCCTGCTCAGTGACCATGGGGAGGTCACTGAACTTTCTGTGCCTCAGTTTATTCAACTGTTAGTTGGGTATTCAATTAGCCTATTCTCCCCCCTACTCAGATTGTGATTCCCACGTGAGACAAGAGCTGTTCCTGACCTGATTAATTTGTATTTACCCCAGCTCTTAGAACTATCCTTAACACATGATATGCATTTAACTAATATTAGTATTATTATTAGCATCATTATTATGTAGTGCTGCAGCACCATAACCCATGAAGCACATACCTTGGTAATAATAATAATAACAATAATAATAATAATTATGGAATTTAAGTGCTAACTCTGTGCCAAGCACTGTATTAAGTACTGGGGTAGTTACAAGGTAATCAGGTTGTCCCACGTGAGGCTCACAGTCTTAATCCCCATTTTACAGATGAGGTAACTGAGATACAGAGAAGTTAAGTTGCTTGCCCAAAGTCACACAACAGACAAGGGGTGAAGCCGGGAGTAAAACCCAAGTCTTCTGACTCCCAAGCCCTGCACTTTTAACAGCCATTTTCAGGATTCTAGTTGAATTTAGTCCACCTTGTGGAGTTCATGAAGTGATTCTTAGTTCATAAACCTCCGCACTGATGAGTCAAGCGGTTCAAGCGATTCTTTGTTCATAATCATCACCACTGATGCTGTAACCACAATAAGCCTCTCCTAAATGCCAAACCTCAGTACCCAGCTCTTCCTCCATTCCAAGTCCTACTAAATCGATTAATCAATCAATTGTATTTATGGCATCCTTCCTGTGTGCACAGCACGGTCCTTAGTGCTAGGGAGAGTACAGCACAACAGAGTCCGTAGCCCCTTTCCTTGCCCACAACAAGTTTAGGGTCTAAAGTGGGGTACAGTTATCCATGCAAATTAATAAATTATGGATATGGACGTAAGTGAACTGAGGCTGAGGGTGGGGTGAATAAACGGTGTAAAACCCGGTGCAAAAGTGTCACAGAATGGAGTGGGAGAAGAGGAAATGAAGGTGGCCCCTTGGAAGAGATGCACTTTTCAAGCAGTGTTGCTCAGTGGAAAGAGCCCGGGCTTTGGAGTCGGAGATCATGGGTTCAAATCCCACTCTTCCAATTGTCAGCTGTGTGACTTTGGGCGAGTCACTTAACTTCACTGTGCCTCAGTTACCTCATCTGTAAAATGTGGATTAAGACTGTGAGACCCCCGTGGGATAACCTTGATCATCTTGTAACTTCCCCAGCACTTAGGACAGTGTTTTGCACATAGTAAGTGCTTAATAAATGCCATTATTATTATTATTATTATTATTATTATTAATAAGGCTTTGAAATGGGGAAGAGTGATCATCTGTCAGATATGGAGAGGGCGTTCCACCTAAAATTCCATCTCCTCCGGGAAGCATTCCCTGTTCAGTGTCCGAGCATTCTATTCCATATAACCTGTCAGCCAGTTCTACGATGTGTCATCATTTTCATCATCATTAACATTGGTATTCACTGTGGATTCATTTTACCCATCCTTGGCAGTCTTGAATATATACTTATAAATTTATACATTCATTTGTTTACTCCCTCCTGTAAATATTTTGTGGTTCTCTTCCCCATTAGGGTGAAAACTCCTTGTGGATAGGCATGTCTCAGTTCTTTATTCTGTATTTCTCAAATGCCCAGTACAACCCTGCTCCAATTATAATAGTAATAACGATGGCATTTGTTAAGCTCTTACTATGTGCAAAGCGCGGTTCTAAGCGCTGGGGAGGATACAAGGTGATCAGGTTGTCCCACGTAGAGGTCACAGTCTTAATCCCCATTTTACAGATGAGGTAACTGAGGCACAGAGAAGTTAAGTGACTTGCCCAAAGTCACACAGCTGACAAGCGGCGGAGCAGGGATCTGAACCCATGACCTCTGACTCCCAATCCCGTGCTCTTTCCACTGAGCCATGCTGCTTTTCCAGTGTCTGATAAATACTAATACTATTACTACAGCTAGAATTTGAACTCAAAATATCCTGATTCTCAGACCTGTGCTCTTTCCTCTTATGCATTCACTTATTCATCTTTCCACTCTCCTTTATTCATCTAGCTGTGAATGATGCTTTGTCTGTCATCCTCATAATAATAATTATGGCATTTAAGTACTTAATAAGTGCTAGGTACACTATACAAAGAAGCAGCATGGGCTATTGAAATGAGTTCAGGCCCGGGAGTCAAAGGACCTGGGTTCTAATTCTGGCTCCACCACTTGTCTACTGTGTGACCTTGGGGAAGTCATTTACTTTATCTGTGCCTCAGTTTCCTCATCTGTAAAATGGTGATTGAATCCTACTTCCCCCTACTCAGACTGTGAGCCCCATGTGGGCCAAGATTTTGGCCAGTGTGATTATTTGGTATCTACCTCAGAACTTAGTACAGTGCTTAGCCCACAGAAAGCACTTCACAAATGCCACCAAAAATATACTGAGGCATAGTACACTTTAATTCATTCATTCATTCATTCATTCATTCAATCGTGTTTATTGAGCGCTTACTGTGTGCAGAGCACTGTACTAAGTGCTTGGGAAATGCAAGTTAAGTACAAGTTTAATTAAGTTGGACACAGTTCCTATCCCACAGAGGGCTCGCAGTCTAAGTTGGAGGGAGAGAAAATAATGAGTCCCCATTTTATAGGTGAGAAAACTGAGGGCCAGGGAAGCTAAATGATTTGCCCAAGGTCACACAACAGACCTTGCCTGCTTTTGATCAGGAGATTGAGAACCAAGGCCTATATTTTTTCTATTAGGGTCATGTTGCTGCCATTTGACTGGAAGCTTCTCAGTGGCAGAGATTGGGTCTTTTTACTTTCACTGGGCTCTCCCAAGCATTTGCTCTATCCACTAGGCCACAAGAAGCAGTATGGTCTAGTGGATAAAGCCCAGGCCTGAGAATCCAAAGGACCTGGGTTCTAATCCAGGCTCTGCCACTTGCCCGCTGTTGGATCTTGAGTGAGTCACTTTACTTCTCTGTGCCTCAGTTACCTCATCTGTAAAACGGGGCTGAAAGCTGTGAGCCCCATGTGGGAAAAGGGACTTGTGTTCAATTTGATTTGCTTGTACCCACCCCAATGCTTAGTACAGTATCTGGCACATAGAAAGCGCTTAACAAATACCAAAATGGTCATTATTATTTAGAAAAGTCCTTCACACAAACTAGATGTTTAATATAAATATGATCGATTGATTATCTAAGTCACGCAACGCACATAGATAGAATCTCACAACAAGGAGCATGATCTTGGGAGAGCAAAGGACAAGTAGGTGGAAACCATAAAATAGAGACAAACAGGCAGGCAAATGCTCCGGCCTCATTGACAAGATACCTGAAAATAGCATATAGTGATTTGCCGTCTCATTGCGTAATGCTGCAAACCTGTTCCGGAAATCTACTGCCGAACACAAGTGGTTTATTCTCTTCCTGGTTTCTAAGCTGTCCTAATGAAGTTATCTCCAGAAAAGGCCGCAGATGAAACTCTGGCAAGCCAGACTCTGACAGGCTCCAGTGATCAAATTCAGAAGAACAGACCAACCTGAAATTCACCACAGAAAATACCCTGAGCTGCGCCAGACTGTCAGCCGCACCCAAATGTACTGTGCCATGCCCTTCTGTCGGCCAAATTGAATTGCCTCAGTAATCTCATTTTGCCTTTCTGGCTCTGATTTTTCTCCCTAAATACGTGAAGATAAATCCTGAGAGATGAGTCACATGGCAAATCTAGACAGCTAGAAATAACCCAGCTCAACATTTCTCCCTTCTCTATTTATTGGGGAAGGACTAATCTATTTCTGATGCTAAAGACTCCTAGCCTAAGGGACTGAGAAACAGTGAGGCCTGGTGGAAAAAGCTCATGCCTGGGAGCCAGAGAACATGGGTACTATTCCCAGTTCTGCCACTTCTCTACTGTATGACCTTGGGCCAGTCACTTAACTTCTCTATGCCTCAGGTACCTCATCTGTAAAATACAAATAAAATACCTCCTCTCCTGCCCTCTTAGAAAGTGAGCCTTAAGGGGAACAGATATTGTGTCTCACTTAGTTACCGTGTATCTACTCCAGTGCTTAGTACAGTGCCTATATCATTACTACATCATTACCAATATTAGCAACATTGTCATTACCTACACCCATTGATTCACAAAGCTCTCATAAAATAACGCAGCTGGGAACCTACAATTTGGGAAAAGTTTGAGAATTTGGGTTTTTTTTTTGTTTTTTAAATACAGAAGCATTTCACCTGTTTTTAGGTCAGCAGTTCACGAGTAGAGTCTTGATTGTTCTTTCGAAAGACACTGAACTTGCATTTCCAAGGTACCTAAGGAGGGAAAACAAAGAGATTTTAATTTTTAAAATTGATTCAACAAAGCCTCCGGAAATAGCTTTAGGGAATTTAATGGAGAGATTAGAAACTGTGGGTCTTGTAGAGCGAGTAAATATAATAATTAAACTACAGTAATAGAAGTAGTAATAATAATAGAAATAATAATAACAATATCCTACTATAAATTGGATTGGGACCATGCCAAGGTAAGAGACCAATAAATCCTGGATAGTATGTGCTGGGCATTCTACTGTTTACCATATTGAAAATCAAATCAGTGGGTGCTATTGATACTGCTATCTTCTAAGCTTACATATTCCAAGAACAAAAGCAGATGAAACAGATAGACATGAGTTGCTGGTAGAATATTTGAAATAAATGTGGAGGTAGGTAAATGAAATCACTAGTATTTATAATATAGTAAATAGTATAGTATAATAGTATAGTATAGTAAAATTTATAGTATTTATACTAGTATAATCACTAGTATTTATTGAGCGCTTAATCTGTGCAAAGCACTATAGTAAGCCCTTGGGAGAGTACACTACTATAGAGTTGATGGATATTTAATCTGGATATCTTATTGCTGAATTGTACCTTTCTAGCACTTAGTACAGTGCTCTGCACAGAGTAAGCGCTCAATAAATACGATTGAATGAATGAATTGTATGAGATATGACCCCCGCCCTAAAAGGGACTTCAATCAGTGTGGAAGACAGACCTTAAAATAAACAACGGATAGGAGAAGAGGGCCCCTCTCAGGTAGCAACTGGAGAGTTTCCAGTCCTCTACCAGTCTCAGCTATGGGAGGGAGAGTCAAGCAGAGGCCTGTCCATTCCATTCCTAGCTTGGGCAGTGGCTAGCGAGTGGAAAGCAATCTGCTACAAGTCAAAACTCACCCTTGCTGGGCAGCAGCAGCATGGGAGAGAGTCGAGGGCGGAGACTCAAGTTAACTGCGGAAGAAGGCAATGGTAAACCACTTCCATATTTTTACCAAGAAAACTCTATGGATCCGCTACCAGAATGATTGCAGATGTAGTCAGAGGTCATGGGTTCTAATCCCGGCTCTGCCACTTGCCTGCTGTGTGACTGCGGGCAAGTCACTTAACTTCTCTGGGCCTCAGTTCCCTCATCCGGAAAATGGGGATTAAGACTGTGAGCCCCATGTGGGACAACCTGATGACCTATATCCCCCTCAGCGCTTAGAACAGTGATTGGCACATAGTAAGCGCTTAACAAATGCCATTATCATCATGGAGAGCAGGACATTCTGGGAGAGATGTGTCCCTGGTGGCGCTATGGGTTGGAAATGGCTCGACTGCATAAAACAAGGGGAAGAGGAAGAGCACATAAGTGCTGTAAGGCTGAAATGGGATTAGTACCACAGTGCTTAAGGTTTAGAGTTGCAAATGCTCAGGAAAATCAGTAATGAGGGGTGAACAGCGTGGGGAAAGAGAGTCACATAAGGGCTTCTTGGAGAAGCTATGGTTTCAGCAGGGCTCTGAAGGTGGAGAGATAGATGGAAGGGTATCCACTGGAGATTTGTAAGGAATGGGAAGATAAGCACTTTGATTTTTAGAAAAATAATCTGGGTAGCACAGTGAAATACAGAGTGGAGAGGGGAGAGATGGGAGGCAGGGAGGTCAGCGAGGAGCCAGATGCAGTCATATTATGTGCTTGGATCATCATAGTAACAGTTTGGATGGAGAAGAAAGGGAAGATTCTAGAGCTGTTTAAGGTAGGACTGAAAGGATTTGCTGACAGACTGAATTGGTGGGTTGAATGACAAGGATAATACCAAAGGTTTTTATTCTTTTTTTTTGAATAGTTATTTGTTAAGCCTTACTATTTGCCAGGCACTGTACTAAACACTAGAATAAATAAAATGATAATTGGGTTGGACATATTCCCTCTCTCACATAGAGTTCACAGTCCTGATCCCCATTTTATAGATGAGGAAACAGAGAAGTGAAGTGGTTTGCTCAAAATCACACAGCAAACAAGCAGCAGAGCTGGAATTAGAACCCTGACCCTCTAACTCCCAGGCCTGTGCTCTTTCCACTAGGAAACACTGCTTCAAACTTGAATGAATGTGAGACAGGGAGATGGTAATGTTGTCAACAGTGATGGAATAAGAATTGAAGTATTTATTAAATGCTTACAGTTTGCCAGTCATGTATTCAGCATAAGGTAGAGACAAGATAACCAGGCTGGACACAGTAGGTAGACAGGAGAACAGATATTGAATCATCATTTTACGGTGAGAAAACTGAGATATAGAGGAGTTAAGCCTTGGGGAGGACAGAGTTTGGAGTTTGGAAAGGATCAGAAGGTGTAGTAAAGCACACTCTAGAAAGAACGGAATATAAGACCTAGAGTTAATCAATCACTGATATTTATTGAGCCTTTACTATCCACAGAGCCCTGTGTTAAGCACTTGGGAGGGCAAAATAGAGTAGGTAGACGTGATCCCTGCTCTTAAGAAGCTTACTATCTAATGGGACAGAGGGATAAATAAATTACAGGAAGGAGGAGCAACATAGTGTAAAGATATGAGCGCATAGGTTTATAGGAACCTTATGATGTTTGTTCTAGGGAACAATGATCCCCTTGGTTAAGATTGGAGTATCCAGTCCCCTATCTTTCCCTCTGATAACTCATTAACCTAGATTCAGTAGTCTAACCAAAACCCTCTTAAGTCTGTTAACATTTTTTTCTTATCTAGTTTCCTATGGGAATAGATTCCTTATGCTTAATAAGATCATACTTATTGAGCGAGTACTGTGTGCAGATCACTGTACCACATACTTGGGAGAGTACAATATAACAGAGTTGCTAGTCACGTTCCCTACCCACCACGAGCTTACAATCTTTGCCGTGAACCTGACACCTTCCAAATTCAACATGTAACCCTCATTCCAGTGAGGTAGGATTTGGAGAGCGTCACTTCCACATTGTCCCTGTCCACACCCTTCACGGTCCTTTAAAACACCAATCCTATCCCTTCTCGGCTTCCAGCTTTGAGGCTGAACAGCCCCGACCCCTTTTACCGTATCAATCTGTAAGTTCCTCTACCAATCAATCAATCGATCAATGGCATTTATTGGGCATTACTATGTGCAGAGCACTGTCCTAGGCACTTAGGAGAGTACAATATAAAAGAGTTTGTAGACCTGTTCCCTGTAGACATATTGGCATGTTCCCTGCCCACAAAAAAACCTATTTTCTGGAATCCCTTCAAAATTATTCTGACAATTAAAATGGGATAATGTCAGAATATTAACAATATAATAGTAATACATGTGATCACAGTACATTCCATGAACGTTCTCTCCCAAGTACTTAGTAAAGTGCTCTGCACACAGTATATGCTCAATAAGTCCTATGGATTGATTGATTAATCAATGCAGTCCGGGAGTTGACCAACATGGCAATATCTTTGGATAGACTTGGAAGATTCATAGAGTTTGTGAAAAACATAAGACTTTGCTTTAACAAAGGGCAGAGGAGAAGCAGCTTGGCACAGTGGCTAGAGCATGGGCTTGGAAGTCATAAAGCCATGGGATCTAAACCTGGCTCTGCCACTTGTCTGCTGTGTGACCTTGGGAAAGTCACATAACTTCTCTGTGCCTCAGTTACCTTACCTGTAAAATGGGGATTAAGACTGTGAACCCCATGTGGGACTGGGACTGGGTCCAACCTGGTTAGCTTGTATCTACTCCAGCACTTAAAACAATGTTTGACATTCATTCATTCATTCAATCAATCATATTTATTGAGTGCTTACTGTGTGCAGAGCACTGTACTAAGTGCTTGGAAAGTACAAGTTGGGAACATATAGAGACAGTCCCTACCCAACAGTGGGCTTACACTCTGGAAGGTGAAGACAGACAGCAAAACAAAGCATATTAACAAAATGAAATAAATAGAATAGTAAATATGTACAAGTAAAATAGAGTAATAAATCTGTACAAACATATATACAGGTGCTGTGGGGAGGGGAAGGAGATATGGTGGGAGGATGGGGAGGGGGCTCAGTCTGGGAAGGCCTCCTGGAGGAGGTGAGCTCTCAGTAGGGCTTTGAAGGGAGGAAGAGAGCTAGCTTAGCGAATGTGTGGAGGCAGGGCATTCCAGGCCAGGGGGAGGATGTGGGCCGGGGGTTGATGGTGGGACAGGTGAGAACGAGGCACGGTGAGGAGGTTAGCGGCAGAGGAGTGGAGGGTGCGGGCTGGGCTGGAGAAGGAGAGAAGGGAGTTGAGGTAGGAGGGGGCGAGGTGATGGACAGCCTTGAAGCCGAGGGTGAGGAGTTTTTGCCTGATACATAGGTTGATTGGTAGCCACTGGAGATTTTTGAGGAGGGGAGTAACATGCCCAGAGCGTTTCTGCACAAAGATGATCCGGGCAGCAGCGTGAAGTATAGATTGAAGTGGGGAGAGACACGATGATGGGAGATGAGAGAGGAGGCTGATGCAGTAATCCAGTCGGGATAGGATGAGAGATTGAACCAGCAGGGTAGCAGTTTGGATGGAGAGGAAAGAGCGGATCTTGGCTATGTTGACATAAAGTGCTTAACAAATGCCATCATTTTTGATATAATAGGTTGTATTTTTGTAGAGGAAGTGCAGATAGCATCAGCACATATTCCTAAAATCACTGCTACCTTTTAAATTCCAAATACTGTACTGGCATCACAATTTTGATCAGGAAAGCAGCATTAGCAGGACTTGTTTTACATTTACTTCAAGTCCAAAGTGAACAGTGAATAATAGAAATACACTTTCTATTATGTAAAATAATGAAAAAATACATGTTCTGCACATAGTAAAGCACTTAATAAATACCAGTGATTGGTTTGAACTGAAAGGTTTCAATCTACCTATTTTTCTAATAATTCCCCCAATTCTCTCTTCTTCTCAGAACCTGAGATTCAAAAAGTTGAAAAACCCACAAAAACAGGTAAGCTGTCCTTGAACATTTTACAGAGGGATGGAATAATGTATAGATCCAGGGGACTTTTCCATTTAATTAATTTTGAGGCAGTGACTATTGAACATTCCACATTTTGGTAATATGCTGAACCATCATTATGGGCTCTTCTCTTGAAAGGATGGACAATATATTAAAATGGATTAGTGACTGCAGATAGTATTTGAATGAATCCGTAGTCTTGGCATCCCGTGTATTCATGTACAATCTGGAAATTTCTAGACAAGATGGAATACATCAGCAATCGCTAAGACAGTAAGAGTATTTGGCTCAAAAAAGGCTTTGATTGTCCATCTGAAACTAAAGTCTGTTGTGATAGGTGTGTGGCAGAACTCTGAGTGACGTCAGTGAAAACCCACTAACAGGATTATGGTCATGATAAAGTCCCAAATTAGCAACCCAAAGCAGCATTTCCTGCTTCTATTTAGTGCTGAGCTGGGCTGACTGAGTTTCAGGTCCAAATATGCAGAATTCTCAGTATTTACAAAAAAAAAAAAAAAAACAAACCTAGAAATAGCTGTATTTTTCCTGCTGTGCACTATTTTTAAATATTGCTTTAAAAAGATTGCCTACCTTTAGAAGTGTGGCAATTTCAAGAGTATTTCAATACCGTCTATTCGATCCTCATCAAGGCAATCCTAGTAGAATACTTTAGGTAAATTACTTGTAAAGTGATGTCTTGAAAGTATGGTGCAGTTTGTCCTGAGTTACCCAAGCATTTTAGTTGAATTTCTCTCATCCTTCATCCTCCCTCCCACAAAAACATCACAAAACCCTCCCTCCCTCAAGATGTCCCACAATCCCTCCTTCCCCCTACATCCTCTCTCCATCCCAAAAATATTCCACAATCCTCCTTCCCCCGCTTCCTCCCTCAAGCAAAATATTCATGACTCAAGCTCATTTGAAGTTGGTAGCTAACTGAGCCCTCCTAAATCCAGCTAAGACTCGCTTGGGGGAACACCTGAAAATCTCAGGTGCTACTCACTCTCTGCCCCAAGGCAGGAGGTGGGAGGATGTAATCCATTGAGGGCTCCTTCTGCTCTCTGCTCCTATGACTCTCCAGGTGATTGTTACCCATGATCTATTTTTGGCAGTTGGGAATTATCTGGGAGATCAGTAGAGGTTTGTTCCTGTTGAAATTGTTGTGTTGGGAACCTTTATCCGTGGGGATAGAAAATCCAGGCTTTGAAACTGCATGTTTTCATTGGTCAGTGTCAATCCTAGAAACATTGGTTAAAAACAAAAATAGAACAACCTCCATACCCTTAGTAGCTTAGCCTTCGGAATGAACCTCATAGTTCTAGGAAGAAAACAAAGGATGTTGTGAGAGATGCTTACAGTAGGCTCGTCACACTCTTGTTCTTTGCTCCATAACAAATGGGTTAACTAGGAAGCAGATTCGATCCTATGTTCAGTTAAAAGCCTGACATCAGCTTGCCCTGTGGAGAAGGGGCCAAGAGCCTCGGAAACAACCACGCAATTCAGATGATGCCAACCTGCAGAGACTCAAGTCAAGGCTAATGAAGCCGTTTACAAATACTTAGTATTCCTCTAACATTCACCCATTTTTCCCTCCCAGCTTGAAGGCAGGGAAAAGCATTCTCGAGCCAAATTTCTACCGAAAGCATTGGCACCGGTCGGACGATTAATGAAATCCTTTGATATAAGGTCACGGCTTCAGAGTGTATAATTGGTAATTAGGATTTAGAAATTCTGGCACTGAGCTAGGGTGTTCAAATGCAAGCCGATTCTGACCCTAGTAGAAAACTTCTATGACCCTAGAGTACTCGGTCTGGGGATCTGTTTTAAATTGTAATGGGCTCAAATTGGTTTAATGCACATGTATACCTTTGGCCAAATGCCCTCATCACCATTAGGATTGACTGAGTATCTACTGTGTGCAAAGTAGTGTACTGAATGCCTAGATCTCCACAGCACATAGGTATAAAGGCTGCAATTTCTTTATTTATTCATTTATATTAATTTGTGTTAATGTCTGTTTCCCTCCTAGACTGCGAGCTCACTTTAGGCAGGGAATGCGTCTGTTTGTTGCTATATTGCAATCTCCCAAGTGCTTAGTACAGTGCTTTGCACACTGTAAGCACTCAACAAATATGACTGACTGACTGAATGAATGAATACTGGGTGGAGAGCACTGTACCTAATTCTTTTATTTTAAAAGGTAGTAAGTGCTTACTATGTGTCAGACACTGTTCTAAGCTCTGGGGGTAGATACAAGGTAATCAGGTTGAACACAGTCCCTGTCCCACATGGGGCTCACAGTCTTAATCCCCATTTTACAGATGAGGTAAGTGAGGCCCAGAGAAGTGAAGTGATTTGCCCAAGGTCACACAGCTGAAAAGTGGCAAAACTGGGATTAGAACCCAGGTCCTTCTGATTCCCAGGCCTGAGTTCTAGTGACTAGGCCATGCTGCTTCCCTACTTTTGGGATCAGTATTTGGGGCATACACAGAAGAAAGGAAAGACGTGAACTCTGCTAGAAGTAAATACTACAGATTGATGGATTGAAATGTGGGTGGTAATAGGCGTAAATTAAAGACCACATTGACCCCCCTGGATCAGGACAAAAGGATGAGACAGGTCACACAAACACAAGGATGGAAATTCCTCTTCTTTGAAAGTCAACATGTATTCAGGTCACAGAAGAGCAAAAAGCATATTAATTCAATATGCTTTTTAATTCATATTTATTCATTAAAATAATCACCACACTTCCTAATATAGCTGAGGAAGACTTCAGGTGAAGAGCAAATAAAAAGGAAAGGATATAGTGCTAGTAATTGAACATCTGTCAATCCTATTTACTTAAAATACTACTACTACTACTAATAATAATGATGGCATTTATTAAGCACTTACTATGTGCAAAGCACTGTTCTAAGCTCTGGGGAGGTTACAAGGTGATCAGGTTGTCCCATGGGGGGCTCACAGTCTTAATCCCCATTTTACAGATGAGGGAACTGAGGTATAGAGAAGTTAAGTGACTTGCCCAAAATCACACAGCTGACAATTCGTGGAGCCGGGATTTGAACCCCTGACCTCTGACTCCAAAGCCCAGGCTCTTTCCACTGAGCCACAACAGAAGGGAAAGAATTGAAGTGCAATATAATAATTAACATCCGTTTTCAAACATTGCACAGCTAACCACTGCAGTGCTAAGAAGTCAATATAAACGTGGAACAAAGTGAAGTGGAGGTGGGTTCTAGTGGAAAGAGCAGATCCCTGGGAGTCAGAGGATTTAGGTTCTAATACTGGCTCTGCTGTGCATATCTGCTTTGTGACTTAGACAACTCACTTAACTTCTCTGGGCCTCACTTACCTCATCTGTAAAATGGGGATTAAGATTTGTGAGCCTCACATGGGACAAGGGACTGTGTCAAATATGATTTTGATTCTACCCCAGCACTTAGTACAGTGCTTAGCATATAGTAAGGATGTTAACAAATACAATAAAAATTTTAAAAATGAAAAGTAGATTAAATCTTAACAAAGGTCTTTCCCCTTTTTCTCATTATCCAACACTCCTCACTTTCCTTCTTCATCACTACCTTTCTCTCCAGTAGCCCATTATATCAGCACTTGTCCAAAAATCTATCCAAATCCCTCTCGAATCTTAGATATTTTCAGCTGCGAAGCTTCCCGTGGGATCCAATTTCACGCACACACCCTTGGCTGGGAAAAGGAGTTTTTCCTTTTATCAATCTTAGTAATTTCATTAAGGTTAGAGGTGCTATTCAAGAAGCCCGAAGAACTGGTAACCTTAGCGTTGAGAACAAAATCCAGATGACATAACACCAGTGACCAAAGGGCTTTAACAGACGGAAGCAATGTCTTCTCCAGAGGAATGTAATCCAGAGGTTCGGGCACGATCTTGATCATCAATCATTTGGTCTGCCTAAAGGGAGATTATTTAAGTTTCAAGGAAAAATGGTACCCATTTGCAGATTCAGTTCAAGTTTCATTGTATTAACCAAGTTTGTAGTAAAGCTTCTCAGGATGGATATTGCCCAAACTCTGACGGGATTTTCCGACTCCAGTTACCTTGTAGGGAGAAAAACAAGTTTTCCTTGACAAGATTAGTCCATCACTCCCCCGTCACATTAGGGGTCCTTGAATCAGTCAACGTCAGGCCTGATTTTTCCTCCAGTACTGGAAATCTGGCAGCAATGTGAGCTCTGTGAAACCTCAGGAAAATGCCACTGGTGTTTTCCATTCAAAGAAAGTCCAAAACTGAATCCTTAAGTTGGAAATGTGTTTAACTAATATTTCCTTCCCTGGAGAAAAAAAGTGATTTCTCTTTGTTTTCTTACTGGTGTGGAGGTAGACATGGCTATCCAGAAGACCGTTTGATAATACAAAGAGCTTCAGGCTGAGAGATACTTTTCTTATCCTTACCTGGTGGATTCAATCATTGAGTAATCCCATGTCATCAGTTTTTTTGTCTTCCGTTTTTAATAATATTCCTTGGCCACTTATTAAAGGAGAGTTAGATTTGGGGATCATCATCATAGAGATGCCTTTGAAGCCATGGGAGCAAATAAGTTCTCCAAGGGTTGTGTATAGATGGAGAATGAAAGAGGACCTAAAACTTAACCTTGAGACAATCCTACTGTTAAAGGATAGATAATAATAATAATAATGATGGCATTTATTAAGTGCTTACTATGTGCAAAGCACTGTTCTAAGCGCTGGGGTAGATACAAGGTAATCAAGTTGTCCCACGTGGGGCTCACAGACTTAGACCCCATTTTTCAGATGAGGGAACTGAGGCCCAGAGAAGTGAAGTGACTTGTCCAAATTCACACAGCTGACGAGTGGCAGAGCCAGGATTTGAACCCATGACCTCTGACTCCAAAGCCCAGGCTCTTTCCACTGAGCCACACTGCTTCTCTGTAGCATGTCCCAGAAAAGAACCTGGGACAGATAATGAGAAGTAGGGAACAGAGAGATAAGAGGAGAATTGAGAGAGAAAGAGAGGGCAATTTTGGAGGAGCAGTGTGGCTTAGTGGAAAGAGCATGGGCTTGGGAGTCCGAGGTCATGGGTTCTAATCCCAGCTCTTCCATTTGTCTGCTGTTTGAACTTGGGCAAGTCTCTTCACTTCTCTGTGCCTCAGTTACCTCATCTGTAAAATGGGGATTGAGAATGTGAATGCTTTATGGGACAACCTGATTACCTTGTATTTACCCCAGCACATAGAACAGTGCTCAGCACATAGTCAGCGCCTAACAAATTCTAGAATTATTATTATCATTTGGTAAAGCCACGGTCAAACTAAGATTTCAGGAGAAAAATATGATCCAGAGTTTCCAAGGCTGCTGAGAGATCAAGGAGGAGGATTAGGTGTCTAGGCTATTGGATTTGTCAAGAAGTAGGTCTTGAGAAGGTTTTGAGAAGCAGTGTGGCCTAGTGGAAAGAGCATGGGCCTGGGAACCAAAGGACCTGGATTCTAATCCCAGCTCTGTCATTTGTCTGCTGTATAACCTTGGAGAAGTCACTTCACTTCTCTGTGCCTCAGTTACCTCAATGCTTGGCACATAGTAAGCATTTATGAAATACCATCATTATTATTATTATCAGCCTCACTTCCATACACTAATAAAATTTAACTGTTAGTAACATCACTTTCCAACCAGCAGGTCACACACTCATGGGGATTCAATCCTATTCCCTCCTATTTAGACTGTGAGCCCCATGTGGGTCAGGGACTGTGTCTGACCTGATTAACCTTTGTCTACCCTAGTGCTTAGGACAATGCTTGGCACATAGTGAGCATTTAACAAGAATAATGGTCATAATAATTAATGAGAAGTATGTCATCAGTGACCTTAGATCAAAGAGATCAAGGAGAGAATTAGAGGAGGGAAAGTGAAGGTAGCTAGTGTAGATAACTTGCTGTGGGAAGGGAATGTGTCTACCAACTCTGTTATATTGTACTCTCGCAAACACTCAGTAAAGTACTCTGCACAGAGTAAGTGCTCAATAAATACAATTGATTGATTGAAACTTGAAGAGTTTGGAGAGGAGTGATATGCGGGAGATGGGATGTTAACTGGAAAGAGCTATGGTGTCAAGGCAGGGTTTTATAGGGTAAAAGATATATGAGCACGTTTGAAAGAAGTGGGGAAGAAAACATTGGAAGTGGAGCTAAGTGATAGATATTGATTCTGAATTTTAATGAAAATATGTATTTTTCACACTATCATTATTATTATGGTAGTTGTTAAGTTCTTTGTCCTAAGTGCTTAGATAGATAAATCAATCAGGTTGAAAACAGGCCCTGTCCCACATGGGGCTCACAGACTAAGTAGGAGGAAGAACTGTTTTTTAATTCCCATTTTGCCGTTGAAGATACCAACGTTCAGAGAAGTCAAGTGACTTGCCCAACTAAAGCAATTGGCAGAGCTGGGATTAGACCCCAGGTCCTCTGACTTCCAGTCTCAGGCTCTCTCTGTTTCAGGATTTCCGTCCCTCTGGGACCTCAGTCTGCAGTTATTACTGACATTTCTGTGGGCCGAATCCCCATGGTCACTCAGGGAACTCAGTATGGAATCGCTAAGGAAGCTGATGAGGTACCTCATCTCCAGGTTGGAAATATTAAGGTTAGGGTAAGGCCAAGGATAGCCAGAAAACATCAGAAGAAAACAGATAAGTCCAGCATGCAGAATGAGAAACGGGGTGACAATATGAGAACTGTGGCTTTGGATAGGGACCGTCTCTATATGTTGCTGATTTGTACTTTCCAAGCGCTTAGTATGTTGCCCTGCACACAGTAAGCGCTCAATAAAAACAATTGAATGAATGAATGAAAAATGGCTCTAGGTGTTGTCGAGGACAACTGGAAAAAAATAAGCAGGGGCAATCCTTACAAGCACTCTGTGCGGGAGAGATGGTCAGACATAGGAAGAGCACGGGCTTGGAAGTCAGAGGTCGTGGGTTCTAATCTCACCTTTGCGACTTGTCAGTTGTGTGACTTTGGGCAAGTCATATAATTTCTCTGTGCCTCAGTAACCTCATTTGTAAAATGGGGATTAAGACAGTGAACCTCATGTGGGACAACCTGATTACCTTGTATCTACCCCAGTGCTTAGAACAGTGCTTGGTACATAGTAAGCATTTATGAAATACCATCATTATTATTATTATCAGCCTCACTTCCATACACTAATAAAATGTAACTGTTAGTAACATCACTTTCCAACCAGCAGGTCACACACTCAGACACACACACACACATACACACACCCCTACCTCTTTATTAATTACCATTCTTTACGAATTATCTTACACCTAAAATTGTTTAATAGGAGCTTTACCTGGATATAGACTTCAGAATTAACCTACGGTGTACATATACATACATATAGATATATGTATAAACACCTAATATTTTACAACATACATACTCAAAAGTTGTTTGTATCAATCGTAATTGTATTCTTATGATTTTCCCTTGCTAAAAAATAATAGCTCTAAAATTTCTTGTGTTTGACTCTGCAGCCGATTCATGATGAATAGCTCATACAGAAATGGTTGAATAGAAACTGACTGTCATCCGGATTGAAAAACTGACAGATATAATCAAAAGCAGGTTCTGTTTTTAGCCACGCTCATTTCTGTTTCAGTGGATTGAATGATTTATCTTCTGAACACTTATAAGAAATAAATTAACAGAATATATCATGCCCAATTAACAACCATTATGGAATTCGGGACAGCAAAATGAAGACAACATAATTACTAACATTTTCATCTATCCACAGCTTACCTCCTTTACATTCAGCTGAACAATCCCTACCACTTCTAGCCTGACCAAAGCCCACTTGCAAACTAGCACTGAGGCACACGTACATCAATATATATTTATATGCATTATGCATATATAAATATCCAAAAGCTTTGTACAGGTGTATATATTTTCAGGTGCATTTTTTTTTCAAATGCAAAACGAAGGGCAGCGTCAATAACCAACCCAACTCAGGCATCTGTCTTCCACAGTGGCACCAACAAACATAGAGGAACTGTGTGATATTATGTTGCCGACTTGTGCTTCCCAAGTGCTTAGTACAGTGCTCTGCACACAGAAAGCGCTCAATAAATACGATTGAATGAATAAATGAATGAATGTGTCTTCCTGGACGGTCAACAGTCCATCTATCCACTCTCATGGACCATCTAGCTCCCTTAGTCTTTCCTTTTTCGTTCCCAACTTTCTCATAACCTACCCTGGACTCTTCCTCCATGAAGCTATAAAAAACCTCCTGCATCCTGCTGATATTTTAAGCTTCCTAACTTCCTGTAGGAACCAATTCCATAAGTTTGCCATGCTCTGTATGAAAGTGTTTCCTTTTAATAGCAATATTATACATAAACATGTTTGAATTTCCTTTCTTTTTGATTGTAAATACCTATCTTGATATGTAATGTATTTGTGTCCAGAAAAATGCTATGCACACAGTGAAGGATAATTGTCATTATAGAAAGTGAGTACATAGAGTTAATACTATAAATTTGAATATTGGAAGAGGAAACATCAGTAGCATATATTTTGGTTTTTTTCCCTTTCCGTGATGTTCTAGTCTAATAATTTATCTAAATTACCGCAGGTAGTGGTAGCTTAATAAATGTAATTATTATTATTACCTTAAAACTATAGGCTTCCAGATGGTGTGAAAAATTCTTATGTTGAAAAAGAATTCCTACTCAGGGCTGAGGAACTGAGATTTCTTTTCTAGCTCATAATTCTCTACACCAACAGACATCAATTAACCTTTTATTCGTTCATTTATTCATTCAGTCATATTTATTGAGTACTTACTGTGTGCAGAGCACTGGACTAAGTGCTTGGGAAGTACAAGTCGGCAACAGATAGAGACAGTCCCTACCCAACAATGGGCTCACAGTCTAGAAGGGGGATACAGACAACGAAACAAAACATGTAGACAAGTGTCTTCACCACCCACGGTTTTCACCATTGTGCTTTCGTTTGTCCACAATCAATTTTTGCTAAACCATTTTGGCTATCAAGGTGTATATAGATTTGAATAACCTCAGTTTTCCTGGGCCATGGATAACGCTTCCTTCCTGTTCAAACTGGGCTCACTCTCCCTTCTTATTCTGATACTAGGATTGCCTTGTGGTTTTCATTCATGGATCAGTAGGTTATGAGCGTGGTACAGAGAACTAATGGTGACCATTTATAGTCCCCTGTTACTGTATGTTTATCCTCAACAGGGAACTTTAAGCAGTCACCATTTGTTCCCTGTGGAAAGTTAATGATACACTGAGACACTGACAGACAAGCATAGAACAATCCTACAGTGTCAAAAATAGCACAAGTGAATTCAGCTGGCATGAAAGAAACTCAGAATCATGCTTTTCTGTTTCTTTATGAAAACAATCGATCTATCAGTCAAATTTATTGAGCAATGACTGAGTGCAGGGGACTGTACTAAACACTCAATCACTCCATGACTGATCAATAAGGAGCATACCATCTAATGATATCCCACTGAGACTGAAGCCAGGACACCTGTCAACCCTTTAGCCTATCAGCCTAGATTCCTGCAAACCAAAGGAACATTTAAGGCCCTGACACCCACCATCAAAACCTAAATATAAGGAGGAATAGTTGTCCCTGCATTGGTCCCTCTGGGTGGGGAGGGAATGTGTCTCTTATGTTGCTTTGTACTCTCCCAAGCACTTAGTACAGAGCTCAGCAAGCACTCAATGAATATTATCAAATGAAAGAATGAATGAATTGAATAAATGAAATCACATTTCCAGACAATTGAAATGACATTTAGGGCAGTCCATCTGGATGTCTGCCCACCATCTAAAACTCAGTATGTCCATGACTGAACTCCTTATCTTTCCCCCCCAAACCCTGCCCTCTCCCTGACTTTCCCATCAATGAAGACGGCACTACCATCCTTCCCATCTCACAAGCCCACAATCTTGGTGTGATCCTCGACTCTGCTCTCTCGTTCACCCCACGCATCCAATCCATCACCAAAACCTGCCGGTCTCACCACCACAACATTGCCAAGATCAGCCCTTTCCTCTCCATCCAAACCGCTACCTTGCTGGTTCAATCTCTCATCCTATCCCAACCGGATGACTGAATCAGACTTCTCTCTGATCTCCCATCCTCCTGTCCCACCCCACTTCTGTCTATACTTCACTCTGCTACTCAATCATCTTTGTGCAGAAACGTTCTGGGCATGTTACTCTCCTCCTCAAAAATCTCCAGTGGCTGCCTGTCAACCTACAAATCAAGCAAAAACTCCTTACTCTCAGCTTAAAGGCTGTCCATCACCTCACCCCCTCCTACCTCACCTCCCCTTCCTCCTTCTCCAGCCCAGCCCGCATCTTCCGCTCCTCTGCCGCTAACCTCCTCACTGTGCCTCGTTCTCACCTGTCCCACTGTTGATCCCTGGCCCATGTCTTTCCCCTGTCCTGGATTGCCCTCCCTCCACACATCCACCAAGCTAGCTCTCTTCCTCCCTTCAAAGCCCTACTGAGAGCTCACCTCCTCCAGGAGGCCTTCCCAGACTGAGCCCCCATTTTCCTCTCCTCCTCCCCATCCCCCTGCCCTACCTACTTCCCCTCCCCTCAGCATTTGTACAGATTTAATACTCTATTTATTTTACTTATACATATTTACTATTCTATTTATTTTGTTAACGATGTGCGTGTAGCTTTAATTCTATTTGTTTGGATGATTTTGACACCTGTCTACATGTTTTGTTTTGTTGTTTGTCCCACCACCTTCTAGACTGTGAGCCAGTTGCTGGGTAGGGACCGTCTCTATATGTTGCTGACTTGTACTTCCCAAGTGCTTAATACAGTGCTCTGTACACAATAAGCCTCAATAAATACGACTGAATGAATGAATGAATGAGTGAGGTTACTGGATTTCTAGCATTTCACAAAAGAAACGTTTTACAGGAAAAGACATCTCACCTAAACGACCACGTATGTTACGTTGCATCCACGGGCATGTCACCCCGCTTGCCATCCTGCATGTCAAGGAAATAGCTGCCTTACCATAGCTGGAGATGCCTGCCATTGTAGTCCTGAACGTTCACGCCTTTCCATTCAAAATGCTTCCTGCTGGATGCTGCTGGCTCCCTTCTTGCCTGTCTTAAAGCCAGGAATAGGCAGAGGTGGCTGCTTCATGATTAGCTTGGGACCTGCTGAGAGGGGGGTTAAGACTGTGAGCCCCCCGTGGGATAACCTGATCACCTTGTAACCTCCCCAGTGCTTAGAACAGTGCTTTGCACATAGTAAGCGCTTAATAAATGTCATTATGATTATTATTATTATTGTGAGCCCCCCGTGGGATAACCTGATCACCTTGTAACCTCCCCGGCGCTTAGAACAGTGCTTTGTACATAGTAAGCGCTTGATAAATGCCATTATTATTATTATTATTACTATTATTATTTCTACTGCTGAACTTTCACACTGTCCCACCGTCAAAAATAGGGGAATGAACCCTTTTATACAACTGCTGTTTCCCAACCCCAGGCTCACTTTTGATGTGTTTTGAGGACAAGAATGAGGAAACTATGATTTTAATCCCAAGGAAGTTTCTCCTTATAGAAGTGTCGTGTCCAGCTGGGCAGGCTCCTTGCCAGTGCTGGGTGGGAGTCAGCATGGTGTGGCTTGGTATGGCTCAGGAGAACTGATGATTAGTCTAGCTAATTTGTGAAAATTGGCTGTCCCTCCTGACCTTGAGAAGTGCTGATCTGCCCTTTGACAGCTGATGATAATGATAATAATGATAATTATAATAATAATAGCGATAGTAAATGCATTTGTCATGTGCCAAACTGTCTGGTAATGGATGCAGAGGGAGGTCCAAAGAGGAGCAGCGTGGCCTAGTGGAAGTGACACAGGCCCGGAAGTTAGAGGTCCTGGGTTCTAATTCCATATCTGTCACTGGTCTGCTGCATGGCCTTGGGCAAGTCACTTCTCTTCTCTTCACTGGGCTTCAGTTCCCTCATTTATAAAATGGATTTTAAAAACCTGTCCTCCCATCTACCCATACTGTGGGACATGGACTGCATCCCATCTAATTATCTTGTAACCATCGCAACACTTAGTAAGTATAATGTTTGGTACAAAATAAGTGCTTTAATTAATATTATTATTACATGCCAAGCTCTGTACTACGCAACAGGGTAGAGACAAGATAATCAGTTCAGACCTAGCCCACCTGGGGCTCACAGTCTAAGTAGGTGAGAGAACAGATTCATTCATTCATTCAGTTGTATTTATTGAGCACTTACTGTATGCATAGCACTGTACTAAGTGCTTGGAAAGTACAATTCAGCAACAAATTGAGACAATCCCTGTCCAGAATGGGCTCACAGTATAGAAGACGGGAGGCAGACATCAAAACAAGTAAATAGGCCTCAAGTGAATCCTTATTTACAGATAAGGAACTGAGACGACGGGAAGTCAAATGACTTGCCCAAGGTCACACAGCAGAGAAATGGCAGAGGCAGGATTAGAATTCAGGTCCTCTTACTCCCAGGCCCCTACTCTATCCAGTAGACCACACAGCTCTCCTGAGTGAGTAGTTCCCTATACACGGCTCTGTGGGGCTTCGAGACACCAATCTCTCCATCAAGAAGTCCACAGCTCCTTGCATATCAACAGTGGAAATAAACTAGGTCTGTTCTCCTCAGCGACTTTGATTTCTTGCTTGGTTTCTGTTTCCTGATGAGACTCTGTAACCTTCTCTCATCCAGGTACAACTCCAACCTCCAGCCTGCATTCTCCCAACTCACTCCACCCCCTCCAAATCTGCCCATGCCCCAAGAGGTTCAGTCAATCAGTCAATTGTATTTATTGAGTGCTTAATGTGCTCAGAGCACTGTACAAAGCACTTGGGAAAGTACAATAAAACAGAGCAGATAGACATGTTCTCTGTTAACAAGCTTATAGTATAGAGGGGAGACAGACAGTAACATGAATAAATACAATACAATTATGTATGTAAGTGCCGTGGGGCTGAGTGAAGGGTGAATAAAGGGGGAAAATCCAAGTGTCAGGGTGATGCAGGAAGGAGTGGAAGAAAGGAGGGCTTAGTCATGGAAGACCTCTAGGAGATGTGCCTTCAATAAGGCTTTGAAGGTGGCCAGAGTGATTATCAGATATGAATAGTGAGGGCATTCCAGGCCAGAGGCAGGATGTAGGCGGGAGATCGGCAGCAAAATAGCTGAGATCTAGGTACAGCGAGTAGGTTGGCATTAGAGGAGCGAAGCGTGATTCCCCACCATCTGCCCAAAAGCTGCCCTCCAAACCAAAAACTCTCCAGGGGCAGAAGGGCGAACCAGAACCAGTTAGTTGAAACCGGCATCAACTTTCATTGAGGAAAAGTGCATGGATTTTCCTGTACATCCCTTAGTGGTGAGATATTCAGAACAAAAGCATGTCAAAATGTGGCATGTTGAAACTGCTAGATTTCATTTTTCCCTTATTAATTTGCTTATATTTGGTTTTTTCCCCCTAGAACCTGATGTCAAAAAAGAAGACAAACCAGTCAAACCAGGTACGAGCATTTTATAAATGACTGGTAGACCCCAAAGTGAGATCACACCCACATTTTCTTGTAACAACGAAAACAAAGTATGGAAGGGGATATTCTCAAGTCTTCCCTAACGTTTGTTGCTATTAACTTCTAATATCATTAATTATCATTTTATTTTTACTATGGTGTGTGCTAAACAGTTGCTATGTGCCAATTACCATGCTAAGAGCTGGAGTAAATGCAAGATTATCAGGTTGGACACAGGTCCTGTACCAAATGTGGCTCACAGTCTAAGGAAGAGGGAGTACAATTGAATCCCCATTTTACAGATGAGGAAACTGAGGAACAAATAAGATAAGTAACTTGCCCGAGGTCACACAACAGACAAGTGGTAGATCTGAGATTAGAACTCATGTCATCTAATTTCCAGACCCATGCTCTTTCCACTACACCACACTAGCCTTATTTTTGTTTACTATTGATGATGATGATGTCAATTTGTAGTGTCCTGATTACATCTCTTTTTATATTTTTCCCAATCACTTTCCCCTTAGTCATCTTATTTTGTCCTCACAGCAATCCTTTGCTTAGGGAAAGGCAGGCACAGGCCTGGGAGCCAGAGGTACCTGAGTTCTAATCCCGGCTCTGCCACTTGTCTGCTGTGTGACCTGGGGCAAATGACCTATCTTCTCTGTGCCTCTGTTACCTCATCAGTAAAATAGGGATTAAGACTGTGAGCCCTCTGTAGGAGAGGGAGTGGATCTCCAGAACTTAGTACAGTATCTGGTGCTTAACAAATACCATTTTTAAAGACAGGTATTATTATTCCCATTTTTTACATGATAAAACTGAGGCCCAGCAAGGTTGTGACTGGGATTAGGACCCATGTCCCCTGCCCCGCTGACCCTCGCTCTTTCTATTAGTGTCCAGATTGTGTCCCACAGATATATAGAACTGGAGTCAATATGAGAATTTTTTGAAGACCAAGGCAGAAACACCCCAGGGCTATGACTCATCTAACCTTTGAGGAAGTATTTACATTGGCACAATAAAATGTGTTGAGGTGAGCTCCTACCTGTAATTGGTTGTGAGGATACTGAGTTGCTGTCATTCACCTGTCAATAACTCAACCCAAAAATGAAATTGGCTGGATTTGTTTTTCATGGTATTTGTTTATTCATTTATTTATTCAATCGTATTTATTGAGCACTTACTGTGTGCAGAGCACTGTACTAAGCACTTGGAAAGTACAAGTTGGCAATATATAGAGACGGTCCCTACCCAACAGCGGGCTCACAGTCTAGAAGGGGGAGACAGACAACAAAACTAAACATACAAACCAAATAAAATAAATAGAATAAATATGTACAAGTAAAATAAATAGAGTAATAAATATGTACAAAAATATATACACATATACAGGTGCTGTGGGGAGGGGAAGGAGGTAAGGCAGGGGGGATAGTGAGGGGGAGGAGGGGGAAAGGAAGGAGGGGGCTCAGTCTGGGAAGGCCTCCTGGAGGAGGTGAGCTCTCAGTAGGGCTTTGAAGGGAGGGAGAGAGCTAGCTTGGTGGATGTGCGGAGGGAGGGCATTCCAGGCCAGGGGGATGATGTGGTCCGGGGGTCGACGGCAGGACAGGTGAGAACAAGGCATGGTGAGGGGATTAGTGGCAGAGGAGCGGAGGGTGCGGGCTGGGCTGGAGAAGGTTAGAAGGGAGGTGAGGTAGGAGGGGGCGAGGGGATGGACAGCCTTGAAGCCCAGGGTGAGGAGTTTTTGCCTGATGCATAGGTTGATTGGTAGCCCCTGGAGATTTTTGAGGAGGGGAGTAACATGCCCAGAGTGTTTCTGCACAGAGACGACCTGGACAGCGGCATGAAGTATGGATTGAAGTTGGGAGAGACAGGGTGATGGGAGATCGGAGAGAAGGCTGGTGCAGTAATCCAGTCTGGATAGGATGAGAGATTGAACGAGTAGGATAGCAGTTTGGATGGAGAGGAAAGGGTGGATCTTGGCGATGTTGTGGAGGTGAGACCGGCAGGATTTGGTGATGGATTGGATGTGAGGGGTGCACGACGGGAAGGATGGTAGTGCCATCAACAGTGATGGGAAAGTCAGGGAGAGGGCAGGGTTTGAGAGGGAAGATAAGGAGTTGTTAATAATAATAACAATGATGGCATTTATTGAGCACTTACTATGTGCAAAGCACTGTTCTAAGCACTGGGGAGGTTACAAGGTGATCACGTTGTCCCACGGGAGTGGGGCTCCCAGTCCTAATCCCCCATTTTACAGATGTGGTAACTGAGGTTCAGAGAAGTGAAGTGACTTGCCTAAAGTCACACAGCTGACAATTGGTGGAGCTGGGATTCAAACCCATGACCTCTGACTCCAAAGCCCATGATCTTTCTACTGGACCACGCTGCTTCTCTGTTAAGCTGTTGAGAGCTTACTATGGGCCAGACATGGTACTAAATGCTGGGGATAGATACAAGCAAATCAGATTGGACTCAGTTCCCATCCCACATGGGGTTTACGGTCACAGTCCCCATTTTAAAGATGAGGGAACTGAGGCACAGACAAGGGAAGTGACTTGCCTAACATCTCATAGCAGACAAGGGGTGGATCTGGGATTAGAACCCAGGTCCTTGATGGTGGCATTTGTTAAGCGCTTACTACGTGCCAAGCACTGTTCTAAGTCCTTCTGACTCCTAGGCTTATACTCTATTCACTAGGCTGTGCTGCTTCCCCAGTTTCACTCTTCCAGCCATAAATTATTATCCAGAGTGGGGCCACCATCAGCCTTGTTACACAGAACTGTGCTTCTGCTTCTAGCACCTTTCTAGATGCTAGAGCAGTGGAAACGGTATCTAGAGAAGCACTCAGTGGAAAGAGCATGGGCTTTGGAGTCCGAGGTCATGGGTTCAAATCCTGACTCTGCCAATTGTCAGCCCCCTGACTTGTCACTTAACTTCTCTGTGCCTCAGTTCCCTCATCTGTAAAATGGGGATTAAGACTGTGATCCCCCCGTGGGACAACCGGATCACTATGTAACCTTCCCAGTGCTTAGAACAGTGCTTTGTACATAGTAAGCACTTAATAAATTCCATCATTATCATTATTATTATTATTACTGCAAGTGTTGCTCACCTCCCAGAGAAGCAGCGTGGCTCAGTGAAAAGATCCCGGGCTTGGGAGCCAGAAATCATAGGTTCCAATCCTGCCTCTGCCACTTGTCAACTGTGTGACTTTGGGCGAGTCACTTCACTTCTCTGTGCCTCAGTTACCTCATCTCTAAAATGGGGATTAAGACTGTGAGCCCCACGTGGGACAACCTGATCACCTTGCATCTCCCCAGTGCTTAGAGCAGTGCTTCACACATAGTAAGTGTTTAACTTATCATCGTCATCATCACTGAAATTTAATTCAGCTCATGCTTGTCACTCCAGGTGAGTGGGTAACCTTCACCCGCCCCATTAACCAAGGGTTTAGATTTCAGGGATCCTAAATTACACCAATGTCTAAAACTACTTCTTGGTATGAGATTGTGTTAGATACGGGGAAAGGAAAAAGCAACTCGAATTTTCAAATTTACAAGGATCTATTTTAATACCGCGGTTCTCTGCTTTTCTAGCTGCAGGAAAAAAGCCCCTCACACCCAGAAAGCATGCCTTTTCACTCAGCGTGTTCTCGTTTGCGCCAAAAATTATTTTAAGGTCTCTGAGCTTCCCTGAAAGTCTGAACCTTTAGTGTTGGATTTACATATCTCCTCTGGCCACTGCTGCTAATTAGGCCAGTCTCTCTGAGAGTGAATTGTGGTTATTTCTAAATTTCTGTGCCATAGAAACACTTTTGTTTGTCTACGGGTATCACGCTACAATTTTTGCTGAAACTCTTTACACAGTCTTTGAAAGTGCACTCATAAAGTACTTGCTATAGGTAGTCTGGTCCCTGTTATTTGCACAAAAATACATCCGGCTTCAAAATTGAAATCGAAAGTAAATAGTCATTTACCCCCACAGGGTGAAATTAAAACAGAATCTAGGCACTAATGAGAGACCCCAAACTGTAGTTGGTGCTTTAGCTTTGCCCAACTTCCTAACCATTCAGAGACAGCTGCCTGCCCTCTGACATCCATAGACTAGAGGAATGTCGTGGCTTCTTGTGTTTTTGGTGATGATGGTAATTGCTAAGTGCTTAATATGTGCCATGTACTGTATTATACGCTGGAGTAGATACAAGATAGTGAGAAGCAGTGTGACTTAGTGGAAAGAGCCCGGGCTTGAGAGTCAGAGGTTGTGGGTTCTTATCCCAGCTCTGCCTCTTATCAACTGTGTGCCTTTGGGCAAGTCACTTCATTTCTCTGTACCTCAGTTCCCTCCTCTGTAAAATGGGGTTTAAGTCTGTGAGCCCCACGTGGAACAACCTGATTACTTGTATCTACCCCAGTGCTTAAAACAGTGTTTGGCTCCTAGTAAGCACTTAACAAATACCATCATAATTATTATCATTATTATTATTATTAGGTTGGTCACAGTACCTGCCCACAGAGGGAGCAAAGACTGAGGGGGAGAATAGTTATAGGATCACCACTTTATAGACAAGGAAACTGAGGCCCAGAGAAGTGAAGTGACTTTCCCAAGGCCATATGAGCAGTGTGGTTCACTGGAAAGAGCATGGGCTTTGGAGTCAGAGGTCATGGGTTTGAATCACGGCTCCGCCAATTGTCAGCTGTGTGACTTTGGGAAAGTCACTTAACTTCTCTGGGCCTCAGTTACCTCATCCGTAAAATGGGGATTAAGACTGTGAGCACCTCATGGGACAACCTGATCACCTTGGACTCTCTCCAGTGCTTAGAACAGTGCTTTACACATAGTAAGTGCTTAATAAATGCCATCATTATTATTATGATTATATAGCAGGCAAGTGGTGGAGCCAGGATTAGAACCCAGGTCTTCTGACTCCTAGCGCTCTTTTCTCTAGGCCACGCTGCTTCCCGGGGAGAAATCTCACGAAACTTACTTTTCCCTTTCTAAAGAAAAGCACAATATAAGAGCCTAGATACATATTAGGTACATATAAGAAAAATAAGAAATATGTTAAATAGACCAATAGAGGTATATGTGAAGGCTAACTGCAAAGGATAAAGTCTTGGCTTTTGAGTCTGGCTGAGAGGCAGAATGGTGGTATTGCCCTCATCAGTAAGGAAGACTTTACCGAGCAAGAAGGAAGGTGGGGAATCATGTTTTTTTTTCCATGTTCAGTTGTAGACAGAACTATTCAGTGAAAGACGTACTGAAGGCACTAAAAAATGGTGTTCAGAGATAGGAAGCAGAGAAAGATGTCAGTCATAGAAGTTGTGAGGGGAGAGGGCAGGGGGTAGAATATATGGGACACAGCCTTGGGCAACATTGAATATTGAGATTTGGTCAAAAGTTCTCTGAATTCGGCTGTGTGGAGTTCTGTGGTTTCCATTTTGAGGGCAGTTTCAGGACTGTAGCAAGGAGGAAATATGGATTGGAAAGGACCCAGGAGAAAATTGGAGGAGAAATGAGAGAGTAGAAATTTGATGAGCTTGGATGAGAACATAAGGAGGAAAATGGGACAGTATTTGGAAGGGCATACTTTACAAGAGGGTAGAGACAGTTTAATGCTTGAATCCTGCTGAGAACAGAAAGGCATCCTCACTACCGTTACCAAGGCAATCCAGTGGTCTGGGCAGACTAGGATTCTGTCTTTGATGATGATACCAAATGTTTGGAGGTAACATATGCTGGTTTTCCTCTTAGACATGCATCCTGACAATTAGGGATGTTCTGTATAATATCCTTAGCTCTCCCTTTTACTTACCTATCATTCATTCGTTCATTCATTCAATCGTATTTATTGAGCACTTACTGTGTGTAGAATGCTGTACTAAACACTGGGGAGAGTACAATATGGCAATAAACAGATACAGTCCCTGCCCGCAATGAGCTTATAGTTTAGTGGAGAGAGCATGGGTCTAGGAATCAGAAGGGCCCTGAACCCCTTACCTATGAATTTATCCAAACAGGCAATTAAAGGTACTATTTTCTTCCTTCATATCTTCCTGAGGGAATGAATCCCATAAACTTACCTACTGGGTGAAGCAGTGCTTTTATCTGGTTATTTTAATTGAACCCCTTAATGCCTTAATTCATTCAATCGCATTTATTGAGTGCTTACTGTGTGCAGAGCACTGTACTAAGTGCCTTAGATTTGGCAATCCCCTGGTCTAACCCTGTCAATTTCAATCATGCCCCACTTCATCTTGAAACATACCAGGAGAGAGAATGCCATTAGTGAGAAGGGATTCAGAGCTGACGTGAGGGCATCCATGAGGGAAAGGGTCACCGGGAGCATTTTCCAGAGGACGTGATGAGAGAAATGGGGGGAAAGTGTTGAAATTGCTGTGTAGACAGGTGCAGGTGGGCCTGGGTCTTTTCCATAGAGAGCTGGAGGGCAATAGCTTTAGGGTCAGTGAAAATCATAACTTCTCTTCCTTCTTTGGATAATTCATAATCTTGAAGAAGGAATTCTAGCTGGTAGCATCTGAAATACAGAGGTAGATTTCCTATAAAGAAGGGATTCAAACCTTCTGCTAAGGGTGCGAGTGGCATGGAATCAAACAAGGGTCCCTGTGTAGCAATGCCCAGCAGACAAATGAAATAAAGAAAGCAAAGGAAGCTGCTAAAATTGCCTTGTTTCTGCCATTATCCTTGGGCTATAAATTATGAGGTTCTTGCAAATATGTAACTGAACTTGCCTCTTTATGACAGCCCTGGGAATTTCTACTCCTATTAACATTTTTTCTTGACACAAAAGAAAACGTTATGGAGCAGGTAAAGATTGTTCCTAGTGAAAAAGCCCGTAAAAAGACACTTAACAATTTACCCCTTTTTTCCTTCAATTTCACCCCCTGTTGGTTCTGTCTGCTGAATTGCTGCCCACGTACAATAAATATCATTGCTTTTCAGAAGTTACCTCAACATTACAATTTTTTTCACAAATTTATAAAATAAGAAAACTGTCAATATCTCCATGATGCTTTCTTTCTGGTAACGAGGGGAAATTATTAGAAAGATATTCCTTGGTCACAAAAAGGTAGAAACTGGAATCAATCAATAAATCATTGGTATTTATTTAATCCTTATTTTATGCAGGGCACTTGAGAGAGTACTCTATATAACAAATCCAGTAGACATTCCCTGCCCAAAAGGAGCTTACAGCTTAGAGGGGTAGACCGATATTAAAATAAATTATGGGTATGTAAAGAGGTGCTGTGAGGCTGAGGTTTGGATGAATATTAAGTGCTGCGAAGATACATGACCAGGTTCACAGGCGACACAGACAGAGGGAGTAGTGGAAATGAAGGGTTAGTCAGGCAAATTAATTTAATTAATCAGACAATCAGTGATATTGATTGAGTTCTTACCATGTGCAGAACACTGTACTTGGGAATGTACGATACAGTGGATATGGATATGGATACAGTGGATACTCTCTCCTTGACCCCCTCCAGTCTGGCTTCCATCCCCTACATTCCACGGAAACTGCCCTCTCAAAGGTCACCAATGACCTCCTGCTTGCCAAATCCAACGGCTCCTACTCTGTCCTAATCCTCCTCGACCTCTCAGCTGCTTTTGACACTGTGGACCACCCCCTTCTCCTCAACACGCTATCTGACCTTGGCTTCACAGACTCCGTCCTCTCCTGGTTCTCCTCTTATCTCTCCGGTCGTTCTTTCTCAGTCTCTTTTGCAGGCTCCTCCTCCCCCTCCCATCCTCTTACTGTGGGGGCTCCCCAAGGTTCAGTGCTTGGTCCCCTTCTGTTCTCGATCTATACGCACTCCCTTGGTGACCTCATTCGCTCCTACGGCTTCAACTATCATCTCTACGCTGATGACACCCAGATCTACATCTCTGCCCCTGCTCTCTCCCCCTCCCTCCAGGCTCGCATCTCCTCCTGCCTTCAGGACATCTCCATTTGGATGTCTGCCCGCCACCTAAAGCACAACATGTCAAAGACTGAACTCCTTGTCTTCCCTCCCAAACCTTGTCCTCTCCCTGACTTTCCCATCTCTGTTGATGGCACTACCATCCTTCCCGTCTCACAAGCCCGCAACCTTGGTGTCATCCTGGACTCCGCTCTCTCATTCACCCCTCACATCCAAGCCGTCACCAAAACCTGCCGGTCTCAGCTCCGCAACATTGCCAAGATCCGCCCTTTCCTCTCCATCCAAACTGCTACCCTGCTCATTCAAGCTCTCATCCTATCCCGTCTGGACTACTGCACCAGCCTTCTCTCTGATCTCCCATCCTCATGTCTCTCTCCACTTCAATCCATACTTCATGCTGCTGCCCGGATTATCTTTGTCCAGAAACGCTCTGGGCATATTACTCCCCTCCTCAAAAATCTCCAGTGGCTACCAATCAATCTGTGCATCAGGCAGAAACTCCTCACCCTGGGCTTCAAGGCTCTCCATCCCCTCGCCCCCTCCTACCTCACCTCCGTTCTCTCCTTCTACAGCCCAGCCCGCACCCTCCGCTCCTCCGCCGCTAATCTCCTCACCATACCTCGCTCTCGCCTGTCCCTCCATCGACCCCCGGCCCACGTCATCCCCCGGACCTGGAATGCCCTTGCTCCGCACATCCGCCAAGCTAGCTCACTTCCTCCCTTCAAGGCCCTACTGAGAGCTCACCTCCTCCAGGAGGCCTTCCCAGGCTGAGCCCCTTCCTTCCTCTCCCCCTCGTCCCCCTCTCCATCCCCCTCATCTTACCTCCTTCCCTTCCCCACAGCACCTGTATATATGTATATATGTTTGTACATATTTATTAGTCTATTTATTTATTTTATTTGTACATATCTATTCTATTTATTTTATTTTGTTAGTATGTTTGGTTTTGTTCTCTGTCTCCCCCTTTTAGACTGTGAGCCCACTGTTGGGTAGGGACTTTCTCTATATGTTGCCAATTTGTACTTCCCAAGCGCTTAGTACAGTGCTCTGCACATAGTAAGCGCTCAATAAATACGATTGATGATGATGATTGATCAATCAATCGATTGATGATATGGCAGACACAATCCCTGACCATGCAGAGCTTACAGTCTACCTTCTTGGATTCCCAAACAACCCACTTTACCTCCCTTCAACATCTGTAGAGCTGCCCAAACCTGCAAGCATTTAACATGACAAGAATGAAGTATGAAACGTCTCGGTAATCAGAGCATTTCTGTATTTGGTACCCTTTATGTTTCTCACTTACCTTTAGTTCCACTTAAAGCTAAACTGCATGCATAACATCAAACCTAATCGAGTCACTGCCCATATTTTGATTTAAAATCCTTGTCTTTTATTTTTAATTAACAGTTGATTTCATTTTACTTAAGCAATTGCCAGCTTACTGTATTACAAAGGGAACTAGACAGTATCACTCACCTCATGAAAACTTTCCATTAGGAGCAGGTTCGCGTGCAGAGTAATCACATTAAAGATATTCAGGATTGAGGAAAGGATCAAATACAACCTCTATTGCATCATACTCTCCCCAAAACTTAGTACAGTGATCTGCACACAGTAAGTGTTCAATAAAGTGCTCGATCTCACCTATCTCACCTCTGAAGTCTCGCCCATGTTCTGTCTCTGGCCCGGAATGCCCTCTTTCTTTGTATCCGACAGACAATCATTCTGGGCCATTCATTGTGGGCAGGGAACACAACTAATCATTCATTCAATCATATTTGTTGAGTGCTTACTGTGTGCAAGACACTGTACTAAGTGCTTGCGAAACTACAGTATAGCAAGAAAAAGACACATTCCTGCCCAGAATGAACTTACAGTTTAGAGGAGGGAGACAGACATTAATATAAACAAATAAATAAATGAATAAATAAATAAATAACTGGCAGATATGCACAGATATATACATATGTGCTATGGGGATGAGAGGGAGGATGAATGAAGGAGCAAGTAAGAGTGGAGCAGAAGTGGGTGGGAGAAGAGTAGAGGCGGACTTATTCAAAGAAGACTTCCTGGAGGAGAAGTACCATCAATAAGGTTTTGAAGTTGGGGAGAGCAATTATCTGTCTGATTTGAGGAGGGAGGGCATTCCAGCCCAGAGGTAGTGGGGAAACATGGTCTGAACGTTTTTGAAGGAAAATGATTCAGGCAATAGAATGGAGTATGGACTGGAACGGGGAGAACCAGGAGCTAAGAGGGTCTGAAAGGAGGCTGATACAATAATCAAGGTGGGATAGGATAAGTGCTTGCACTAATGCGGTAGCAGTTTGGGAGGAGAGCGAGGGCCAGATTTTGGTGATGTCGTGGAGGTAGAACTGACAGGATTTAGTGATGACTTGAATACGTGGATAGAAGTTGAAGTCAAGGATAATGCCAAGGGTACGGGTTTGTGAGACAGAAAGGATGGTGATACTATTAATAGTGATGGGAAAGTGAGCAGAAGGACAGGGTTTGGGTGGGAAGATGAGAAGTTCATTTTTAGCCATAATAAGTTTGAGGTGTACCAATTCTGTTATATTGTAATAATAATAATTTTTATTATGGTATTTGTTAAGCATGTACTATGTGCCAGGCCAGTGTTCTAAGTGCTGGGGTAGATACAAGATAAGCAGGTTGGACACAATCCCTGTCCCACACAGGGCTCACAATCTTAAATCCCATTTTACAGATGAGGGAACTGAGGCACACAAAAACTAAGTGACTTGCCCTAGGTCACACAGCAGACAAGTGGGGGAGCCAGGATTGGAACCCATGACCTTCACGACTCCACGACTCCAAGGCCCGTGCTCCATCCACTGGGCCATGCTGCTTCTCCCTAGCAATCATTTCTGTTGAGCACTTACTGTGTGCAGAGCTGTGTATTCTGCACACAGTGAGTGCTCAATAAAAATGATCGATTCACTGAGTGATTGATTGAATAAATACCATTGATTGATCGATTCTTGCAGAAATGGCCCTTTTCATCTTTTCCTTTTTGAGGGCACTCAGCTAAGACTGGTGGACTGGACTTGTCTTGCAAGGTCCTGGCGTCCTGCCCTGGCTCTCTTCCTTGCTGATGCTCGGCTTACATCCCAGACTGTGGCAGTTAGTTCCATTCCGAATTGGCCTTTGACCAGTTTGCCGTTATGCTTTGAGTGGCAACGTGCCCTGTTGCTGTTGTCTTAAACGAGTGGGTCTTGAATGAGACAAGACTCAAAGCACATGAGGCAAAAGAAAAAAACTGGAATAGAACAACATTCACACCAGCATTTATTGAGTAGCCACCGTGAATAGAGCACTGTACTCGGAGTTACTGTGTAAAATGCTCTCCCCACCTTCAAAGCCTTATTGAGGACACATCTCCTCTCAGAGGTCTTCCCTGACTAAGTCCCCCTTTCCTTTTCTCCCACTCCCTTCTTCATTGCCCTGATTTTTTCCCTTTGTTCATCCCCCTTCCCAGCTCCAGGACACTTAAGTACATATATATAATTAATGTTTTTATATCAATGTCTGTCTCCCCCTCTAGACTATAAGCTCAACTGTGGGCAGAGAATGTGTCCATTTATTGTTATATTGTACTCTCCCAGGCACTTAGTATGGTGTTTTGCAAACTGAAAGTGCAGAATAAATGCGATTGAATAAATGAATGTTATGATAGAACATGTTACTCACTATGGGCCAAGCATATTGAATAATAACAATAATAATAATAATGGCATTTATTAAGCACTTACTATATGCAAAGCACTGTTCTAAGCTTTGGGGAGGTTAAAAGGTGATCAAGTTGTCCCATGGTGGGGCTTACAGTCTCAATCCCCATTTTACAGGTGAGGTAACTGAGGCACAGAGAAGTTAAGTGACTTGCCCAAAGTCACATAATGGACAATTGGCAGAGTCAGGATTTGAACCCATGACCTCTGATTCCAAAGCCCGGGCTTTTTGCACTGATCCATGCTGCTTCTCTAAGAAGGTATTCCTGTTCTGTTCAGAACCCCTATTATATGCACAGCACTGGATGCCGAATGCCGTACAAAGTATTTGCGGGATTTTAAAGTATAAAAATTGATTCCTCCACTCAAGGAGGTTTCATTCTAATGGAGGAGATGGAAGAGCTAAATGGATGAATATACAGTAGTTAAGAGAGTGTGAGTGTATATATGTCATATTTACCAGGCACTGTAGTAAATGTAGGAGTGAATACCAGTTGATCAGATGGGACACAGTCCTTGTCCTACATGGGACTCACAGTCTTAATCCCCATTTTACAGATGAGGTAACTGAGGCACAGAGAAGTTAAGTGACTTGCAGACAAGTGGCAGAGCCGGGATTAGAACCTAAGTCCTTTGACCCTCAGGCCCACGCTTTATCCATTAGGCCATGCTCCTTCTCCACACTAATTATCTCATTTTGTCCTCACAGTCAATCTTTCTAAATTGTATTTACTAAACACTTACTGTGTGCAGAGCACTGAAATAAATGCTTGTGTGAGTACAATATAACAATATTATAGGCACATCCCCTGCTCACCACGAGGTTACAGTCTAAAGGGGGAGACAGAAATTAATATAAATGAATAAATTGTGTAGATGTACATAAGTGTTGTGAGGCAGGAAGAGGGATAAATAAAGGCAGCAAGTCAGAGCAATATTCTTGTTATTAACTTATTAGCCTAGGCATTATCCTCAACTCATCTCTCTTGTTCAACCCACATATTCAGTTTCACCAACTCCTGTCAGTTTAACCTTCATAATTTTGCTAAAATCTACCCTTTCCTCTCCATCTAAACTGCAACCATGTTAATCCATGCACTTAATTTATTCCTCCTTGATTATTGCATCAGCCTCCTTGCTGACCCCCTTGACTTCTATCTGCTTCCTGCATAGGTCATTTTTCTACAAAAATGTTCAGTCCATGTTTCCCCACTCCTCAGGAACCTCCGGTGGTTCCCCGTCTACCTTCACATCAACCAAAAACACCTTACCGTTTTCTTACAAGCACTGAATCAGCTTGCCTCTCCTAACTTATTTCCTTCTAAAACCCAGTCCACACACTTCATTTCTGTAGAGCCAACTGTACCTCGAGCTCATCTATCTCACCGCCAACCATGTCCTCCCTAAGGTCTGTAACTCCCTCCCCCTACATATCTCATATCAGACCTCTGATGGTATTGACACCTATCTACTTGTTTTGTTTTTTTGTCTGTCTCCCCCTTTCTAGACTGTAAGCCCATTGTTGGGTAGGGACTCTCTCTATATGTTGCCAACTTGGACTTCCCAAGTGCTTAGTCCAGTGCTCTGCACACAGTAAGTGCTCAATAAATACAGTTGAATGAAAATCTCCCTACCTTCAAAGATTTATTAAAATCACATCTCCTCCAAGATGTCTTCCCTAACTAAGTCCTCATTTCCTCTTCTCCCATTTCCGTCTACACCCACCTTGCACTTGGATTTCTACCCTTCTTTCATCCCACCCTCAACCCTGCAGCACATATGTACACATCTGTAATTTCATTATTTATATTAATGTCTGTCTCCCCCTAGACTGAAAGCTCCTTGTATGTGGAATTCATTCAGTCATATTTATTGAGTGCTTACTGTGTGCAGAGCACTGTACTAAGCACTTATGTGTCTACCCACTCTGCCATATTGTAAAAAGGCTGTTTTACTATGTCAGCTGATTCCATATAACTGGGTTTAACATGCTCATGAGTCATTCAATCATCCATTCAGTCATGGTGACATTCTTGTTCATTCATTCAATTGTATTCATTCATTCATTCATTCAATCATATTTATTGAGCGCTTACTGTGTGCACAGCACTGTACCAAGCACTTGAGAAGTACAAGCTGGCAACATATAGAGACGGTCCCTACCCAACAACGGGCTCACAGTCTAGAAGGGGGAGACAGGCAACAAAACAAAACATGTAGACAGGTGTCAAAACCATCAGAATAAATAGAATTATAGCTATTGTAACCCCTCCAGCACTTAGAACAATGTTTTGCACATAGTAAGCACTTAATAAATGCCATCATTATTATTATTATTATTTATTAAGTGTTCACTATGTGCAAAGCACTGTACTAAGCACTTGATATAACAGTAAACAGACACATTCCCTGCCCAAATTGAGTTGTAGGCAAGGGAGAAATCATAAGCAAAGGAGACTAGGCAAAAGAAAATCATGAGTATCAGCATAACTGTTTTTGAGCAAATAACGCCTTAATCATTAAACATAATAATAAATAATAATGGTAATGATAATAATAATAATGTTTGTCAACCACTTCCTATGTGGACTGCATTGTTCTAAGCATTGGGGTAGAAGCTAATCAGGTTGGACACAGTCCCTGTCCCACATGGGGCTCACAGTCTTAATCCCCATTTTACAGATGAGTGAACTGAGGCCCAGATAAGTTGAGTGACTTGGCCAATGTCACAAATCAGACAAGTCATGAAACCAGAATTAGAACCCAGGTCCTTCTGATTCCCAGACCCTTGCTCTATCCACTAGAACATGTTGCTTTCCTAAAGTTCATGCTATGACCAAAACTGCTTTCTAAATCAAAGATGTTTGCTTTTCCTATATTTATTCAAAGTTTATATTAATGAATCAATGGTATTTGTTGAGCACTCACTGTATGCACTGTATGTATAGTACAAAAGAGTTGTTAGACACGTACCCTGCCCACAACTAGCTTACAGTCTAGAGGGGGGTTAGTTTAGAAATATGTTTCCTCTTAAATGGAACATCAAAAAAAATTCAACCCCCAAATGATCCCCATTCATGGTCATTAATCATCATTCTTTTGTCTAGAACTGGAAGCTGATCATCATGGAAAAGAAACAACTCTCACCAAATCGGGTAGGTTTGATCTTACAGTTGGCATCATATTACTATTAATAATAGTAATAACTGTGGTATTTGTTAAGCACTTACTATGTGTCAGGCACTGTACTAAGGTCTGGAGTGCATGCAAGCAAATCGAGTTGGATACAGTCCCTGTCCCATGTCTCACAGTCTCAATCCCCATTTTGCAGATGAATTAAATGATTCACAAAGAAGTGAAGTGACTTGCCCAAGGCCACACAGCAAACAAGTGGCAGAGCTGGGATTAGAACCCATAGCCTCCTGAATCCCAGGCCTGTGCTCTATCCGCTACTTCCTGCTGCTTCTAAGTATGGGAGAAAAATGATACTGAATAACCATTTCACAGATGAGAAAACTGAGGTACAGTGAAGTTAAGTGGCTTGCCCAAGGTCACAAATGGGAAAGTGGCAGAACCAGGATTAAGTATCTAGACCATTCTATCAAGGCTGAGAAAGCTGTTCTAAATAGACTCAGAATCTTGGATTGAGAAAAATGGGATTGTTCTATAATAATAATGATAATAATGGCATTTATTAAGCACTTACTATGTGCAAAGCACTGTTCTAAGCACTGGGAAGGTTACAAGGTAATCAGGTTGTCCCACGGGGGGCTCACAGTCTTCATCCCCATTTTACAGATGAGGTAACTGAGGCACAGAGAAGTTAAGTGACTTGCCCAAAGTCACACAGCTGGCAGTTGACAGAGCCGGGATTTGAACCCATGACCTCTGACTCCAAAGCCCGGGCTCTTTCCACTGAGCCACACTGCTATCTTGTGTCCCCCAAAACTACCACTCTAAGAATCAATGGGGGCAGTATTTTTGTGGCTAGAAAAACTAGATCGTGTGAGTTCACATGGACAGACAGAAAGAGTTTAAAAAGTCCCAATCTGAGAAAATATAACTTAAGAACTTGGGCAGATTTGTGGAGTGAGTGTATTTCAAGTGAGTCCAGCACCAAATTTTACTTACTGCCAAGTTCAGTGACATTATATGCAGAAATACTCTTTGGAGAAATAGCTTAATGCTCTTCTTACTCCTCTCAATAAAAATTTAGCTTCATTTCTGCTTCCGCCAGAAAAACTGCTTAGTAGAAAGGAAGAGGGCCCTCGTCTAAACTAAAACATGTCAGACCTATTCTCCAAGGCTAGAATATTGTACATTATGATTCCACTCTTTCTTCCTCCTCTCTTGCTAGACAAACCTTAGCCAACTGTGGATATATGATCCATTGCCTGATCAACAAATTCTGCCTTTAAAGCGTGTTTTGTGAACTGTGCCTTTGGAGTTATTTTCTTTACATATCACACTCCTATGAAAATGAAGCCTAAGGCGTGATTAGTCCCATACGAATGTTTACCATCAGAAGCAGTGTTCCTTCCCCAAACCAGGGCTGGATCAATTCTCCTGTGGGCCTGGAGCTGTTAGACTCTTGTGGGACCTCTGCATACAAATCATTTTCCTATTGAAATCAAAATAACAATTCTGTCATCGAGATTATTGTTATTCTAAATTTTTTGGTTATTGTCAGTGAAGAAAAGACTGTTCTGTAATAATATTTGCATGACCTAGCGGCTAGAGCACATGTCTGAGAGTCAGAAGGACCTAGGTTCTAATCCTGGCTCTGCCATTTATCTGCTGTGTGACCTCAGGTAAGTCATTTAACTTCTCTGTGCTCAGTTACCTCATCTGTAAAATGGGAATTAATAATGTGAGCCCCATTATCTTAAAACTACCCCAGCGGTTAGGACAGTGAAAGTACAGTAAGAGAGTACAGTAAGAGAAGCAGCGGGGTTCAGTGGAAACAGCCCGGGCTTTGGAGTCACAGGTCATGGGTTCAAATCCCAACCACCAATTATCAGCTGTGTGACTTTGGGCAAGTCACTTAACTTCTCTGTGCCTCAGTTACCTCATCTGTAAAATAAGGATTAAGACTGTGAGCCCCCCATGGGACAACTTGATCACCTTGTAACCACCCCAGCGCTTAGAACAGTGCTTTGTACATAGTATGTGCTTAACAGATGCCATCATCATTATTATTATTACAGTGCCTGGTACATAGTAAGCACTTAACTGATACCACAATTATTGTTATTAACTGTTCGACCACTGCTCAGACTTTTCCTGTCTTATGCTGTCGAGTTGTCCCTGACCCATAGCAAGGCCATAGGCACATCTCTCCTAGAAAGCGCTGCTCTCCATCTACAATCATTCTGGTGGTGTATCCATAGAGTTTTCTTGGCAAAAATATGGAAATGGCTCTTTTCTGCCCAGCGAACTTTAGTCTCCACCCTCTACTCTCTCCTGTGCTGCTCAGGTGAGTTTTGCCTTCTAGCAGATTGACTTCCCCTCGCTAACCACTGGCCAATCTAGAAATGGAATGGACAGGCCTCCGCTTGACTCTCCCTTCCATAGTCGAGACTAGTAGAGTACTGGAAACTTTTCAGGTGTGACCCTGAGCGGGGACTGCTCATATACCCAAAGGTTAAAAAGAGAAAGATATGTCCCTCTTCCAGCAGGACAAGTGCTCGCTTTGTTTTTCCATTAGTGGTTATAGTTGGCGTGAAGATGTCCAAGCTCTTTCAGTCAGTCCCTCTGTGCCCTGGTTATGCTTTGTGAGGAAGCTGGCTTCGATAAAGGCCATAGCCTGTGGTCAAAGAACACAATGTCCCTGAATCTTCATCAGAGCAGACCCTTCTATCCGGTATAAGTTGTACAGTAGTAGAAATCTCACCTCCTACCCCATAAACAAATGCCATTAGCTGAATTGGAGAAGCATCTTGAAATTGTGAGTTCCTATTTGAGCAAGATTTGTATCTTTTTTGTGCTTTACTCTGATGCCAATACAATTCTTGAGGTTTGCTGTTTGTTCAAATTTTTGAGAGACTACAGTAGTACAAAAATCTTAAAACAGTCATCCCGATCACGATCTGTAAAATAACTAAAGGATGAATGGTTACTCTGAATATGTGAAAAAATGACCTATAAAGTCTTACACACACAAATAACAATATAGCTTACTCTGTTTTCCTCTGTAATCAAAGAGCCAACTCTAAAGAAAGCAATACGAAGCTGTTATTTCATCTTTCAGGGACTGAAGTTACATGCCCACCAATATTTTGAATACTCCTCTCCTTTCAAATTATAATTTTCTAAGTTATTTTTCAGGGAAATCAAAATGAATAGCATAAGTGTCACATGTCAAGATAATCCCTCTTATAGACTCTTTCTCCTTTGGGGGATGAACATGAAAAGAAATCTGGATTAAATAGGAATCTCTTAAAGCTCTGATTCTGCAGGATTTAATGCTGAGGTGGCTCAGGGTTACTGTCTTAATGGCAGGGGATCCCATTGTTTTTAATTGAAAAATACTTTGTACAAACTGAAAGGAAATTAATTTATTCAGGAGGATTTATAGGGGTGGGGAGACACTTACTGACTAAATACCAGCTTAGATGCCTGGGCCAGTACAGTGAAAGTAAAGGATTTGGTCCCTGGTCTCAAGGAGCTTTCACTATAAAGATGGAGACAGGCAAGGTCTATCATAACATTAATGATAATAATGATGATATTTGTTAAGTGCTTTCTATGTGTCAAGCACTGTACAAAGCACTTTGGCCTTGTCTTATCCTGTCAAGTCATCTCTGACCCATAGCGTTGCCATAGACACATAATAATAATAATAATGATGGCCTTTGTTAAGTGCTTACTATGTGCCAAGTACTGTTCTAAGCACTGGGGGGGATACAAGGCTTTCCCACATGGGGCTCATAGTCTTAATCCCCATTTTACAGATGAGGTAACTGAGGCACAGAGAAGTGAAATGACTTGCTCAAAGTCACACAGCTGACAAATGGCGAAGCTGGGATTCAAACCCATGATCTCTGACTCTCAAGCCTGTGCTCTTTCCACTGAGCCATGCACATCTCTCCCAGAATGCCCCACCTCCATCTGCAATCATTCTGGTAGTGTATGCATAGTGTTTTCTTGGTAAAAATGCGGAAATGGTTTACCATTGCCTCCTTCCGCGCAATAAACTTGAGTCTCCGCCCTCGACTCTCCGCCCTCGACTGTCTCCCATGTCGCTGCTGCCCAGCACAGGGGAGTTTTGACTTGTTGCAGATTGCCTTCCACTCACTAGCCACTGCCCAAGCTAGGAATGGAGTGGGTACGCCTCTCCTTGATTCTCCCTCCCATAGTCAAGACCAGTGGAGTACTGGAAACTCTCCAGGTGTGACCCTGAGAAGCACTTTGGTACAAAATAATCGGGCTGAATGCAGGCCTTGTCCCACATGGGACCCACAGTCTGGGGGGTATAACAGATATTGAATCCCCATTTGACAGATGAGGAAACTGAGACCAGAGAAGTTAAGTAACGTGTCCATGGTCATGCAGCAGTGAAGTGGTGGAGTCAGGATTAGAACCTGGGTCCTCTGACCCCTTGGTCTGTGCTCCTACCTCTAGGCCATCCTGCTTCCCATTAATCAATCAGTTGCATTTCTTGAGTGCTTATTGTATGCAGAACATTGTACTAAGCACTTGGGAAGGTCCAATTCAACAGATTTGTTAGATGTGATTGCTGCCCACAAGGAATTTACAATCATGGGAGGAGGAGGAGGCAGGGAGATACACAATAAAATAGTTTAGGGGTAGGGAAAACCCAGAAGTGGATAGAACACAGGCCTGGAAGTAAGAAGGTCATGGGTTCTAATCCTAACACCACCACTCATCTGCTGTGTGGCCTTGGGCAAGCCACTTCATTCTCTGTGCCTCAGTCAACTGGGGATGAAGAACGTGAGCCCTGTGTGGGACATAGACTGTGTCCAACTGGATTTGCTTGTATCCACCCCAGCATTTAGTACAGTGCCTGGCACATAGTTAATGCTTAACGAATACCATAATTATCATTATTATTCATTCAAAGGGAGGAGTAGGAAAAATGAAAATACAAGTAGTAATACCAAGAGCTTGGAAAAAATGAACTGATACAATAAATGTTGCTAAACTAAGAACCATTATCCAGGATTTGAAAGCCCATACGAAATGAGAAGATTCTTATAGGCATCAAAGGTGGCCACTTCTCACTAGATTGTACGCTCCTTGAGGGCAGGGATCATGTCTGTGTGCAGAACATTGTACTAAGTGCTTGCAAAAGTGCAATATGGCAGAGTTGGTGGATGTGATCCCTGCCCACAAGGAGCTTACAGTCTACAGGGGAATCAATTGATCATATGCATTGAGCACTCATTGAGCATTCATTGCGCAGAGTACTGTACTAAGTGCTCAGAAGAGTACAGTACAACAGAGTGGGTAGGCATGTTCCCTGCCCACAAAGAGCTTACAGTCTAGAGAAGGCAGACCTTAAAATACATTAGGGCTAGGTTAAATAGAAACATAGTACAGTACTCTGTGCACACTAAGTGCTCAATTAATATGAATGAATGAATAGTAGAATATTTTCATATGTACTGTGGGGCTGGAGTGAATATCAAAATCTTTAAGGTTTACACAGCCAAGTTCAAAGTCGACACAGAAGAGAGGGCAGATAAATGAAATAAAGGCCTTACGCTAGGAAGGCCCCTTGGAGATGTGATTTTCAGACAGTTTAAATGGGAAGAGGGGTGGACTGTCAGATATGAAGCAAAATGAGCAGAATTTCAGGCTCATTCACTAATTCATTCATTCATTCATTCATTCATTCATTCATTCATTCATTTATTGAGTGCTTACTGTGTGTAGAGCACTATATTAAGCGCTTGGAAAGTACAATTCAGCAACAGAGACAATCCCTACCTAACAACAGGCTCACAGTCTAGAAGTGAGGAGACAGACAACAAAACAAAAAAAAAAATAGACCGGCATTAATTTAATCAAAATAGATAAATAGAATTATAGGTATATTCACATCATTAATAAAATGAATAGAATAATAAATATCTACCTATATATACATGAGTTGTGGGGTGTGGAGGGGGGTAGAGAAGAGGAAGGGAGTTGGGGTGATGTGGAGGGGAGAAGGAGCAGAGGAAAAGGCGGGGCTCAGTCTGGGAAGATCCACTGGAGGAGGTGAGCTTTCAGTAGGGCTTTCAAGGGGGGAAGAGAGTTAGTTTGGCGGATGTGAGAAAGGAGGGCATTTCAGGACAGAGGTAGGATGTGGGCCAGGGGTCCATGGTGGGACAGGTGAGAACGAGGCCCAGTGAGGAGGTTAGCACCAGAGGAGTGGAATGTGCGGGCTGGGCTGGAGAAGGAGAGAAGGGAGATGAGTTAGGAGGGGGTGAGATGATGGAGAACCTTGAAGCCGAGAGTGAAGAGTTTTTGCTTGATCCAGAGGTTGATAGGCAACGACTGGAGATTTTTGAGGAGGAGGGGTAACATGCCCAGAATGTTTCTGTAGAAAGATAATCTGGGCAGCAGGGTGAAGTATAGACTGAAGAGGGGAGACCTTTACAGCAGCTACCTCTATAGCCTTTTGGAGGTTTTGTGGAGGCAGCATGCAAGGATGTTTTTCTGCTTCCCTCCAGGGTTGTTCAAGACGGATTGGATGGAGATTCCGGATTGAGGCTAGGGAGAGCCAGTGTGGGTTTCACTGAATCAGTCAGGGAATCAGCTGGCTCTCTGGTGGGTGGCTACACCTGACGAATCAATAGCTCCCACTGGCACTGGAGGAGTGTGCAGGAAAGTGGAGTTCTTACTGGAGTGTTCTGATTCAGAAAATATTGTTTCCAAGACACAAAGCTGACTGCCGAAAAATTTACTGGAACCTTCCCTGCTCCGCCACTTGTCAGCTGTGTGACTTTGGGCAAGTCACTTCACTTCTCTGTGCCTCATCTGTAAAATGGGGATTAAGACTGAGCTCCCCAGGGGACAACCTGATCACCTTGTAACCTCCCCAGTGCTTAGAACAGTGCTTTGCACATAGTAAGCACTTAATAAATGTTATTATTATTATTATTATTATTCCATCATGAGACCCCCAAAACAGGGCACAACAGTCAATCAATGTTTTTTTACTGAGCTCCTACTATGTGCAGAGCACTGTTCAAAGCTCTTGGGAAAGTACAATGCAACAGAATTAGCAGACCCGTTCCCTAGCCATAATGATCGAACAGACTAGCGGGAACGGCCATGGTCATTTTTAAAACTGAGATTAAAGAATAGCGTAATCATAACAGAATCAGAAAAAAAAAGAAAGGATAGAAAACGTTCGGTTATCTGATTTATTCTTTCTTCTCATCATATTCCAAATGTTTCATTCAGTGTGCCTTGGTGCCTGGATTGGACAGAACTCTAAGGATCTTTCCTGTGGCCATGTTTGGTTAATTAATCCAATTTCAGTGATGATTAATCTATCCAAAGAAGAGGAAAAAAAAAATCATGCCTTCACTTGGCGGCCTGTGAAACTGTACCACTTGTTCTCATTTTCACAAGCTATTTCCTCTTTCAATTCCAAATGCAGAACATTTTCCATGCTGAAAGATCAACATGAAAGACCAATGCTCTTTCTTAACCGCTGGGCCAAAAGATGGCAAAATTGGGACGTGACACCCTTAAACTATTTAATTTATTATCATTTTATTTTATGGTACTTGTGACTGTGAGCCCACTGTTGGATAGGGACTGTCTCTATATGTTGCCAGCTTGTATTTCCCAAGCGCTTAGTACAGTGCTCTGCACACAGTAAGCACTCAATAAATACAATTGATTGGTTGAGTAAGTGCTTAGAACAGTGCTTTGCACATAGTAAGCACTTAATAAATGCCATTATTATTATTATTATTAAGCACCTATCATGTGTTAACCACTGTTCTAAGCACTGGGGTAGATACAAGTTTAACAACCAACCAATCAATCAATCATATTTATTAAGCACTTACTGTGTGCAGAGCACTGTATTGAGCCCTTGGGAAGTACGAATAGGAGACATATAGAGACAGTCCCTACCCAACAGTGGGCTCACAGTCTAAAAGGGGGAGACAGAGAACAAAACCAAACATACTAACAAAATAAAATAAATAGAATAGATATGTACAAGTAAAATAAATAGAGTAATGAATATGTACAAACATATATACATATATACAGGTAACAGACAGATACAGTCCCTGTCCTGTGTACTCTAAGTAGGAGGGAGTGGGATTCAATCCCCATTGTACAGTTGAGAAAACGGAGGCACGGAGAAGTTAAGTGACTTGCGCAAGGTCACACAGCAGACAAGCGGCAAAGATAGGATTTGCCAGGATTCCCAGACCTTGCTCTTTCCACCAAGCCACACTGCTTCTCTAAGCATTTTCCCATGACTCAAAAACCATGAGCCCAGCTCGGGTTGTGGGAAACCGTATGGACTGATAGAGGAATGATTCTGAGCACTCCAGAGCCCCAGGGTAGGTTTGAAATTGAACTAAGTCCAGGCACAGGGGCTGCGTGGATACTTTCCTTTAAGAAAGAACAAATCCACAAGATTTGTGGATTTCCCTTCCCTTCCCCACAGAACCTGTATATTTGTATATATGTTTGTATATATTTATTATTCTATTTATTTTACTTGTACATATCTATTCTATTTATTTTATTTTGTTAATATGTTTGGTTTTGTTCTCCGTCTCCCCCTTCTAGACTGTGAGCCCACTGTTGGGTAGGGACCGTCTCTATATGTTGCCAACTTGTACTTCCCAAGCGCTTAGTACAGTGCTGTGCACACAGTAAGCGCTCAATAAATACGATTGATTGATTGATCCACAACAAACCTATCTCTTCTTTGCTGTCAGTGATAATAATAATAATGATGGCATTTGTTAAGTGCTTACTATGTGTCAAGCACTGTCTAAGCGCTGTTCTAAGCACTGTTCTAAGTGATATCATTTTTCCTCCATACTCAAACACAAGGATTTCCACCTTTTTTGTTACTTTGTTCGTTTTGTTTTGTTTTTATGGTATTTGTTAAGCACTTACTATGTGCCGGGCACTATACTAAGTGCTGAGGTAGATGCAAGCTAATCAAGTTGGACACAGTTTGTGTCCACGTGGGGCTCACAGTCTTAATCCCCATTTTACAGATGAGGTCACTGAGGCACAGAGAAGTGAAGTGGCTTGCCCAAAGTTACACAACAGACAAGTGGCAGAGCTGTTATTAGAACCCATGTCCTCCGAGTCCTAAGCCCCTGCTTTATCCACTAGGCCATGCTGCTTCCCTTTCATGAGGAAGAACTTGTCTCTATCACCATGAGGATAAGGAGGAGGTTTTGAGATGCTTGGCTTGAAATAGTTTCTCTAGGATAGAAAAAATGGGTCCACTTTGGGTTTTGGAGCAATTTGGTTAAAAACCCCAAGAAATAATGATAATAAAGGCATTTATTAAGCTCTTACGATGTGCCAAGCACTGTTCTAAGCATTGGGGGGATTACAGGGACAACCTGATTCATTCATTCATTCAATCGTATTTATTGAGCACTTACAGGGTGCAGAGCACTGTTCTAAGCACTTGGGAAGTACAAATTGGCAACATACAGAGACGGTCCCTACCCAACAGCAGGCTCACAGTCTAGAAAGGGGAGACAGACAACAAAACAAAATATATTAACAACATAAAATAGAATAGTAAATATATACAAGTAAAATAGAGTAATACATCTGTACAAATATATATACAGGTGCCGTGGGGAGGGGAAGGAGGTAGGGTGGGAGGGGTGGGGCGGGGGAGAGGAAAAAGGGGGCTCCGTCTGGGAAGGCCTCCTGGAGGAGGTGAGCTCTCAGTAGGGCTTTGAAGGGAGGAAGAGAGCTAGCTTGGCGGATGTGCGGAGGGAGGGCATTCCAGGCCAGGGGGAGGACGTGGGCCGGGGGTCGATGGTGGGACAGGCGAGAATGAGGCACAGTGAGAACTCACAGGGGGCTCACAGTCTTAATCCCCATTTTCCAGATGAGGTAACTGAGGCCCAGAGAAGTGAAGTGACTTGCCCAGTCACACAATTGACAATTGGCGTAGCCAGGATTTGAGCCCATGACCTCTGACTCCAAAGATCGTGTTCTTTCCACTGAGCCACGCTACTTCTCTAAAAGCAGCAAGACTGTAACTCTTTGTTGACAGGGAACGTTTCTACGAACTCCATTATATTTTTCTTCTCCAGGCGCTTAGTACAGTGCTCCACATATAGTGAGTACTCAATAAATGCCATTGATTATATGTTTAAATCTGTGTGAGTGACTTTGAATGCAATGATATCATTTGCCTAATATGAGTCTGCACACATTTGGTCTGTGTGTGTTATTCACTGTGTTGAGTGCCACAAACATGCATACAAGCTTCTTCTTCCAACAATCCAATGTGTTATATCCAAGCAAGCTCTTGTTTTCAGACGAATATTCCCTAATTTCTGAGCCACGATCTAGACAAATCATTGTGAAAACATGTGTTAAGGCAAACTGAATGCTCCATTGTTACACAATTACCCATGTGCTTAATTACTGGCTGAAACAAAAATGATAGGAGACTTAAATGATATCTGATCAGTATGCCAGAGAAGCAGCGTGGCTCAGTGGAAAGAGCATGGACTTGTGAGTCAGAGGTCGTGGGTTCTAATTCTGGCTCAGCCACTTATCAGCTGTGTGACTTTGGGTGAGTCACTTAACTTCTCTGTGCCTCAGTTACCTCAACTGGAAAGTGGGGATTAAGACTGTGAGCCCCATGTGGGAAATGGACTGTATCCAACCTAATTGCTTTGTATCTACCCAGTGTCTAGAACAGTGCATGGCACATAGTAAGCGCTTAACAAATACCAAAATTATTGTTATTATTATGCCCTGGATTTATAATGGAGAAAATATTGTATTCTGTTTATGTAATAAATGCATAAACAGTAATGTTGGGATTCATTACAATTTTGACTTTGTCTAGTGTGGTATTTCTAAATCATTTAGACAGCTGGTTTGGTTTATATTTCTACACTCCATTGATAATTTAACGCTGTCACTATCAAAAATGTCTTTTTTTCCTTCCTAACTTTTGAAAATATCATTCTGAAGACATCTTTACTGTATAATGATGCTCGTGAAATAATTTAATTTCTAAAAGATCATTTTTTTACATTTTATGTGATAGACCATTTCTCTGTGATTTCCCAGAAATAACCCCAGTTGATCTTAAGAGTATTGAAACAAACATCTGAAAAGTTCATATTCTTCAAGAATCCTCTTTGGTAATGACTCGTTTGAAAAATAGCTTTCTGCTCATGCTTTTCAGTTTTGTCCAGAGACAGATTCGGGAGGCAGGCCTTCTCTTCAACAAATCTTGTGCTCATTATTCAATGACTAACGTCCTACTGTCTAGCTGGAATGCTACAGTTGTTATTTCAGTTGTAGCCGAATCGTCAGCTTTAAACTTGATTTCTCTTTTCTCTTGTTCCAATGTCTGTTCCACTTCCTGAAGGAGCAGCAGAGGTCACAGAACCCAGTAACTGCTTTATTTATCTAAAAGAAAGAGGCGTGAGTGGTGTTTCCTTTATGAATTTTGGAAAGAGTAGGGTTTGGGTTGATAGGGCCACCTTCATTCACAATTAGTAGCCGAGTGGCATTCTGAGAGAGCTGGTCTACCAGGGAAAATGGAAGAGAAACTGAGGAAATGGTCACTGTCCCATTAGAAGTTCTGGACCCTAACAAAGAAATTTCTTTCATCAACCAGGGAGGGAAAAGGGAAATGATAAAGCCAGGATAAATCCCCAGTAATTCTAATGGCTCTGGTACACATTCAAACAAATGTCCACAAACCTAGTTCAGAGTGCAGAGAGTTACAAGTATGCCGACCCTCAGATATAGAAGCATAACGTCCCTCATTCAATAAATCAATGATATTTATTGAGAGCTTACTATATGCAGATCAATGTACTAAAACTCTTCAGAGAGTACAATAAAACAGAATTAGCAGTCACATTCCCTGCCCATAAGGTGGATAGAGCATATTCCTGATAGAAGATCATGGGTTCTAATCCCAGCTCTGCCACCTGTCTGCTCTGTGACCTTGGGCAAGTCGATTCACTTCTCTATGCCTCAGTTATCTCATCTGTAAAATAGGCATTGAGACTGTGAGTCTCACATGGGACAGGGAATGTGTCCAACCCAATTTGTTTGTATCCACCCCAGGGCTTAGTATGGTGCCTGGCACGTAGTAAGTGCTTAATAAATATGACAATCATTATTATAAAGAGTTCACAGTCTCTCCTGAGTATATATGCTCTGCTACTTGCTCACTGGGTCTCATTCCTAGAAGTTTTAGAAGGTCCTAGTAGATACCGGAAACTATAAGTTTTATAGGGGTTTTTGTTTCTTAGCACTCCCTCTGACCTCTCTTCTGCCTTCACCAGGAGTTTCCCAGAAGCATTTCCATCATAAAGCTCTGCTGATAGTGTCAATTGAAACTTTTTGTAACTGGTCAATCTATAAAGGATAAAAATATGCTTTACAAAACACCTTTCTATCTTAGTTCAAAAAAAAATCACCAATAACTTAATCCATCTTCCACGTTGAGTATCCATGGACCTGGGAGAATCGGACAGGTGGCTTGGAGGAGATCAGATCCAAAGGCCCAAATCAATGAATGGATTCTTCATAGAATTCCAAAATGAGGATAAAATTATGGTCGGTTAAAACATGATGGCAACAAAAACAGAGGTGTGAACGTGCAGCTTCTGCCCAAAAGTAGCACCAGAACCAATGGCGTGTGTTAGAATTGCATTTCCTTTTTTTCTAGATAAGAAAAAAGCAGAAAAGCCTGAAAAAGAAAGTGACGGTAAGAAGAAAAAATGCATGGGAAATTCATCCCATTCATTCTTTCATTCAATCGTATTTATTGAGCACTTACTGTGTGCAGAGCACTGTATTAAGTGCTTGGGAAGTACAAGTTGGCAACATATAGAGACGGTCCCTACTCAGCAGTGGGCTCACAGTCTAGAATTCCTTTCCCCTGGAATGTAGGGACAATGCTATAAAGATCTTCATAATTGTGTTCTTAAAAATGCTATCTTCAAATAACAAGTATCCATATAAAAGATGGCAGGCACTGTCACCATGACTTAGAACAGTGCTTGGCACATAGTAAGCGCTAAACAAATGCCATCATTATTATTATCACCATCGCTGACTAGTTGCTGTGGGGAATTGCTGAAAAAAACTGAACCCATGGACCCTACCCTTGAGGAACATGTAATTCATAAAGGAAGTTGAGGAACCCCCAGAAGGAAAAAAAAAATCAGCACTTTAGATAAATCGAACAAAGAAGTCATAAAATGTAGAGTAGAAGTAGCTGAACTATGCATATGAAATTTATGTATAGAGAGGATGTTTGTGTATACACGCATACACAAACACACACATACATGTACATATATCAATGGTATTTTTTGAGCACTTACTATGTGCAGAGGTCTGTTCTAAGCCCTTGGGAGAGAACAACACAAGAGAATTAGCCTGCATGCTCCCTACCCACGTGTGTACATACTCTCAGGCTGGAATATTGTACTCTCCCAAGCATTTAATACAGTGTTCTGGTCTCAGTAAGTGCTCAGTAAATATGATAGATATCAGGAGTCCTGGGTGGGCTTAATCAGTGCAAATTGGAGCTAATTACTAGAGCTTTGAAGGATGAACAGAGAGAAGCAGGTAGAGTATTTTAGATGGTGAATGGAAAGCACACTGACGGGATGAGGATAGGGGAGGGAGGGCTGCAGGTTCAGTACACAGATTGGGTTGAAGTGGATGAAAAGATTCCCTGGTAAAATGGGGTCAAAGAACTTAGGACTTCAAACTGTTTAGTTAAGTCTCATGGCCTGTTGTTCTGCCTGAGTTTCCTTCTCACTTCCTTATGTTAGAGCTGTATGGTATAAATACAATTGAATGAATGAATGAAAGGAGCTAACAATCTAGAAGGAGAGACATACTGAAGTCTGTTGTGTGACCTTGGGCAAGCCACTTAACTTCTCTGTGCCTCAGTTACCTCATCTGTGAAGTGGGGATTAAGTCTGTGAGCCCCACGTAAGACAATCTGATTATATTGTATCTACCCCAGCTCTTAGAACAGTGCTTGGCACAGAGTAAGCACTTAACAATATAATTATTATTCTTATTATTACAAATAGGGGAAATGGGAGGGTATAAAGATATACCCTAAGTGCTGTGGGGCCGAGGGTGAGGTGAATTTTAAGTCACCTATACCAAGGATATAGGTGAGACAGAAGGGAGAGTAATAATAATAATAATAATTTTGGTATTTGTTAAGCGCTTATTATGTGCAAAGCACTGTTCTAAGCACTGGGGAGGATACAAGGTGATTAGGTTGTCCCATGTGGGGCTCACAATCTTCAACCCCATTTTACAGATGAGGTAACTGAGGCACAGAGAAGTTAAGTAACTTGCCCAAAGTCACATAGCTGACAAGCGGTGGAGGTGGGATTTGAACCCGTGACCCCTGGCTCCCAAGCCCGTGATCTTTCTATTGAGCCACTGAGTAGGTAGGGGAAATGAGGGCTTAGTCGAGGAAAGCCTCTTGGAGGAGATATAATTTAGGATCAATTAATAAATTAGTGCTATTCATTAATCACTTAATGTGAGCAGACACTGTACTAAGGGCTTGTAAAGTACAATATAATTGAGTTGGTAGACACAATTCCTGCCCACAGGGAGCTTACAGTCTACAGGGGAAGGCGGACATTAAAATAAATTAGGGGAAATTAGTAGAGTCCAAGGATATTTACATAAGAGTGCGGGGCTTGGGTGAGTATCAGAGTGCTTAAGTACACCCCTTGGCAAGGGTGTGATTTGAAGGTTCATTCATTCATTCAGTCAGTCATATTTATTGAGTGCTTACTGTGTGCAGAGCACTGTACTAAATGCTTGGAAAGTATAAGCAGAGAAGCAGCATGGCTTAGATAAGCAGTGTGGCTTAGAGAAGCAGCATGGCTCAGTGGAAAGAGCCCGGGCTTTGGAGTCAGAGGTCATGGGTTCAAAACCCAACTCCACCAATTGTCAGCTGTGTGACTTTGGGCAAGTCACTTCACTTCTCTGTGCTTTAGTTACCTCATCTGTAAAATGGGGATTAAGACTGTGAGCCCTGTTGTAAAAGTAGAACTGACAGGATTTGGTGACAGACTGAATATGCAGCATGGCCTAGTGGATAGAGCACAGGCTTGGAAGTCAGAAAGACCAGGTTTCTAATCCTAGCTCCACCACTTGCTTGCTGTGTGACCTTCGTCAAATCACTCAACTTTACTGTACCTCAGTTACCTCACCTATAAAAGATATCCTTTTATCTACCCTTGCACTTACTATGGTGCTTGGCACATAGTAAAGTGATTAACAAATACCATTAAAAAATGAGAGATAAGTTGGGAATAATGGCAAGGATACAAATCTGTGAGACAGAGGATGGTAGCATTGTCTGCCAAGATGAGAGGCAGCTTGGCTTAGTGGTAAGAGTACAGGCTTGGCAGTCAAAGGACATGGGTTCTAATCCTGGCTCCGCCGCTTGTTGCTTTGTGACCTTGGACAAGCTGCTTAACTTCTCTGTGCTTCGGTTACCTCATCTAGAAAATGGAGATTAAGATTGTGAGCCCCAAGTGGGACAACCGGATTACCTTATTATCTACCCCAGAGCTTAGAACAGTGCTTAGCACATAATAAGCACTTAAATATTATTATTATTATTATTATTATTATTATTATTATTATTATTATTGTTGAAAAGTCGGGGGGATGGTGGAAAAATGAGGAGTTCTCTTTTTGGACATGTGAACTTTGAGGTAATGGGGGACTTTCAAATAAAGATGTCCTGAAGGCAGCGGGAAAAGTGAGACTGCAGAGGAGAACAATCAATCCATCAATCAATCAATCATATTTATTGAGCGCTTACTGTGTGCAGAGCACTGTACTAAGCGCTTGGGAAGTACAAGTTGGCAACATATAGAGACGGTCCCTACCCAACAGTTGGCTCACAGTCTAGAAGGGGGAGACAGAGAACACAACCAAACATATTAACAAAATAAAATAAATAGAATAGATATGTACAAGTAAAATAAATCAGAGCTGGAGAGTTAGATTTGGGAATCATCTGTGTTGAGATCGTAATTGAAGCCATAGAAGCAAATGAGTTCTAGGGAGCAGGTGCAAATGGAAAATAGAAAAGGACATGGAACTTAATTTAACTCCAGAAAGTTTTGTTCCATATGATAGAGAATGGGACATACCGCTCACTTTTTTCAGCTCACCCTAAACTGTATTCTGCTCTTCTTTGTAGGAGAAGCTACAACAAAGAAGCAACTAAAAGAGGAAAAAGGTAAAGATAACATTTTAGAAAGCAGAAATCAAAGGCAAGGGTGTCTGTATGTGTATGTTTGTGCACTGGAAGATGGGTGAGTACATATTATTTATGTATAAAAATACAGTGCAAATAGATTTTACATGGAAAACCTCCATATCAGATGCTGGGCAGACGTGTACTATTAATTCTGAGGTCATAGCACCCATGTTATTAAATTTGAGGTGAGCCCATGTTATTTCTGGTACTAATATGAAGATACTATTGAAAGAAATACCTAGAACTTTGCCTTTATAGGAGAAGTAACAAATGAAATTGATCATGTTGGATTTTAGTCTTGTAATATCTTGAAAACCCTTGTCATGGTGCTGTCCCTGGTATGAAATTAACCCAGCTGTAGATCCACCATCAGAAGAATTATGAAGCAGGAATGCTAATGACCACAGCTAATGACAGACCATGGGTTTAAAAAGACACACAAAAAGCCACTTTTCTTGTGTGTTTTTTTTAAACAAGGACTACACAGAGGGAGGATCTGCATCCAAAATGTTCATTTATTTAATCAGTCACATTATTTCACTTTCCTCTTATAGCTGAGTATTTCTTTTATTGTGTCGAGAAGATAAATCACGTTGAAATTTGCATTTTTAGAGGTTTTGAGGACAATAGCTGTTGGGGACTGGGCCTGGAACTGGGAAGGAAGGGTGAATATTTGAATTCAAGCTTAATTAGCATTGCTTTTGTTCCTTCCTCCCCCTCACACCAGTAACAACAAGGAAAGAAAACCTGCCATATCACAATATGACAGGAGGTAATCATTCTTGAGATTTCTATAGCCTCCATACATTGTATGGCCACCTGAGCCACTCGAGTGGCTTATTGGATTTCTTCAGTAGTTACCCCTGATATTTTCAAGCCATATTAAGATGGAAGAAAACTTAATCCATCATGACAGAGAACTGAATGAGAATATTAATTGAAGTTACATCGATCAATGGTATTTATTGAGCACTTATTGTGTGCAGAGCACTGTACTAAGTGCTTGGGAAAGGACAATAGGAAGCTCATACGATGCCACTTTTGAGATTTGGAATCAATATCAGAGACAAAGATGTAGCAAGCTCTGAAGAAGTTAGAACTGGGGTGAGTGAAAACAAGTTAAAAATGAATAAATCAGAACAATATGAAAATCATCTAGCACACTGGGGGAAAATGTGTCAAACCCACCTCTGTGATGTCAAAGAAAACAGGAACTCTAGAACCTGAATTCTAATTCCACCTATGCCACTGATCCAGAGTGTGACCTTGGATAAGTCACTTAACCTATCTGTCCTTCAATTCCCTCATCTGTACAATAGGGATTAGAAATCCTACCCCTTAGGAAGGTTGGGAGAATACAATGAGATCACTGATATGAAATCTTTTCGGAAGAGCTAACGATATCATCAAGTTCAAGTTTTATTATAGTATTGTTAGTTTCAAAAGTAGAATAGTGGTGACTATAGGCAGTAGATTCCATTTAAGATTGTTTTGTGATTCAGCCAAAATAGTGACATTAATTCCCTCAACTTGAGTCCTTAGGTCAATCAATAAGGTTAAAACTGTTAACATGGAATACAAAGGCAGCGGGGCTCAGTGGAAAGAGCCCGGGATTTGCAGTCAGAGGTCATAGGTTTGAATCCTGGCTCCACCACTTGTCAGCTGTGTGACTTCGGGCAAGTCACTTCACTTCTCTGTGCCTCAGTTCCCTCATCTGTAAAATGGGGATTAAGACTGTGAGCCCCACATGGGACAACCTCATCTCCTTTTAACCTCCCCAGCACTTAGAACAGTGCTTTGCACATAGTAAGTGCTTAACAAATACCAATATTATTATTATTATTATTGCAAAATGGCAATTTAATACCCGTTCTCCCTTCTACTTAAAAAATAGAAGCTTGACACAGCAGTTTGCAATTACCAGATAAAAGAACAATAGTAATAATAATAAAAGCTGAGGTTACAGAGCAATACACTAGAGCAAATAGAGGCTTTCAGATTCCCAACTCCTAAAACACAAGACTAGGCTCTAAATTTCTGTCAGATATTTAGTTGCTGTCATAAACAGTGAGGTAAATAAAGTCTGGAAATACATTATCTACAAAGACACTGATGCCTATTGGATGGGAAAAGTACAAACCAGACATGGCTAGAAACCTTATTTTTCAATCCTTTTATTCTATGAGGTAAGTCCAAAAGTCACACATTAGAATTAGTGGTTTTTTCTTCCTTTCACTATTAGTAGATGAGAAAAATCAACCTAATCTTTCCTGAAAGCTGTGATCACCTCCAGCAGAAAATAGCCTGAGAAATAATAGCTTCATAGTGAGATGAGAGCACTCTGAGGTAAATGTTTAATTCTAGCATATTTAAAAGCAAGCCACCCCACAGGTGGTTTCTGAAACAGGTAGCATTCAGATAATTGAAAAGCACAATTGCTTCCTTAGGTGCCAATTTTTCATCTGGAACAAGGCCAAAAGAGAGCAGGGATTTTAGGAGACTGAGAATGGAAAGAAGCAAGCCTTGAAGAGTCAGCAGGACAAAAAAACACCATTTGGAGAAGCAGCGAGGTCTAGTTGAAAGAGCTTGATATTTGCCTTACCACAGCACTTACATACATATCTTTATTTTAATATCTATCTGCCCTTCTAGTCTGTAAGTTCCTTTGGGGCAGGGAACATGTCAACCAACTCTATCGCATTGTATTCTCCTAAGCACATACTACAGAGCTCTGCACACAGTAAGTGCTCAATAAATATCATGAATTGATTGTTTTGGGGGCCAGAGGACCTATTTTCCAATACTGGCTCTGCCCCTTGTCAGCTGTATCACCTTAAGCAAGTCACTTCAGTCTCTGTGGCTCAGTTTCCTCATCTGTTAAATGGTCTGAGCCCTTTGTAGAATAGGGTCTGTGTCTGACCTTGCTATATTTATCTATTTATATATATTTACTCTATCCCAGTGCTTGAAGCTTAGTAAACACTTAACAAAGTATTATCATTCAGCCCGGAATGAAAACTCTAGGGTCCTCCAAGTTCTCATTCCTTCAGCCATCCCTGAGCCCACTGTTGGGTAGGGACTGTTTCTATTTGTTGCCAACTTGTACTTCCCAAGCGCTTAGTACAGTGTTCTGCACACAGTAAGCGCTCAATAAATACGATTGATGATGATGATGATGATGGAATCTATAATTGATTTGCCCAGTGACTAATTTGGCCTGTTTAAGATTCAATCCTCCCGTCTCCAGTCTTCCTGAAAAATGGCACTTGGGGTCAGGGTTTGAGTGGCATGCCTTCCTGCTGGTTGGGCACTCTGCTGTTGCCCAACTCTTACATATAGATTAATTTAAAATTTAAACTCACCAGTGGTTTAGTGTCAACTCTGGGGGAAGCAGCATGGCCTAGTCGAGAGCAGACAGGCCTAGGAATGAGCGGCACCTGGGTTCTAATCCTGACTCTGCCATTTGTCTGCTGTGTGACCTTGGGTAAGTCTCTTCACTTCTCTGTGCCTCATTTACTTCATCTGTAAAATGCTGCTGATGTCTGTCCACTTGTTTTATTTTATTGCCTGTCTCCCCCTTCTAGACTGCGAGCCCATTGTTGGGTAGGGATTGTCTCTATCTGTTGCTGAATTGTACTTTCCAAGCATTTAGTACAGTGCTCTGCACACAGTAGGCGCTCAATAAATATGATTGATTGATTGATTGATTTAGTACAGTGCTCTGCACACAGTAAGTGCTCAGTAAATACGATTGAAAGCATTGAATGAATTAATTAATAAAATGGAGATTAAGACTGTAAGTTTCATGTAGGACAGAGACTGTGTCCAACCTGATTAACTTGAATCTACCCCAGCACTTAGAACAGTGCCTGGAACAGAGTAAGCACTAAATAAATACCACAAAAAATTTCACCCAAATTCCTCCAGGCTAATTGTCACCCAACCAGCCTTTGTGAGGACATTTTTAGAAACAGATTGGTTGAGTTGGTCTCCTTTCTGGGCTATTACAAAGAGGTTCCTCATTCCAAAAATACATTATGATGTAGTCAAGTCTCAAGAGATTTTATGGGCAAATATGTAGATTGCAATATAGCATTACTGTTCCTGAGGTTAGATGCAATTTCAGCAAGGTAGAGAAGAAAACTCAGTTTTAAAAAGATTCTAGAATAACCATTTCATTGAAAGATATGTATTTAAACTGAATTTGATATGTTTTAGCAACCCCAATGACCGATAGTACTTTCACAAAAGAATTGTTTCTTTGCATAGAAGAGATTTCTTAGCTACTGTCAATGGGAAATATTCAAAGTTCACCTTCATGGTCACTCGAGAACTATGACAATTTATATGCATGAAGCTCTTGAAAGTATCACATGGAAAGATGAGAAACCAGTCTGAATGTTACAGTATTTTTAAATGTGTTTTCTCTTAGAAATTTTTATTTCTTTTAGAGAAAACATCCAAAGCTCCCAAAATATCCAGTAATATCTGCTTCTAGGTTGTTTCATGTGAGGGAGGGAAGGAGAATGGACGTTCTTTTGATCATACTGGCAATCCATTCCATGGATCCATAAAATGTTTACTGCCATGTAGAAATAAATTTTTATTACGGTAATCTGCACGTAGTAAATATTCAATAAATGTGATTGATTAATTCAGTTTCTATGATGAAGTCTGAATGGATTGCTGAAGGGCTTTTCCCCTCCCCATTGGCCATTGGCCAGTAATAATTGTTTTTTGGGGGGTGGCCAGTAATAATTGTTTTTTGGGGGGTTTTTTTGCAAGTGCTTTCGCCGCTCCAAACACTGTACCAAGCATGTGGGAGATAAAAGATAATTAGGTTGGATACAGTCCGTGTCCAACAGGGAAGCAGTGTGGCCTAGTGGAAAGAACATGGCCTGGGAATCACAAGACCTGGATTCTAATCCTTGCTCTGCAACTTGTCTGTTGTGTGACCTTGGGCAAGTCACTTAACTTCCCTCAGCCTCAGTTACCTCATCTGTAAAATGGGGATTAAGACTGTGATTTTAATGGGACTTGGACTGTGTCCAACTTTGTGTCTGCCCCAGAGTTTAGTAAAGTGCCTGGTGCATAGAAAGCACTTAACCAATACTATTTTTAAAAATTGGGCCCACAGTCGAAGTGGGAGGTAGAATAGGTATTGAATCTCCATTTTGCAGATGAAGAGACTGAGGCACAGAGAAGTTGGGTTACTTGCCCAAAGTCACACAGCAGACAAAGGGCAGAGCTGGGATTAGAACCCAGGGCTTTTGACTACCAGGCTCAGGTTCTTTCCACTAGGTCTACCCTGCCACTCCCCACTTTTTATCACTCCTCAACTTCCCACCCAAACCCTATCCTCCCACGACTTTCCTCTGACTGTAAACAGTACCATCACCCTTTCTCTCTCACAAGCCCTCTCATTCAACCCTTTAAAGCCCTACTGAGAGCTCACCTCCTCCAGGAGGCCTTCCCAGACTGAGCCCCCTCCTTCCTCTTCCCTACCTCCCTTTCCCCATCCCCCCTGCCTTACCTCCTTCCCCTCCCCACAGCACCTGTATATATGTATATATGTTTGTACGTATTTATTACTCTATTTATTTTTTACTTGTACATATTTATCCTATTTATTTTATTTTGTTAATATGTTTTGTTTTGTTGTCTGTCTCCCCCTTCTAGACTGTGAGCCCACTGTTGGGTAGGTACCGTCTCTATATGTTGCCAACTTGGACTTCCCAAGCGCTTAGTACAGTGCTCTGCACACAGTAAGCGCTCAATAAATACGATCGATGATGATGTGGATGGGTGTCAAGTCATCAGAATAAATAGAAGTAAAGCTAAATTCATTCTTTCATTCAATCGTATTTATTGAGCACTTTCTGTGTGCAGAACACTGTACTAAGCGCTTGGGGAGTGCAAGTTGGCAACATATAGAGACAGTCCCTACCCAATAGAGTGCTCAGATGCAAATCATTAACAAAATAAATAGAATAGTAAATATGTACAAGTAAAATAAATAGAGCAATAAATCTGTACAAACATATGCAAGTGCTATAGGGAGGGGAAGGAGGTAGGGTGGGGGGGATGGGGAAAGGGAGAGGAAAAAGGGGGCTCATTCTGGGAATAATAATAATTGAGGTATTTAAGTGCTTACTATGTGTTAAGCACTGTATTAATCACGGGGTGGATAAAAGCAAATCTGGTTGGACACAGTCCCTGTCCCACATGGGGCTCACAGTCACAGTCCCCATTTTACAGATGAGGTAACTGAGGCACAGAGAAGTGAGGTGATTTGCCCAAGGTCACACAGCAGACAAGGGGCGGAGCCAAGATTAGAACCCATGAACTTCTGACTCTCGGACCCAGGCTCTATTCATTCATTCATTCAATCGTATTTATTGAACACTTACTGTGTGCAGAGCACTGTACTAAGCGCTTGGGAAGTACAAGTTGGCAACATATAAAGACGGTCCCTACCCAACACCCTCTATCCACTATGCCATGCTGATGAGTTGATTTCCCCCAATCTAAAACTTCCAGTGGTTTGCCCATTCACCTCCACATCAAAGAGAGCCTCCTTACTAGTGGTCTTAAGCACTCAGATAACTTCCACCCTCCTTACCTTAAGGAACTTTATCTTGCTGCTCTCCTGCTACAATCCAGCCTGCACACTTCGTTCCTCTACTGCCAACCTATTCATTGTACCTCAGCCTCATCTATCTCACCACAAACCTCTCGCCCACATCCTGCCTCTGGCCTGGAACTCCCTCCCCCTTCAAATAATAATAATAATAATAATAATAATGGCATTTATTAAGCGCTTACTATATGCAAAGCACTGTTCTAAGTGCTGGGGAAGCTACAAGGTGATCAGGTTGCCCCACGGGGGGCTCACATTCTTAATACCCATTTTACGGATGATGTAACTGAGGCCCAGAGAAGTTAAGTGACTTGCCCAAAGTCACACAGCTGACAATTGGTGGAGTCGGGTTTGGAAGCCATGACATCTGACTCCAAAGCCTGTGCTCTTTCCACTGAGCCACGCTGCTTCTCATATCTCACAGGTGATTTCTCTTCCTGCCTTCAAAGTCTCCTTAAAGGCACAACTCCTCCAAGAAGCCGTCCCTGATTAAGCCCTCATTTTCTTTTTTGCCAGTCCCTTCTGCGTCACCCTTTCACTTGGATTTGCTCCCATTTTTCACCCCTCCCTCAATCCCGCAGCAGTCATATTAATACTGTGAGCCCCACTTGGGACAACCTGATTACAGTGCACCTACCCCAGCGCTTAGAATAGAGCCTGGCACATAGTACGCACTTAACAAATACCATTAAAAAATTCATAGTTCATTTATTTTTTTAATGCCTGTCTCCAGTTTAGACTGTAAACATGTTGTGGGCAGGAAATGTGTCCATTATATTGTGATATATTTTATTCTCCCTAGAGCTTAGTACAGTGCTCTGCATACCTGAAGTGCTCTGTAAATACGATTGACTGATTAAATGATCGATGGATTCATCATGAAATACCACTTGGCTGATGAATTTTCTCACGTCTTTTCTTTCTTTATGTTCCCCATATATAGTAGATGCCCGTTCCAGTCTGCTAATTATAGTAGGCAGCCAGTAGAATGCTCTGCACAGAGTAGGAGCTCAGTACAGTGCTCAACAGAGCCCCAGTACAGTGCTCTGCAGAGTAGGCATTTAGCACAGTGGTGCACACACTTTAGGCCCTGAGCACAGAGTGCCACCCAAGGACAACCTATTTATTTTGTTAATGATGTGCATTATTGCTATAATTCTATTTGTTCTGATGATTTTGACACCTGTCTACATGTCTTGTATTGTTGTCTGTCTCCCCTTTCTAGACTGTGAGCCCATTGTTGGGTAGGGACCGTCTCTATATGTTACCGACTTGTACTTCCCAAGTACCTAGTACAGTGCTCTGTACACAGTAAGCACTCAATAAATATGATTGAATGAATGAATGACAACTTAATACCTGCTCTTTATTCTGATATTAATATCGGGCCAAACAATTGCTGGAAGGGAACGGTTATGGTTGAAAAGACACTGAATGAGAAGTGGTGCGGCTTAGTCAAATGAGTATGAGCCTGGGGGTCAGGAAACCTGGGTTCTAATCCTGCCGCGTGACCTTGGGCAAATCGCTTGTATTCTCTGTTCTTTATTTCTCATCTGTAAAAATGTGGCTGTGATACAATTTCTCCCTCCCCATTAAACTAGGGACCAGGACTGCGTCCAATCTGATTATTTTGTATCTACTGCAGTGCTTAGTATAGTGCTTGGCACATAGTAACTGCTTGACAAATATCATCATCACACTTATTATTATTATCGTTATTGTTATAGTTTTTGCTGTTATTAAGCAGTTAGTCCAATGCTGGAACTGGCTTAGAATACTCCTGTGCCAATATATGAGAATATTTGGGGCTTTTCTAATGGCCAATTCTATCACCCACAGTGTCCTGCTGTCTGTCCCAGGGGGTTAAGAGCAATCCTCAGAGTCCACACAGGCAGAAAGCAGGATGAGTGGAACTCTCCCAAATCTCCCGGTATTTCCAGGGAGCAGTTGTCAATCAAGTCATCTCCCAAGCCAATAATAATAATGTTGGTATTTGTTAAGTGCTTACTACGTGCCCAGCACTGTTCTAAGCACTGAAACATGATGGTATTTGTTAAGCGCTTACTATATGCCGATCACTGTTCTAAGCACTAGGATAGGTACAAGGGTAACAGGTTGTCCCACTTGGGGCTCACAGTTTTAATAAACATTTTACAGGTGAGGTAACTGAGGTATGGAGAAATGAAGTGACTTGCCCAAAGACACACAACTGACAGGTGGCAGAGGCGGGATTAGAACCCATGACCTCTGACTCCCAAGTCTGAGCGCTTTCCACTAATCAGAACACACACAGGAATAAGCAGTGTGTCAAGCTGAAAAAATACCAACCGTGCTACTCCGATTCATAGAAATAACCGCAAAAACAACACATTGCACGTCTATCGTGCTTCGTTTGAAAATGTGACTCAAGGGGGTTGCCCCTTTAAGAAATATATATTTCTTTTCAAACAACTGTCAATTTAGCCCCTAGAAGACACAGCCACCTAATTAACAGCCAACCTAATTAGTAGCGACACAACAGCATTTACTTTAATTTTAGAGATAAATGGATCCATTTTCCATCTTAATAATGTACGCTGGTTTTTCTCATTCCCATACCAACCCCTAATAGGCTGATTAACATGCAGTTGTAGCTATAGTTGATAGATCCTGCTTTGTCCAACATTATAGAAGGAATCTGAATGAGGTTCTGATTTATGCCCATCATGCACGGAATTCATTTTTCTTAAACGAGGTCATAGGCCTTCTCAGAAAACTGAAACTGATGGGGTTATAAATTCAGGTCAAATCCATTGTTGTCAATACATGACTGCGTACTTGATACAACTGGCTTTTAGCTCTCCTGCAACTAAGATTGATTACATACTTGGAGTCCATATAGAAACAGCACAAAGGAAGCCAAATCACATTCCTATGACAGAGCTTTCTAAAAAAAACAACATTCAGGCAATTTATGATTCTGCTCTTGCAATAGTCCATGTGCACGACTGAAAGCCAGATATTTCAGCTCTCTCTTGTCTGCTGCTCTGAAGTTAAATTGAGGCCTTTTCAAGACTGTGCTCCTATGTCTTCCTAATTGGTAGATCAGGCTAGAGCCTCTGCATTCATCCCAGCAGTAAGTTAGACGGTATTCATTTTTAGACTGTGAACACAGTGAGCTCAAGTCTTTTGTGGCCTAGATTATCTCACTGATCTGCTCTTAGATCTGTACCCTCTGGGCATTTGAAATTCACCCCGCCCTCAACAATTATGAACATATCTATGAATTATTTATGCATATTAATGTCTGTCTCCTCTTCGTGAGTGTACGTTCGTTCATATGTTGCCAACTTGTACTTCCCAAGTGCTTAGTACAGTGCTCTGCACACAGTAAGTGCTCAATAAATACGATTGATTGATTCATTCATTCATTCAATCGTATTTATTGAGCGCTTACTGTGTGCAGAGCACTGTACTAAGCACTTGGAAAGTAAGTCGGCAACATATAGAGATGGTCCCTACCCAACAACGGGCTCACAGTCTAGAAGGGGGAGACAGACAACAAAACAAAACATGTAGACAGGTGTCAAAATAGTCAGAACAAATATAATTAAAGATGTGAAAAGGAATCCACCTCCCGAACTGGGATCTGCCCCATCAACAGAGTACAGAGCTTAAGCAGAACTTATACACCAAAATTTGTCCATTTGGCATTCTACTGAAGTTTACTACTACTTCTTTTTCACTTCCTCATCTTTCCGTCGTTTCCCCTCAAACTATATGATTCTTAAGGCTTCTTTCCCTCTTTCCATTTCGTCTTTCATCATTCATTGAATGATTCATTTCATTCATTCACTGAATGAATGTATCAGATGTGGGCAGGGAACCCATCTCTCAGCTCTTTTGTATTGTTGTCAATCGATCAGTCAATCAGTAGTATTCAATGAGCACTTACTATGTGCAGAGCATTGTACTAAGCACTTTGGAGGGTACAAAACAACAGAATTAGCAGACATGTTCCCTGCCTATCACAAGCTTACAGTCCAGGGGATGAGTTTACAATCTATTGCGCTCTCACAAGTTCTTAGTGCAGTGCTCTTCACACAATAAGCCTTCAATAAATGCCGTTGATTGATCAGTCCCTTTAGGAGGAGCAGTAATTCTTTCAAGGTATTAAAAGGGCTTTTATTAATAATAATAATAATAATAATAATGGCATTTATTAAGCGCTTAATCTGTGCAAAGCACTGTTCAGGTTACAAGGTGATCAGGGTGTCCCACAGGGGGCTCACAGTCAATACCCATTTTACAGATGAGGGAACTGAGGCACAGAGAAGTTAGGCGACTTGCCCAAAATCACACAGCTGACAATTGGTGGAGTCGGGATTTGAACCCATGACCTCTGACTCCAAAGCCCAGGCTCTTGCCACTGAGCCACACTGCTTCTGCTGTGATGAATGTGGAAGGTAGGCAACACTAGATTAAATGCTCCCTACTGCTAAAATCTTATATTCTGGCCCAATTTCTCATGATCTGTTTTTGTTGTTTTACAAATCTTAGTATAGTGATCTACCCACTACCTTAAAAATTATCAGACTGTATGTAGCCCTACATTTCCAATTTGGTGAGCTCGTTATGGGCAGGGTTCGTTTCTGTTAATTCTGCTGTATTGGACTCTCCCAGTTGCTTAGCACATGCTCTGCACATAGTAAACACTTGATAAATACTAATGATTGGTTGATTGATTGATCTCTGAGGAAGCAAATTGTTCAGACCTCTTTTTTTGACAACTGATTTTCAAAGGAGTAGTTAGTACTATCACTAGACTCTTTCAATTGGTGGAAGTAGGGGTCACAGGAGGTTAATATGATTATATAATCTATACTGAACATCTGCTAAGTAACAACGGAGAAAAGGTAGTACTATAGAAAATACGGCATTATATACTCTTCGTCTCTCACTGTCCATCAATGGATAGAAATCTGTACAATTAATGTAATCCAAATTCTGGGGAAAGAACAGTGTGCCTTAGTGGAAAGGGATCAGGCTTGGAAGTCAGAAGCCCTAGCTTTTAATGCTGTATCCTCCACTTGTCTGCTATGTGACCTTGGAAAAGTCAGTTCACTTCTCTGTGTCCCAGTTACCTCATCTGTTAAATGGGGATGAAGACTGTGAACTCCCCCAGTCTACTGGGGTAGACTGTGTATCTACCCCAGTGCTTAGTACAATGCCTGGAACACAGTAAGTGTCCAACAAATATTATTACAAAAAAGATTGGGAGTAGGGGATAAAAATGGCCTACTCGCAGTGTAAATCAAGAGACACCTGAGCTCTGATTAATGTGATTATCCGAGGATAAACTGTGCCTGATCAGAGTGTCTCAAAATGGCTATCACTGTGGAATTTGGCTCTTTGGGGTAGTTATTATGGGGTCTTGGTCATGAAGAAGCAGCATGGCTCAGTGGAAAGAGCACTCAGTGGAAACTCCTCACCCTGGGCTTCAAGGCTGTCCATCCCCTCGCCCCCTCCTACCTCACCTCCCTTCTCTCCTTCTCCAGCCCAGCCCGCACCCTTTGCTCCTCTACCGCTAATCTCCTCACTGTACCTCATTCTCGCCTGTCCCGCCATCGACCCCTGGCCCACGTCATCCCCTGGGCCTGGAATGCCCTCCCTCTGCCCATCCGCCAAGCTAGCTCTCTTCCTCCCTTCCTTTCTCCCTTCAAGGCCCTACTGAGAGCTCACCTCCTCCAGGAGGCCTTCCCAGACTAAGCCCCTTCCTTCCTCTCCCCCTTGTCCCCCTCTCCATCCCCCCATCTTACCTCCTTCCCTTCCCCACAGGTGCTGTATATAAGTTTGTACATATTTATTACTCTATTTATTTATTTGTTTGTTTTACTTGTACATATCTATTCTATTTATTTTATTTTGTTAGTATGTTTGGTTTTGTTCTCTGTCTCCGCCTTTTAGACTGTGAGCCCACTGTTGAGTAGGGACTGTCTCTATATGTTGCCAACTTGTACTTCCCAAGCGCTTAGTACAGTGCTCTGCACACAGTAAGTGCTCAATAAATACAATTGATTGAGTGAATGATTGATTGATTGGTTTAGAAGTCATGGGTTCTAATCCTGACTCTGTCATTTGTCAGCTGTGTGACCTTGGGTGAGTCACTTAATTTCTCTGTGCCTCCGTTATCTCATCTGTAAAATGGGGATTAAGACTGTGAGCCTCATGTGGGCCACCCTGATTACCTTGTATCCTTCCTGTGCTTAGAACAGTGCTGGGCACACAGTAAGCGCTTAACAAATACCACCATTATTATTATTATTCATTAGTAACATTAGGTGGGGGTGCCTAGGGCCATGAAGGTGGAGATTCCTCTTCCAGAGTGATGGGAGCATTGTTCAGAAGTGATCACATATGTGTGTTAAACACCCCTGTCAGAGGTGTGCACTGCATACAGATTTCTATCCTGACCAATGCTAACATTTCTCTACCATTTCTCCATTGTCCCTGGAAAGCAATTCAGTGGCCTGCTCAGATTTAAAAGGCTTATGAGGCATTGCCTCACTACTCCTTGTGGAGAGAATACTTGAACTTTCAATATTCAGAGGCTTTGTCTCCATGTCCCTCAGGACTACAAACTCATTATGGGCAGGGAATGTGTCTGCTGATTTTGTTATACTAGACTCTGTCAAGCACTTAGTATAGTGCTCTACGTATAGTAAGTTCTCAATATATACCATTGACTGATTGATTGATTGATTGATTGATGTCTGCAGATGATACTTGAGCAAGGGCATTAGATGATACTTTCAAATTAATAATAATAATAATTCTGGTATTTAATAATAACAATAATAATTATATAATTATTATATATAATTATTATATAATTATAACAATATAATATTATTATTATTATGGTATTTGTTAGGCACTTACTATGGGCAAGACACTGCATAAGGACCAGGGTGGATATAAGCAAACTGAATTGGACACAGTCCCTGTCACCACACAAAGCTCACAGTCTTCATCTCCACTTTTCAGATGAGGTAACTGACACAGAGAGAAGTCAAGTGGCGTGCCTTACTATGTGCTAAGCAATGGGGTAGATACAAAATAATCAGGGCCCACATGGGTGTCACATTCTAAGTAGGAAGGAACACAGGTATCGAATCCCCATTCTGCAGATGAGGGAACCGAGCACAGAGAAGTTAAATGATTTGCACATTGTCACACAGGTAATTGGTGGAGTCAGGATTAGAACCCAGGTCCACGCTCTTTCCACTAGCCTTAAATGTCCTTCCCATCTGCCGCCACTGTTGCATTTAGTACTGCTAGGGCTACTTACATGGGAATACCGGTGGTGGCTGCACAGATTTCTGCTTTATACCCACCAAATCCATTCCCACAGGAAGCTTTTAGGGCAGTAGGTCTATGAAGGCTGGATTAATCCAGGGCTGGATTAATCCAGAGATCAGGGGTCTCCGAGGGAACTCAAGACAGAGATGGAGAAGGGAGAGTTAGGAGTGTTGAAGAGTTCATCCCTAACCACGAGGCTGGGTGTCCAAGAGGGTAACCAAATACAATTCCCTGAGTATCCTGATTCTTCTGAAAGAGATAAAGTCCTGGGATAGATGAGCCACTCGTGGTAATAACTGTAGTATAACTGTGGTATCTGTTAAGTGCTTACTACATACTAAGGCTGTACTAAGGGCTGGGATAGATACTAAATAATCAGGCCCCACACAGGATTCACAGTCTAAGGGGGAAAACAGGTATTAAATCCCTGTTTTGCAGATGATAATAATAATAATAATAATGTTGGTACTTGTTAAGCGCTTACTATGTGCCAAGCACTGTTCTAAGCGCTGGGGTAGATACAAGGTAATAAGGTTGTCCCATGTGGGGCTCACAGTCTTCATCCCCATTTTACAGATGAGGGAACTGAGGCCCAGAGAAGTGAAGTGACTTGCCCAAAGTCACACAGCTGACAAGTGGTGGAGCCGGGATTTGAACCCACGACCTCTGACTCCAAAGCCCGTGCCCTTTCCACTGAGCCACACTGCAGATGAGGGGACTGAGGCCCAGAGAAGTTAAGTGACTTGCCCAAGGTCACACAGCAGACAAGTGGCAGAACTGCGGTCATGGTGTCGTGTTCTCATGGATCTGTGACCCCCAAATGACAGGGAAATTCCTGGATTCAGCAATTGAGAAATTGGTTTAATGTGAATGCGATCTGTTCCGCTGTCAAAATATTTTAGTGTGTGTAGATCTGGAAATGCAATCCACTTTGGAGTCAGCATTCCAGGGACTACATGACGCAGAAATACTTGGGGCATCGAAATTTCCCCTCCCCATTCTCAATGGGGAAGCGGCTATCCTCACTGTCTTTCAACTCTCATGTATAATCACCTGCGGTAGCCTGCTGGTTCATATAAGCGCTTAGTACAGTGCTCTGCACACAGTAAGCGCTCAATAAATATGATTGAATGAATGAATCTTACCCAATATTTGCCACCTGAACTACTGTCCGCTTGGTACAAGCTCTTGTCCTATTAGCCTTCTCACTGACCTCCCTGGCCCCATTCATTCAGTTGTATTTATTGAGCGCTTACTGAGTGCAGAGCACTGTACTAAGCGCTTGGGAAGTACAAATCGGCTTCTCCCCTCTCCAATCTGTGCTGCACACTGCTGCGTGGACTGTCCACTGCTGCAAGGAAAAGCAGCACGGCATAATGGATAGAGCAAGGGTCTGGTGTTCAGAAGGTCATGGGTTCTAATCCCTACTCCTCCACTTGTCTGCTGTGTGACCTTGGGCAAGTCACTTTACTTCTCTGTGCCTCAGTTATCTCATCTGTAATAGAGGGGTTGAGACTGCGAGCCCCACGTGGGACAGGGACTGTGTCCAACTTGATTTGCTGGCATCAACCCCAATGCTTAGTAAAGTGTCTGAAACATAGCAAGTGATTAATAAATGGCATTATAATTATAATTATTATCTTCTTGAAGCACGGCTCACCACACATCTCTCTTCTTCTCTCCCCTGGCTTCTCATTTCTCTCTCCAATATCACGATCCGGTTCAAGACTTGTCACTAACTCTCTCCAGTCACATATCAAAAAATCAGTGGTATTTATTGAGTCCTTACGGTGTTTAGAGCACTGGACTAAGTGCCTGAGAGAGCAAAGTACAACAGAGTTATTAGGCATGAACCCTGCCCACGAGGAGCATAAAGTCTAGAGGATTAGTTCTCTGTTACTCTCCAGCCTGCTCTCTTTACTCTTCTTGAGGTAATCTTTCTAGTTCTGTCTTGAAACTATGCCTCTATTACCTCATTCACACTATTTCCCTGGATTAGAAATCCCTCCCTACTAAATCGGCATGGTTTAGTGGAAAGAGCACGGGCTTGGGAGCCAGAGGTCATGGGTTCTAATCCTGACTCTGCCACTTGTCAGCTGTGTGACTTTGGGCAAATCACTTAACTTTTCTGTGCCTCAGTTCCCTCATCTGTAAAACTGTGAGACTGTGAGCCCCACGTGGGCAACATGATTACCTTGTATCTACCCCAGTGCTTAGAACAGTGCTTGGCACGTAGTAAGTGCTTAACAAATGCCACCATTATTGTTATTATTATTATCATTATTATAAATCCAACAGGTTGCCCCTCTCCCCATGTTCAAAGCCTGCCTAAAATCCCATCTTTTTCAACAAGTCTTCCCCAATTAATTCCCACCAACCCGAGTCGTATCAGCTCAACGGCCCCTTCTAGCCCATATAAATGTACTGGGGCTATCCCTTAGCACTGGTAGGTAGGTGTATACTCAGTTGTGCAGTCAAGTATTTATTAACAATGATAATAATTGTTATTATGGCATTTGTTAAGCACTTGCTATGTGTCAAACTCTGTTTTAAGTGCTGGAGTAGATACAAATTCATCAGGGTGGAAACAGTTCCTGTCCCACCTGGGTTTTGTAATCTAAGAAGGGAGGAGATTTTAGCATCAGATCCCCATTTTACAGATGAGGAAACTGAGGCACAGAGAAGTTAAGTGACCTGCCCAAGGTCACTCAGTCAGCAATTGACAGAGCTGGGATTATAACCCAGGTCCTCTGATTCACAGTCCCAAGCTTTTTCCATTGGACCATGCCGCTTCTCATTCTGATTTATTCTAATTATTCCGTCGTAAATAGGTTTATGTTTGTCTTCCCAGCTACAGTGTGAATCCATTTTAGGCAGGAAATGTGCCTCTTGCTTTGGGTGACTTTCCCACGTGCTTTATACAGTGCATCACACCCAATCAACCAATAAGAAGAGAAATCAGAGATGAGCAGGAAATGAAAGAGCCTTCATTCCTTTATGCAGTTTCTATTGTTGATGGAAGTGAAGACTCTTCTGACTTGTCCTAAATCCTTTACAGGGGAATTAGCTTAGCTTAATGGAAAGAGCACATACCTAGGTGTCAGGTAACCTGGGTTCTATTGGCTTTGCCACTTGCCTGCTTTGTGACCTTGGGCAAGTCACTTAACTTTCTGTGCCTCGATATCCTCATCTGTCAAATGGGGATTCATTTCCTGCTCTCTCTTCCCCTTAGGTTGTGAGCCCCATGTGGAACGGGGACTGTGTCCTACTTTAGTATCTTGTATCTACCCCAGGGATTAGTACAGTGCTTGGGACATAGTAAGTGCTTAATCAATACCATAATTATTGTTACCATTACTACTATTATTACTGTCACTATCACTGCTACTATCAATCAATCTATCGTATTTATTGAGCACTTACTGTGTGCAGAGCACTGTACTAAGTGCTTGGGAAGTACAAGTTGGCAACATATAGAGACGATCCCTACACTACTACTACTACTACTACTACTACTACTACTAGTACTACTACTACTATAATCATACTAATACTACTATTATTATCATAGTAGTAATAATAATAATGATAATGGCATTTATTAAGCACTTACTATGTGCAAATAATAATAATAATAATGGCATTTTTAAGCACTTACTATGTGCAAAGCACTGTTCTAAGCACTGGGGAGGTTACAAGGTGATCAGGTTGTCCCACGGGGGGCTCACAGTCTTAAACCCCATTTTACAGATGAGGTAACTGAGGCCCAGAGAAGTGAAGTGATTTGCCCAAAGTCACACAGCTGACAATTGGTGGAGCCAGGATTTGAACCCATGACATGGGACTCCAAAGCCCGTGCTCTTTCCACAGAGCCGGGATTTGAATGCATGACCTCTGACGCCAAAGCCCATGCTCTTTCCACTGAGCCACGCTGTAGTCATCCTTCTATTCCTTTTGAACTACCAGGAAGGATGAGGACGTTTTCGTTTGGAAAATAACTTAGAACATGAAGATTTATACAGCAGCAGGGTGACCCTGTAGATAAAGGGAGGGATAAATTGAGTTCCATTTAAATGCAGTATAAATCAGGGCAATTTGACCCAAGAGATGAACAAAAAGTGCTTGTACTGGTCCATTAATACCAATACTACTAATGCCTTGAATTGATACTGTGCTTTCGTCTCTCCAAAGCTCTTTTGCCGTTATTTAACTTCATATCTTCTCTGTGAGGCATGGAAAGGCAGATATTATCATCCCCATTTTACAGAAGAGGAAGGTGATAAACAGAGAGGCTAAGTGACTTGCCCAAAGTCACACAGCAGGCCAGGACTAGCACCCCTATCTCCTGGATCTTTACACTCAACCACAGAACTGCAATAGCTTTTTTTTCCTCCCTTCTGAACAGAAAGGAGAATTAAACTCCTTCGAAGAATAATAAATAAGTAATAAATAATTATGGCACTTCTTAAGTGCTTAATACCTGCCAAGCTGTTCTAAGCGCTAGGGTAGATACAAGTTAATCAGGCTGGACACAGTCCCTGTCCCACATAGGGCTCACGGTCTAAATAGGAGGGAGTAGGATTTGCAGGTGGGGTAACTGCTTGTCAGCTGTGTGACCTTGGGCAAGTCACTTAATTTCTCTATGCCTCAGTTACCTCATCTGTAAAATGGGGATTAAGACTGTGAGCCCCATGTGGGACAACCTGATTACCTTGTATCTACCCCAGAACTTAGAACAGTGCTTGGCACATAGTAAGCGCTTAACAAATACCAGCATTATTGTTATTATTATTAACTGAGGCACAGCGAAGATAAGTGACTTGTTCAAGGTCACACAGCAGAAAAGTGGTAGAACCAGGATTAGAACCCAGGTTCTCTGACATTACGGCCCGTGCTCTTTCCTCAAGGCCTCACTGCTAGACTTTAACTAGACCTATAATTTTTTATGCCTGTTCCCTTGCATTACCTCAACATCTTCACCCTTGCCATCAATCAATCAATCAATCGTATTTATTGAGCACTTACTGTGTGCAGAGCACTGTACTAAGCGCTTGGGAAGTACAAGTTGGCAACATATAGAGACGGTCCCTACCCAACAGTGGGCTCACAGTCTAGAAGACCATAATCGTCATCAGCACATAATTTGGTCGCATATCTTTGCTTGAAGTAACATACTAGAAGCCTAGGGGATTTAGAAAAGATGCATCAGACATCTTCTAGCACTTGGATTTGTGTCCTTTATTCACCCCACCCTCAGCTCTCCAGTACTTATGTACATAGCTGTAATTTATTTTATTTATTTAATGTCTGTCTCTCCCTCTGGACTGTAAGCTCACTGTGGGCAGGGAACCTGTCTACAACTCCATTATATTATATTCTACCCAGCACTTAATATGTGCTCTGCACATAGTAAGCACTGAAAAAGTACCACTGATTGACTGAGACATCATTCCTGCCCTCAAGGAGCTTACAACTGTAGGTAAGGCTTAAAAATGAAGAGCCAAAGCACTTCCTATTCAATATATTGAGGCAGTTTGACAGCTTTCTTCCACAATAATACTCCAAACTCCAAGTGAGGCGAAGCATGAATATTAGATAAATGGATTGAGAGAGTGAAGATTTTGCTCACAATGGAAGGAAAACCATGGAAAAGTTCCAGGTTTGCCTTCCTTTGAAGCTCTGATTGTTTCTTAGCATTCAGGGTTGCTGGGGCAGTGTGGACTGGCAAATTATGTTCCTGAGACAGAAAAACAAGATTTGGGGAATGTGACCTCAGTTGGGATCATTTTGCTCCCTGCTTTCTTTAGTAATGGGATTTGATATTAGGTAGAGGCAGGGGTGAACTGATTTAGAAAAAAAAAATGACCTTTCCTTGAAATGATTTTTGGCCCTTTTTTTTTTTTAATAATTCCCTTTTGAAATATGCAGGCTATTTTCCAGCAATAATACTAAGCTGGTTTTATTGAACAATAAAGAATAAAGCTGAGATTAGATTGGTTGCTCCAGAAAGATGAATCTTATTCCATTCAGTATAACGCTTTGCTTATTTCAGCTAGTTATTGTGCTGGCAGGAAAAAGGCCAATGTTCTTGGGGAATAAAGGCCGACGGTCTGAAAATTACCAGTCTCTCCCTGAAGATTCAGTAGGTTGGAAAATACTTTAAACTTTTTATGCACAGAAGTTCAAAACAATACACAGAGGAACCCTAGAACTGGTGAAGAGATTCAGTATTTGATTTTTGACTTTAGCCCTAACAGGAACTTCAGAACTTAGCTCCTTCTTAATAATAAGAACAATAATAATAATAATAATAATAATAATAATAATAATAATAATAATAATAATAATGGTATTTGCTAAGCACTATGTGCCAGGCACTGTACTAAGAGCTGGAGTGGATACAAGCAAATCCAGTTGGTTCTACATGGGGCTCACAGTCTCAAGCCCCATTTTACAGATGAGGTAACTGAGGCACAGAGAAGTAAAGTGACTTGCCTGCTGTCTGAATGTCTGCTCTGGGAGAGCAATTGGGATACACACAGAGAAAAAGTCCAAGACCTTATTACTGCCCTTAGAAAGCTTATGGTCTAACTGTGTTGGCTGTGGAGAGGGAGGTAAGCATGTCTAGAAGACTGGAGAGATAATTATAATAATAATAATAACAGTGTCCATGAAGTAAAGGTTGCTGAGCCTAACTACAGTCCTTACTCTCTAATAATGATAATGATAGCATTTTTTAAGTGCTTATTATGTGTCAAGCATTGTTCTAGATGCAAACTAATCAGGTTGGACTTCACAGTCTTAATCCTCATTTTACAGTTAAGGAAACTGAGACACAGAGAAATTAAGTGACTTGCCCAATGTCACACAGCAGACACCTGACAGAGCCGGGATTAGAATCCAGGTTCTTCTGAGTCCCAGGCCCATGCTCTATCCACTAGGCCACCCTGCTTCTGTCTGGCTAGCCCCTCTCCCTTCGAAGCAGTGTAGCTACTTTCTGCCTCTGCACCTCCCCCTACTCAAGTCAACCAATCATTGTACCAGGCAAGCGTCATCAATCCATTGTAGGTATTGATCAATCGTATCAATCGTATTTATTGAGCGCATACTATGTGCAGAGCACTGTACTAAGCGCTTGGGAAGTACAAATTGGCAACACATAGAGACAGTCCCTACCCAACAGTGGGCTCACAGTCTAAAAGGGGGAGACAGAGAACAGAACCAAACATACCAACAAAATAAAATAAATAGGATAGAAATGTACAAGTAAAATAAATAAATAAATAAATAAATAGAGTAATAAATATGTACAACCATATATACATATATACAGGTGCTGTGGGGAAGGGAAGGAGGTAAGATGGGGGGATGGAGAGGGGGGCGAGGGGGAGAGGAAGGAAGGGGCTCAGTCTGATGGTATTTGATAAGTGCTTACTATGTGCAAAGCACTGTTCTAAGCACTGGGGGAATACAAGATGATCAGGTTGTCCCACGTGGGGCTCACAGTCTTAATCTCCATATTTTACAGATGAGGTAACTGAGGCCCATAGAAGTAAAATGACTAGCCCAAAGTCACACAGCCAATAAGGGGCGGAGTCAGGATTTGAACCCATGACCGTGCTCCTTCCGTTGAGCCACACTGCTTCTCTGAGTGCTTATGGTGTGAAGAGCATTATACTAAGCGCTTGGGAGAGTCCAATGTAGTGGTGTTGGTAAACACAATCCTGGCCTCAAGAAGGTTACTGTTTATTTGGGGGGACAGACATTAAAATGAAACAGGTAGAGGAAAGCAGCAGAGTGTATGGATAAGTATGTAAATGCTGTTGAGATGGGAGTGGTATGAATATCAAAGTTCTTAGGTGGTACAGATCCAAAAGCATAAGCCAGACAGAAGGGAGAGGGAGAATAGGATGGGAGAAATGAGAGGTTAGTCAGGGAAGGTTTCTTGGAAAAGTTGTGGTTTTAGTAGCGGTTGAAGATGAGGTGAGTGCTGGTCTGACAGTTATGAAGGAAGAGGGATTTTCAGGTAGGAGGGAAGATGGTTGATTGACGCGATCAAGGGGTCGATGGTGAGAAAGACAAGATACAGAGAGTAGGTTGGTTTTAGAGGTGGGAGGTGTGTGAGTTGGATTTTAGTGGGAGATGAATGGGGTTAGTTAGGAGAAGGAGAGATGAACGAGTGCTTTAATGCCAAAGGTAAAGAGGTTCTGTTTGAAGTTAAGACTTGGCAAATCATGGAAAGGGTGAAAAGAGTTGGGCTACACGAGAGCCTGAAAATCAGTGCGACCTGCTTTGGAAAGACCGAAGCACAGTAAGTGATTTGCTGCTTTCTCTTCTGCCCTCTAGAACGCATCGAGGATGTTACTTCCACCAAGAAGGATGGAGGTGAGTGTGGGGCAGAGCATTTTCCCTGGGTCCTTCTCAGACCCTCTTTTAACCCACAAGTGGACATCCTTTCATTCATTCAATCAATCATATTCATGGAGCGCTTATTGTGTGTGGAGCACTGTACTAAGCACTTGGGACAGTACAATAAAACCTGGAGTAACCTGCAGTGTTACTGTGTTATAATTCTGTGTTAGATTTGGGGATTTTTTTTCCAACGAGGGCAGGAGCACATGGGATCTTTGCAGGCCTCCCACGTCTCAGAATTTCCTCCAGTGGCTACCTGATTTCTCTAATGGTCATGAGAACTCGGTTGGTCAACAATTTTGAAAGGGGAGAACTGAACACCCAGGGGACTTCCAGGGTAATGAATGACAGAATTTCGCCCAGATGGAACATGGCATGGGACCCAGGACACTCTAGAGGAGTGGTTTGCAGCACTTTGCTGAAAGAAACTAAACCCCCTGACTGAGCAGTTTCAGCCAGGGCTCCTTGAAAGATTGTCTCCCATCTTCAGAGAAATATCTAGGAGCCAAGGGTTTGATGTTAACTAACCTTTTCCTGGTCAGTTCCTACACATGTCCACATTCTTGAGCGATCATCTTTTGACCTATAGGTCTGAGTGAATGCAAATATTTATTAATAATATGAAAGACTAGAGTATGGGTGTGAGAGTCAGGAGGTCATAGGTTCTAATCCCAGCTCTTCCACCTGTCTGCTGTGTGACCTTGGGCAAGTCACTTCATTTCTCTGGGCCTCAGTTACCTCATCTATAAAAGGGGGATTGAGATGGTAAGCCCTACCTGGGACAGGGACATTGTCTAACCTGATTTGCTTGTATCCACCCTAGCACTAAGAACAGTGCCTGGCACATAGTAAGTGCATAAGAAATACCATTATTATTACTATTATTATCATTGTGGTATTTGTTAAGCACAAATACCACAAATTGAATGAAAGTTAACAAGTGTGTGTAGACTGTGAGCTCGCTGTGGGCAGGGACTGTGTCTACCAAAGGACACATTGGGAGAGTGTTATATTGTATTTGTTAAGTACTTACTATGTGCCAAGAATTGTTCTAAGCACTGGGGTGGGCACAGGCAAATCGGGTTGGACACAGTCCCCGTCCCACATGAGGCTCACAGTCATAATCCCCATTTTATAGATGAGGGAACTGAGGCACAGGAAGTGAAGTGACTTGACCAAGACCACACAGCAGACATGCTGAAGAGCCGGGATTAGAAGCCATGATCTTCTGACTCTCAGGCCTGTGCTCTAGTCACTGTGCCGTGCTGCTTTCAGGTCCCCTGATTTCCAGAGTGGTGGTATTTCCTTCCCAGTGGATCAGTAGCAGGGCTACATAAACATATATATATGTTTATATATATATATATATAAAATGTTGTTACACCTCCACACATACATGCATAAATGCACATGGACACACAAATATTTGTGTGTGAGAAGCACACACAATAATATTGAGAATATTGAAAAGAAGAATATTGAGAAGCAACATGGAATAGTGGCAAAGGCTTGGGAGTCAGAGGATGTCGGTTCTAATTCCCGCTCCACCACTTGTCTGCTGTGTGACCTTGGGCAAGTTAACTCACTTCTCCATGTCTCAGTTCCCTCATCTGTAAAATTGGGATTAAGACTGTGAGCCCATGTGGGACAGAGACTGTGTCCAACCCAAATTAACCTGTGCCCACCCAAGGGCTTAGAACAATTCTTGGCACATAGTAAGCGCTTAACAAATACCACAATGATAATAATAGTAATAATAATGGTAGTTCTTATGCTTTTACTATGTGCCAGGCACTGTTCTTAGTACAGTTCTTAGTACTTAGTACAGTTCTTAGTACTAGCGCTTAGTACAGTTAAGCATTGTACAGTTAAGTGCTACAGAGAAGCAGCGTGGCTCAGTGGAAAGAGCATGGGCTTTGGAGTCAGAGGTCTTGGGTTCAAATCCCAGCTCCACCAATTGTCAGCTGTGTGACTTTGGGCAAGCCACTTCACTTCTCTGTGCCTCAGTTCCCTCACCTGTTAAATGGGGATTAAGACTGTGAGCCCCCCGTGGGACAACCTGATCACCTTGTAACCTCCCCAGCGCTTAGAACAATGGTTTGTACATAGTAAGCGCTTAATAAGTGCCATCATTGTTATTATTATTATTACAGTGCCTGGAACATAGTAAGTGCTTAACAAATATTATTATTATTATTATTATCATTAATAACCTCAGTTCTGCCTCCTGGCTAAGCTAGGTAAAGACCATACATACAATGGGCTGCACCCTCACACACCAACTCATTTAATACACTCAGGGGGCACCAGCAGGAGCATGAGTGGTATGGAAGAGAATGAGCGATTGGCACTCTGTGAGTCGTTGGCACCATTATCTGTTCCTCTGCAAAAAGTCCTGGACCTGAAGCCTCAGTACCAAGGATCGTCTGTTGATCCTGACTGGCTGTACCATCAACCTGTGTATTTGGATGTGTGCTTGGGTGTGAGTGGTATATATGTGTGTGTGTGGCGGGTGGGGAGGAGTTGGTATGAGTATTTTGGGTGTGCATATGTGTATGCGTATGGATGTGAGTGGTTGGTGGGACCATAGATGTGTATGTTACTCTTCTCGACCGTATGTTTGTCCTCTAGATTATAAATTCGTTGTGGGCAGAGAATGTGTCCTGTTATTGTAGTACTTGGCTCAGTGGAAAAAGCATGGGCTTTGGAGTCAGAGGTCATGGGTTCAAATCCCAGCTCCACCAATTGTCAGCTATGTGACTTTGGGCAAGTCACTTCACTTCTCTGGGCCTCAGTTTCCTCATCTGTAAAATCGGGATTAAGACGGTGAGCACCCCGTGGGACAACCTGATCACCTTGTAACCTCCCCAGTGCTTAGAACAGTGCTTTGCACATAGTAACAGCTTAATAAATGCCATTATTATTATTATACATGTGCATGTTGCTCTTATCGATTGTAAGTTTGTCCTCTAGACTGTAAGTTCATTGTGGGCGGAGAATGTGCCCTGTTATCATCATACTATGCTCTCCCAAGCACTTAGCATAGTGCTCCACACACATTAAGCATTCAATAAATATGACTGAGTGAACGAATAAATTGAATGAAAGTTAACAAGTGTGTGTAGACTGTAAGCTCGCTGTGGGCAGGGACTGTGTCTACCAAAGGACACACTGGGAGAGTGTTATATTGCAGTCTCCCAAGTGTTTAGTACAGTGCTCTTCAAAGAATAAGCTCTCAATAAATATGATTGATTGATTGATTGATATGTGTGAGTGTTTGCTTTCTGTCTACAGTGTGGGTTACATGTTGTGCACTGCTCCTTGGTGAGTAGCGATGGTTAATGCTTTGCCCACTCATATTGTTCACACTGTAAGCACTCAATAAATACCATTGAATGAATGAATGAATGTATGAATGAATCCATATTTCACAACAGAGCTATTATCCTGAAAAGCCATCATTCAAATGTGCAAGAAAACCTGGATGTCTTGATCGTCATAGTGTATTAGGTAGTCCCCCTCTGCGAAGGGCTTTCCATCTGAGAGAGAGTAAAAATAGATCCTGTGAGCAAGGGTTAGAGGAGTTGAGGTTGTGAGGCTCGAAGAGAGGGTTGAATCAATCAATGATTGGTATTTGTTAGTTGCTGTGTTCCCAGCACTGTACTAAGCGCTTGGGAGGTACCATGCAGCAGAGTTGGCAGACATATTCCCTACCTACAATGACTTACAGTCTAGAGGGGTCTCCAGGTAGTCTGGAATCCCTTCCTTGTTTTTGAACACTAGCCTCATCATTTAGATATCTGAGAAATTCAGCCTGCAGCTGAACCAGTTAGTCTACATGCTCTATGGAATAATAATAATGATAATAATACTAATATTTGTTAAGTGCTTACTACTTGCCAAGAACCCTACTAAGTGCTGCAAGTTATTCCCAGATCAGATTCCAATTATGCATCCAAATGAGATGCCCTCCCCTATAAGATGTATCACATTAAACTAAATAATAATAATAATAATAATGGTATTTGTTAGGTGCTTACTATGTACCAAGCAGGAGGCGTCCATGATCGTCATCATCATGATCCATGAACTTGTACTTCCCAAGCGCTTAGTACAGTGTTCTGCACACAGTAAGCGCTCAATAAATGATTGAATGAATGAATGAATGATCAGCACAAAATTCCTCTGATCCATCAGCAATAAGATGAATGAGACTATTTCTCTTCCCATTTAGCAGCTTTGGAAATTATATGAGAGCAGAGAAAAGCACAACCCTGATAGGTAGTGCTCTGAAGATTAGAATGCATTCCCTTTCCAGAAGGTGATGTGGTCAGTGAATGTTTCAGCTGGTTATTTTCTGTCTCCCTTCACTGAGTGGAATGTCGATCCTATACTTGGTAGGTTTAGTAAATAAATGCTGTTCTTCTTCCTTCCTTCCAAGTTCTCTATTTCACTTTCAAACCAGCCTCAGGGAGGGCACTTGTCAAAGAATGGGAAGTATGGGGAAAACCACCTTCAGCAGTTTTTTTTTCTGTTGTTCTATCATTATACAACCCTAGAAAGATGTAATTGCTAATTTCACCTCTTTCTCCAGAAAAAGGGTACTTGAATTCCTGAAAAACCCCATGTCATGCAAAATGTGTGCTGTGTGAATAGTTGATATTATTATTAGTAATAGTAATAATAATCACGATGTTTGTTAAGCATTTACCACATGCCATTCCCTGTGTTTAGTTCTGTGGTGAAAATAATACAATCAGAGCAGACCCAGTCATTTCAATGGGACATAATGTGTTAAGGAGACAAGGATTATTTGTTCAGCACTTACTTTGCACCAAGCACTGCAGTAAGTGCTGGCAAATGCAATATAGGCAGATTGGACACAGTCCCTGTATCATATGGGGCTCACAGTCTTAGTAGGAGGGGAACAGGTATTTATGGTTAGGAAACTGAGGCACATTTCTAGTAAACAGTAAATAGTACTTTAAATGGTTGTGATTGGTCCACTTGGTAATGCTAATGAAGGACTGATTGCAGAAGCATATTCAAAGTCAATTATCTAATCAATCAATCAATCCACTGTATTTATTGAGTGAACAATACTGAACTAAGCTCTTGGGAGAGTACAGTATAGCGCTATAACAGACACATTCCCTGTCCACAACAAGCTAGCAGTCTACAGGAAGGGGGCATGCATTAATATAAATAAATAAATTATGGATATGGACACAAGTTTCGTGGGGCTGGGAGGAGGATGAATAAAGGGAGAGAGTCAGGGAGACTCAGAAGGGAGTGGAAGAAAAGGAAATGAGGGCTTAGTCATGGAAGGCCTCTTGGAGGAGATGTGCCTTCAATAAGGCTTTGAGGTGGGAAAGAGTCTGTCAGTGGGTGAGAGGTCTCCAGTGAGAGAGATGAAATCGAGTTAAAATTAGAAGGTTAGCATTAGAGGAGTGAAGTGTCTGGGCTGGGTTTTCATAGGAGAGTAGCGAGGTGTGATAGGAGGGGGCAAGGTGATTGCTTTCAAGATGATAGTTAAGGAATTTCTGTTTGATGCAGAGGTGGATGGACAACCACTGGAGGTTTTTGAGAAGTGGGGAAAAATGGATTGAATGTTTTTGTTGATAAAATGATCTGAGCAGCAGAGTGAAATATGGACTGGAATGAAGGAGAGAGAAGAGGCAGGGAGACCAGCAAGGAGGATGATCTAGCAATCAAGGCTAGATAGGAAAAGTGCTTGGATTAACATGGTAGCAGTTTGGATGGAGAGGAAAGGGTGAATTTTATCAATGTAGGTTGAACCAAGAGGATTTAGTGGTACATTAAATCTGTGGGTTGAATGAGAGAGAGGAGTCAAGGATAATGCCAAGATTATGGGCTTGTGAAACAGGAAGGATGGTGATGGGAAAGTCGGGGGCAGACAGGGTTTGGGTGGGAAGATAAGAAGTTCTGTTGTAGACATGTTAGGTTTGAGGTGATGGTAGAACATGCAAGTAGAGATGTTTTGAAGGAAAGAGGAAATGTGAAACTGCAGAGGGAGAGAGGTCAGTGCTGGAAGTGTAGATTTGGGTATTATCTGCATAGGGGTGGTAGTTGAAGCCATGGGAGCAATTGAGTTCTCAAAGGGAATGGGTGTAAATGGAGAATAGAAAGGGACCCAGAACTGAATCTTGGGGAAACCCCACAGGCGATGGGAGGCGGAGGAGAAGCCCATGAAAGAGACTGAGAATGAGCAGCCAGAAAGGTCAGAGGAGAACTTGGACAGAATGGTCTCAGTGAAGCCAAGGCTGGATAATGTTTCCAGGAGAAGGGGATGATAGACCTCGTCGAAGACAACTGAGAGGTTGAGAAGTAATAGGATAGAATAGAGGCTGTTGGATTTGTCAAGGAGATCATTGGTGACCTTTGAGAGGGCAGTTTATGTGGCGTGAAGGGGATGGAAGCCAGGTTGGAGGGGGGAAAAGAGAAAACTGAAGGACAGGAACTTGATACAATGGGTTTAGACAACTGGCTAAAGGAGTTTGGAGAGGAATGGTTAGGAGGGAGATGGGGAGATAACTGCCACGTAATGATAACTTTTCTCCCCGTGCCTTCCATCACCTAAAATGTAAAATTAAAGCAAATGGAGTAGCAGAAATGACTGTAAATTGCATGGACTGTAAACTTGGTGCCTAATCCACAACCTCTGTTTTAAAGTTCTTATTTTTTACTCCCACTAGAAGAATCTGAAGACATCACATCCACTAAGAAAGAAAGAGGTGAGTTTCACAGCGATATATAATCTTCCTTCATCTTCAAATAAGGCTCGTTATGGGCAGGGAATGTGCTGCTAATTCTGTTGGACTGTACTCTCCCAAGAACTTAGTACAGTGCTCTGCACAGAGTAAGCGTTCAATAAATATAATGGATTGAATGATTGAAAGGCACCCCTGACTGTGGAGTTTCTATTTTCAAGATGTGTGTGGTGATAAACTTGAGAGGGTTTTTTTGTCCCCACCCAGAAGGGTCAGTAATCTGATCCCCAAAGAAATAGATTTTCAGCATAGCCAACAGGATTAACAGTAAAATTTGTCACTTTTTATTCAAGAACCTTTCCACCCTGGTTGTCAGCTAAATCCTTTTAAGCTGGAGGGGTTGTAAGGTAATGATGAGATTAATATTTGTGGAAAACATTTCTGTGACTCAGCAACAGAAACCTCCAATTCAGAAGGTCCACAGTGAAAAGAAATTGAAAATCAGGGCCTTTCAAACATGTGGCTCTGCCCTGCCCCAGGATTCTTTTGGGAATGTTGGAATTTTTATTCCTTACTCATAAACTTCCTCAAAGAATAACAAACATGTAGTTTTGCCCCAGATTTTTAGCTGAAATGCGTAATGTGCCATTCCAAACTCCCACAATTATTTGTGGTTTGAAAATGATTGCAGTGCATAAAAATTTGAGGTCAGAGATCATGTATGCCTATTGTTTTGCACTCCCCAAACTCTCAGTACAATACGTCAATGGGATTTATTGATTGATTGGTATAACGGCTTTTGGAAAACAGCTACAGAAATCGGAGGAAATTACCATTTTTTTATGGTATTTGTTAACCACTTTGTGCCGGGCACTGTACGAAGCATTGAGGTAGATACAAGCTGATAAGGTTGAACATAGTCCATGTCCCACACGGGGCTCACAGTCTTAATTCCCATTTTACAGATGAGGGAACTGAGGCCAAATAATTTAAGTGACTTGTCCAAGATCACACAGCAGATAAGTGGTGGAGCTTGTATTCTCTTTCTATTTAGTAGGTTTTGGACATGACATACAAATCAGGATCTGGTTCTCCCTCCTGTGGAAAGGGAATAGGCAGAGGGAAGACATTTTCCCCACAGTGGCTCCAGAGGGAAGAATTCCAGATGGGAGAAGAGAAGTCATCATTCATTCAATCGTATTTATTGAGCGCTTACTGTGTGCAGAGCACTTTACTAAGCGCTTGGGAAGTACAAGCTGGCAACATATAGAGATGGTCCCTACTCAACAGTGGGGTCACAGTCTAGAAGGACAAACTCTGAGAGCAGGCAAAACTTTTCAAAGACAGTCTTGACTTTAACTCTCCACTCTACTCTACTTGTGTTCTAGATTTAAAGCTGCAGATGGTAGAGTGCTATAGTGGTAAGAGCACATATCTTAGAGTCAGGGACCAGACACTGATAATATTTGTTAAGGGCCTATTAGGTGCCAAACACTGAAATAAGCAGTGGGTAGGTGCAAGATTATCAGGCTGGGCACAAGTCCTTATCTCACATGGGCCTCACAGTCACAGTAAGAAAGAAAGCACGTAGTGAACGTCCAGTTTACAGATGAGAAAACTGAGGTGTAGAGAAGGTAGGTGATTTGCCTAAGGTCACACAGCAGGGAAATGACAGAGCTAGGATTAGAACCCAGGGCCTCTGACCTCCAGGCCTTTACTCTTTTCACTAGGCCACACTGAATCTCACTGGTCCCAACAGTTCACTGAGTCATCACATAACGTCAAGCAAGTCATTTAGCCTCCCTGGGTCTCAGCTTCTTCAGCTGCAAATTGAGGAGAATATTACCTCCCTCTTCCTACCTTAATGGAGGATGTTTTGAGGGTAAAATGAGATGGGAAAGCACTACCAACTTCAAATCAATATTTCCTACATGTCTAGGATCTGCACTTGGATGTGTAATTTTTGAACATTTGGTATTTACACTACACCCTCAGGTGACGGTACTTACATACATATCTGTAAATTATTTATATTAATGTCTTTCTCTTCCTCTACACTGTAAACTCACTGTGGGTGGGGAATGTTTCTACAACTTCTGTCCTATTATACTCTTCCAAGTGCTTAGTAGAGTGATCTGCCCCCAGTTGCTGCTCAAAAAATACGATTGAAGCAATATGACCTAGTGGATAGAGCCTGGGCTTGGGAATCAGTAGGACCTGGGTTCTAATCTATGCTCTGCTACTGGACGTCTATGTGACCTTGGGCAAGTTGCTTAACTTCTTTGTGCCTCTGTTACCTCACCTGTAAAATGGGGGATTAAGACTGCAAGCCTCAAGTGGGACAGGGATGGTACTTAACCTTGTATCTACCCCATTGCTCAGTCTAGTTCCTGGTACAGAGTAAGCGCTTACCCAACACCATAAAATAAAAAACCTTACTTACTGAGGATACATAATTTACATATATGGGCACCCAGGTTCTGAACCCCTTTCAGGACAGAGATTGTGTTCAACCTGATCAGCTTCTATCTACCCCAGTGCTTAGAACGGTGCCTGACACATATTAAGCGCTTCACAAATACGATGAAAAATGACTGATTGATTGATTATAATAATAATAATAATAATGGCATTTATTAAGCGCTTACTATGTGCAAAGCACTGTTCTAAGCACTGGATCAACTTCTTTATATAGTGTTCCCCCAGACTCTTAGTATTGTGCTCTGCATAGAGTATGTACTCAATAAATACCATCGGTTGATTAAATACTGATTGAGTGATTGATCCACATCTTTGTCTTGCAGGCCCAGTCAGTTTCTTCCAGTGCGTCTACTTGGATGGGTACAATGGATACGGCTTTCAGTTTCCTGTGACTCCAGCTCACCACCCTAGAGAGCCTGTAAAGTCACCAGAGCAGAAATCCCGAGGACAGTAGAGAGTCGTGCCACCTGTGATTTTTGAGGTTTTGTTTTTTTAAAAGGTTTTGAATACTAAATTGACTCTGTTCCACAGTGGTACCCACATCTATAGGACTGGAAATCCAGCCTCCCACCAGCATCGGAAAATGTCGCTACGGACCCTAGGGGTAGGTCTATATACCCCTTGGGTTTAAAAGCTCCTGGGATATTTCTAAGTCAGTCAATCAATCAAAAGCATGCATCAGGGCCTGCTCTGTGTAAAGTAGCTTACTACGCCCTTGGGAGAGCACAATAGACTTAGTACCCATCAACCCTTTCCCTCAAGGAGTGACGATCTGAGATGTCTGATTTGTGTTGAGTGTAATTAAATGGCAACTTTCCCCATGGGCTATTTAAAGAAAGAAATGGAAAACTTGGACAAGATTCTTTCATGACCAGCATCGAAACCCAGCCTGAAATGAAATTCCTGATTCGAGGAAGAGTTGCTAATTCTTAAAAAATATGTTCCACCGGCGCTTGTCTGTTGTATAACTGTCTACGTTTGTATTAAGTGCGTGTTTGAACTTTGCAAACCTCTGTAAGGTGAAGTGAAAGAGCATCATCTTGCTCAGGAATGTATGTAGCTAAAGGATGGCAGTGCTTGAAGACTGTTCACATGATGTGTTTTTTGCAAGTTCATCTCATTGTCCTCTTCACATCCCAAAATGTCTCTCCTTAGCTGGTGCATCAGATGATAGAGGCATAGTGGCAATCTAAAGGACCACAATTTGCCTAAAAAATAGTTTGGAGCTCAAATCCAGTCAATATCCCGTTCGGCTGTAAAATTTCCAATTCAACTGGACGGTCCTGGTGGGACGGTTTTTGAAATGTCTTATTTAAATAGTCTTATTAATAGCCTTAGACACTGCCTGCAAAACAGTTCCAGGTGGTGACTTTGGTATACCAACTGGATGAGATATTGAAGCAGTCGCTGAAACTGAACGATGCACAAGCATTGATATATTTCAGTTCACTTTGGTGACTCCTCCCTGAGGAGAATGAGAAACTGATGTTGCCTCTCCCAATATGGAAAATTCTTGAATGTCAGCTCAGACTCCTTTTACACTTTTTGTTACATTGTTGGCTATCAAAGCTAACAGGACAGATGACACGACCAAGAAGGTGTTTCAGTAGGTGGCTGTCGCCATTCTCCATGTCCCCTTCACCGTGTCTATATAATATTTACTATTTAAGAGTTTCTTTGCTGCGTTCTGCCTCAAACCTCAGAGCCCCATGTGGGACAAAGGTTTACATTTGCTACCTGATTTACGACCCTAGCCAAAGAACTGAAACCATCTCTGTCAAGGGATTGACGTTCTTTGGTTGAAGATGACCATGACCCAGTTGGGTTCAGGAAATGCAAGACTTTCTTTTAACTTGAAAATCTATCTGCTAATTTAGTAGTTGCCGATCTGTTACCAGCCTGATGGGCACTTAGAAACCTGCATGAGTTGAGGTTGGTAGAACCTACCAGCCCAATTCACTTGGCAAAAGTCAACAGAAACATTTATCCATCTTGATGACACTCGTTCCCAAGGGATTTAGCCCTTGGACAAGGTTAAGATAAAACTGGCCTTTTCCAAACAATTCTCTCCTTGTGGCCACTAGACACAATTGTAGAGCTGAGGGTGAAATTCACCCTGTCATCTGGGCCAGTTCCCTGGATGATATGAACTCAGAATGAATAGTTGAGCCCCTCAAAAGCCTTTCAAAAACATCATTTTACAAAGGGCCGAGCAAACTGGCAAAAGAAAATAGCATCTTGAGAGTTAGGCCCCCTAAGTCCCTCCAGAGCCCAAGTGAATTCTGTGAGCCCCTGAATGACCCATGTTATTCCCCTGGGCCTCAATTTCCCTAACTAACATAGGAACATCAAGTATTGCTGCCTCCCTGAAGATCTATGACAATTATGAGAAAAACATTGGAGTGCTTTGAGTAGTGAAAACTCAGGTGATATTCAAAAGTATCTTTAGAAAGCACATTCTACCTCTACAGTGGTGGGGGAGGGATCTCACTTTGAGTCCTTTCCCAAATTTGTGCGGTTCATAGATTTTTTTTTTTTCATTCTAACCCAAGTAGGTAGGGACCGTCTCTACATGTTGCCAACTTGTACTTCCCAAGCGCTTAGTACAGTGCTCTGCACACAGTAAGCGCTCAATAAATGCAAAAAAAGGACATAGTTGAGTAAAGCTGAAACAGAGATCAGGCTGTCGACGTTACCATTTTAGCAACATAGTAGCCCTATGCCCGAACATAATGATACATAGTTATCACAAGTGTATCCACCTTTTGTTCTTGGTGACAATTTTTCAAAAGTGGACTGATTTGGCATCCCTTTTTGTATGCCTGCCTTATATGAATCTACATCTTCAAACAGTTGTAAGGCGAGTGACCCCAGTTTGGCTGTGAAAAGGTAGACTTTCAAAATTTAACTCACCATGATATGATATGCGTGGTGCGAGTCTGCTAGGTTAACACTTAAGGCCTGAATATTATTGGAAAACTTACCGACTTGTTTTTTGGAGGGTTTCTAAAACTCTTTCAGCTGCAAATCTAGCATTCTGAAAATGAATTCATTCATTCAATAGCATTTATTGAGGACTTACTGTGTGCAGAGCACTGTACTAAGCGCATGGAAGCAGTTGTTTATAGTGGGTGATTTGGAAGGCTAGGAACAGGAAGGGTTAACTCTGGGAACCTTAACGACATGATCACTGGCTTCCTGTTCCATGATTTTTCAATTGATTGGTTTTAAATTCCCCATTCTCCCTCTCCTTTCCTCTCTCTGTGACTTTCCCTTTTTCTCTTTTCCTTCCTTTTTCTCAATCTTTCTTTTCTTTCCTTCTCCCTCTCTCCTTCCTCCTCTCCCTCTCCTCACTTTTCAGACATACATACACATACACATACACACACAAAAAAAACACATACACTTTCTGCTGCTTATTGTCCTTACCTAACAATCAATGAATCAATGAATCAATGGTATTTATTGAGTGCTTCCTATGTGCAGAGCACTGTACTAAGCTTGTGGGAGAATACAATAAAACAGAACTAGCAATCATGTTCCCTCCCCATAACGAGCTTACAGTCTAGAGGGGCTTATAGTTATTACCTTTATTTTAAATTGTAATTATTTTATAAATGTAATAACTGTTTTAGGAATGCTTATATGATAATAACCATAGTGATAGCCATAATAGCATTATGTATGTAGCAGAGGTTAAAACTGAATTTTCTTACCTCTTGTCATCCTGAGGGTGTCAAAACACTAAATGGTCCTATAATAATGATCTGGTCCTCTCATCCTACTATCCATGGATCGCCAAATGGCTATTGCCCAGGTGATGTGAGAGAGAAGCCATTCAGTGGACTCATGTTCCATACAGCTTTGTTGCCAAATCTGGGTTCATTCTTGGTGAAGGTCCCAGCCCTGGTAAGATGAAATTTCATTATGAACAACTCCAGGCGTGGGTGGTTTCATATTCTGGAGAGGAAGCTGTGAACTTGAAGCCATTTAAATTCAACTGTAATCACTGCTCTCCATGAGGCTTGTATTAGGAGAACAGTGTTTTGTTTTGTTTTGTTTTGTTTTTTTCCAGAGGGAGAGCTAAGAATTAGTCCAAAAATATAAATAGCTTAGTTAAATTCACCCATTCATTCAGTATTATTTATGGAGCATTTACTGCATGTGAAGCACTGAACTGGGCCCCTACTGTGTGCAGAGTGTTGTACTAGGTCTATTTTGTGTAGACTGACTATCATGTACAGTTCATAGCATTGAAAGCCTACTGTACACAGGCGTTCTATACAGGGTGCCTACTGTATACAAAGATACATACTGGGTATCTACTGTGTGAAAACATTGTGTTGGATACCTGTCAATCAATCAATCAATATTATTTCTTGAGCACTTACTATGTGCAGAACACTATACTAAGCACTTGGGAAAGTACGATGCAACAGGATTAGAAGATATGTTTCCTGCCCATAACAAGCTTACTATTGCTGAGTATTGTACCGAGTGCTTAGGAGAATACAATGAAAGAAACAGACATCATATCTCCCCCTAAAAGAGTTTAAAATCTACTTTTAGGCAGACAGACACAGAGAATGCCCAGAGAGTGGAACATGGAGAACAAACATAGACATAATCTGTAACAGCTTAAATTGAAATAAACAAACCTACATCCACCCCATGTCCAAATCTGGTCTTTCACCAATCTCAATGCATCTCCATGCTTGGATCTAAATTACTCTGCCATTCAGCTGCCCAAAGGCAAGGGAGGAAGAAAAATAAACTGGCTTTTTGGACAATCTCGGCTGATAGAAACGGAAACAATCTCAGCAGGAAAAGGAATTCCAGGGCTTCAAGCCCTTCCTGTGTGAAAGCTGTTGGCACAAGTTGGGTGTTCGGGCAACTAATAATAACAATAATATTGGCATTTGTTAAGCGCTTACTATGTGCCAAGCACTGTTCTAAGCGCTGAGCTCTGCTAATGACACTGGACACTAAATAGAGAGCATCGACATGCTAGTTGCTATCATATGTTTAACCAGTATCCTCCTGGCTGGGCTGTAGACTTGAAGGACTGCCATAATCTACCCTTGTTTCTGAGATAGAGCCCGTATTTTTGACAATCCCTTTCCAGGTCAGGAGTGGGTTGTTAAAGCTCTTTGAAGCAGCCAGCAAGCTGTCTTGAGGCTTGCACCATCAATCAGTCAATGGTATTTATTGAACGCTTACTGCGTGCACAGCACCATAGGTATTGTTCGGGAAAGTTCAATGCAACAGAGTTGGTAGACAAGCTCCCTGCCTAAATGGAGCTTACTGTCTATTATATTCATTTATGTCATTAGCGTACCATTTTGATGGGATTTTGTGAACTCATTGTCCAGTTCATTTCTGATGACTTTTAATGCGGTCGTTTCTCCCCTGAGAAGCTGGGGACAATGCAGCGTCCGACCCTGACAGTTCCCACGAGCCCCTGATAATCAGTTGGGCTATTTTTGTGACGAACAACTGAGCAACTGTCTGATCACCCGGCCAGCATTCATCCTTGAGAAAGTCATCTAACGTTATACTGCTGGGTTTATGGGAGTGAGGATGAATTGCAGAGTTTGGTTTGCTGCTTTTAAGTTAGCATGATTCCTTGATTAAAACCAAATTGCTCACTTGACAAGCTTGCTCTGCTTCTTGAGCACTCAAAGAGAATGTGCCTGAACAAAGATGGGGTGCTTGCATGAGTGTGAATTGGTTATTGTGTGGAAAATAATGGCTTTTCTCAATGAAGGTTTGGAATCAATGAAAAGAAAAAAGAACATTTAAATGAACGATAATTACTTTAACAAGGTTTTAATTCTGGAAATTCAGAAATACTTTCATTAAGATAGACTCATTCCACAGGCTATGAAAGACAAGTGCATTTCAGACCTTGGAAAAGAATTCCTATATTCATGTATCTCTGAAATTGCGCTGACAGATAGTTTAAAGGAATCAAAGTCTCACATTCAGATCATTAACACTTTGACTTTCAAGTGCCTTTGATGTTTTATGAGCTTTCTCTGGGCAGAAGCAAAGGTGTTCACAGTGCATCCTGTTAGCAGGAGAATTCTTTGACTAAGAGCAGTTAAAAAAAATCCCATTTTCAATATCCACGCCTGCCATTCTTTGTCAATTTAGCTGTGCATCTAGAAGGGAAATAAGGAGATGTAGTGGGGAGAAGAGCTGTGCTAAAAGCTACCTAAAGGATAAAAGCTTAACAAGAACTGCTGATTTCTGCTCTGACTTCTGTTAGTGTGCGTATTTTGAATAGTGCAGTAATATTGATAGCTATATTATGTGGATTCTGAGGTCTTGGAGTTCACAAATGACTACTTTGTGAGTTATTTGTCAAATGAGTATGGGGAGGGGAGGAGGGAGGAGGTGTATGACTTTAAGAGTAAACTCCTAGATCATGGTTCTGTATGGCGATATCAAAGCAGCCTGATTCATGTTATTGAATTTATAGAGTGCATATTCAGAAGTGACCCAAAAAACTGTAGTCAGTGTGAAAATGAAAAAAAAGAAGCCTTCAATGCAGACTTCACAAAAGCATTCTTAGTAACTGAATCATCAACACATCCACGTTACATGGGAAATTAATTGCTGCCGTTCTCTTTTGGTTTTTTGGTCAGAAGAATGTCTGTCAGCTCTGTATAATAAAAAAGAGACTATTTCAAATATGGCTAATAAAGTTCTCTTTTTTTCAGTTGTCATTCTGTTTCCTAAATAAATGATGATGGTTTTGGGTTTCTAACTTAAGATGGTCCAGCTAGAAGCTTTCTACATATGTTATATTACAGCAGGAGAAATTTCAGTTAGACTTAGAAAGAACTTTCTAACTCTCAAGCGACTAAACTCTGGGTCAGGCTGCTGAGCCGGGTTTTGTAGCCATGGAGGCAGAGGGCTGGACTAGATGACCTCGAGAGGCGTCAACCATTTCTAAGATTTGGGTTTCTCTGATTGATTAAGCGTTGAATCAAGAGAATAAAGATTTGGGGGTGGGTGCAGAGAGTATAAAAATCCGAACTCTCAGGGTACTCAGCTTGGGGCTTGGTGTGGTTGGTGAATGTGCTAACTGTAGTAAAGCAGCGTGGCTCAGTGGAAAGAGCTCAGGCTTGGGAGTCGGTCATGGGTTCTAATCCTGACTCCTCCACGTATCAGCTGTGTGACTTTGGGCAAGTCACTTCACTTCTCTGTGCCTCAGTTCCCTCATCCGGAAAATGGGGATTAAGACTGTGAGCCTCACGGGGGACAATCTGATAACTTTGTATCTGTCCCAGTGCTTAGAACAGTGCTCGGCACATAGTAAGCACTTAATGAATACCACCATTATTATTATTATTTCAGAGAAGAACAATCTGCTGAGACTTGGCATCACCATACACAAGCTCTTCTCTGAGGAGAGAAACCTATCAATCGATCCATCAACCAATCGTGCTTATTAAGTGCTTACTGTGTGCAGAGCACTGTATTAAGCGCTTAGGAGAACACATCTGCTAAAATCCAAGAAGGACAGGCAGGAGGCAGAGCCAGAGAGGGTAACCAATGTACCTCTGAACATAGAGTTAGAGAAGCAGCGTGGCTCAGTGGAAAGAGCATGGGCTTTGGAGTCAGAGGTCATGGGTTCGAATCCCAACTCCACCACATGTCTGCTGTGTGATCTTGGGCAAGTCCCTTAACTTCTCTGGGCCTCAGTTACCTCATCTGTAAAATGGGGATTAAGACTGTGAGCCCCATGTGGGACAACCTGATCACCCTGTATTCTCCCCGGCGCTTAGAACAGTGCTTTGCACATAGTAAGTGCTTAACAAATGCCAATTATTATTATTATAGAGCTCAAAGCTATCATCCTCATCTCTTCACTTCCTCCAGATCCAACCCCTGCCCTCTCTCGTGAATAATGGAGAGCGAAGAGGACTGCTGGGGTCTGGGATAATGATCTAAAGTCTCAATTTTCAATAAAAATAGTATCACCAGTCTAGATATGCAGAATTTGTCAGGGCTCATCAGCAGCAGCAGCATTGTCATCATTATCATCATCATCAACATTAATATTTATTGAGTGACTACTGTATGCACAATAATTTTGGTATTTGTTAAGCGCTTACTATGTGCCAAGCACTGCATTAAGCTCTGAGGTAAATTCAAGATAATCAGGTCCCACATGGGGCTCACAGTCTAAGAAAGAGAGGAAACAGGTATTGAATCCCCATTTTGCAGATGAGGGAACTGAGGCACAGAGAGGTGAAGTGACTTGCTCATGGTCACACAGCAGGTAAATGGAGGATCTGGGATTAGATCCCAGGTCCTTCGACTTGTACGGCCATGCTCTAGGAGAAGCAGCATGGCTCAAAGGAAAGAGCACGGGCTTGGGAGTCAGAGGTCATGGGTTCAAATCCAAGCTCTGCTGTCAGCTGTGTGACCTTAGTCAAGTCACTTAACTTCTCTGTGCCTCAGTTACCTCAACTGTAAATTGGGATTTAAGACCGTGAGCCCCCCGTGGGACAACCTGATCACCTTGTATCCTCCCCAGCAGTTAGAACAGTGCTTTGCACATAGAAAGTGCTTAATAAATGCCCTTATTGTTATTATTATTATTCTCAGTAAACCATGCTGCTTCTCTTAGCGCAAAACACTTTACCAAATGCTTTGGGAAGTACAATAGTATTAGTAGATGTGATTTCTGCCTACCTATATGTCCTTCATCTAGGTTACAAACTCCATAATGAAATCAGCCAACCTTATGAATTATATTTGACTGTAAAATTAAAGACGACAGGATCAGGTATCACTGATTTTACTTTTAAAATGACATTTTTATTCGCTCTCTCCCTCTCCCTTTCTTTCTTCCCTCTCCTTCCCCCTCTATCCCCCACCTTCTTCTCTCCTCTCTCTCGGCTCCTTCTCTCTCTTCCCCTCTTTCCACTCCTCTTTCCTCTCTCTCTCCCCCTCTCCTCCTTGCTCCTCCTCCTCTCCTCATCTTTCTCAAACATTTTCCCCCTCCCCTTCTCTTTCTCTCCCTTTCCTTAGTACCCCCTCCCCAGCCCCATTCTCCCAACTTCTGCAATCGTTCTTTTTCTCTTAGACAGATGTCACTTTATAGTGCCTCAGTTATTGGCCAGCAGTTCATCAGCAGTTAAGTTTTTCTTTTTCTTTCTTTTTTTTTTTTTAAAGTTAATTCAATCAGCCCTTGAAACTCCCTGGTCCTCTTCAATCCATTGTCTCAGATGCCATCCTGAAAAAAAACATTTCTTCCATTTGGTTTAATTTCTATAGAGCTAAGGGGGAAGTTCTATTACATTAATAAGAAGGCAGATAAGTGGTTTACTTAAATTGAATTAGCAAACAAGTCTAATTACACCCTAACCATTGTGAACTTAAAGAGGAAAATCATTACCCACACAGACAAGATTAGTTTTGCTCTCTACCCTCCTTTAGAAAATCCTTGCCGGACCTGAAAACACTCTTAGAAAGGATTAATGGTTGGGTAAAGTTTTGCCTCTCCAAATTGGAGGTTGGCGTGAGAGACTTGGTGATTACACTGGCCTCTTAATTAGAGGCATGTCAAGTGATATATTCAGCGGTAACCCTGGCTCAAAAGAAAGATGACCTCAGATAACTTCTGCATCTTGGGGTAAAAAATTGTCTATTATTTCTTTTCATAGGCAGCCTACGGGCTACAGGCTCAGAAATCAGATTCCCAAATCCGTGAGAGCCACAGACCCATAAAGTAGGCATTCACACTAACAAAGTGTTCTGGAACATCACACATCCCCAAATAAGGGAATGGTGGGGTTTTTGTTGTTATTGTTGTTGTTGTTTGATATGTTATGATATTCGTTTTTGTATGGTATTTGTTATGTGCTTACTATGCCAGGCACTGTACTAAGCACTTGGGAAGTATAAGTTAATCAGGATGGACACACGCCATGTCTCAGATGGGGCCCATTTTCCAGATGAGGTAACTGAGGCTCAGAGAAGTTAAGTGACTTCCCCAAGTTCACACAGCAGACAAGTGGGGGAGCCAGGATTAGAACCCAGCTCCTTTGGACTTCCAGTCCCATATTCTACCCGTTAGGCCACGCTGTTTCTCATGCTTCTCCTGGTGTTAATAATGATGGCATTTATTAAGCGCTTACTATGTGCAGAGCACTGTTCTAAGCGCTGAGCACTCTTCTAAGGGCTGTTCTAAGTGTAACAGAAGAATGGGACGTCATAGAGCAACTAGAACCCTGGGGTATGATGTACTGAAGTGGGGCGGTCAGAGACGTCTTTGCTCCTTTGGAAAATCGGAAAAGGGGAACAGACATAAGTTAATTCCATTGGTAAGAAATCATGGGAAGGGCCATAAGCCGTCAGTGGGAAATGGGACAACTAATAGAAAACGTCTGGATCATCCATCAGTGACATTGAAGTGACTAGTCTATGCTGACCACAGAATTTCAAGTATTGAAACTAGACTGTGAGCCCACTGTTGGGTAGGGACCATTTCTAAATGTTTCCAACTTGTACTTTCCAAGCGCTTAGTACAGTGCTCTGCACACAGCAAGTGCTCAATAAATACGATTGAATGAATGAATGAACTGTATTCTTTGAGAAAAGATGGCAAGGCTAAAAGATGCAGTCTTTGCCCTCCAGAAGCCTTTGGTCTCAAGGAGGAGACAGTGCAGCGTGGCTCAGTGGAAAGAGCCCGGGCTTGGGAGTCAGAAGTGATGGGTTCTAATCCTGGCTCTGCCACTTGTCAGCTGTGTGACTTTGGGCAAGTCACTTCACTTCTCTGGGCCTCAGTTCCCTCCTCTGTAAAATGGGGATTAAGACTGTGAGCCCCACGGGGGACAACCTGATCACCTTGTATCCTGCCCAGTGCTTAAAACAGTGCTTTGCACTGAGTAAGCACTTAACAAATGCCATCATTATTATTATTATGTCCACTAGGGAAAAGAGTGAGAAAAATTAGTGGTATTTCCTGAGCGCTTACTGTGTGTCGAACACTATACCAGGCACTAGGAAGAGTTGATAGACATATACTGTGCTCCCAAGAAGCATGATGAGCACGGGCTTGGGAGTCAGAAGTCATGGGTTCAAATCCCAGCTCCGCCACTTGTCAGCTGTGTGACTTTGGGCAAGTCACTTCACTTCTCTGTGCCTCAGTTACCTCATCTGTAAATTGGGGATGAAGACGGTGAGCCCCACGTGGGACAACCTGATCAGCTTGTATCCTCCTCTGTGCTTAGAACAGTGGCTTGCACATAGTAAGCACTTAACAAATGCCATTATTATTATTACTATTGTGATAATAATATTATTATAACAATTATTATCATTATATTACATAACATTATTATATTATGTATTAATTGCTTATTATTAAGTAATATTAGTAATAAGTAACATTACTTACTTATTAATGATTAACATTGATTCATATTAATAATTATCAATGATTATTATATGATAACAACAATGTTGTGATGATAATAATAATATTTATTCAGTGCTTACTATGTGCCAAGCACTGTACTAATCACTGGGGTAAATACAGATGATCAGGTACCACGTGGGGCTCACAGTCTAAGTAAGAGAGAAAACAGGCATCGAATCCCCATTTTCCAGTTGAGGGAACGGAGTCACAAAGACGTGAAGTGACTTACCTAACATCATTCATTCATTCATTCAATCGTATTAATTGAGCGCTTACTGTATGCAGAGCACTGTACTAAGTGCTTGGGAAGTACAAGTTGGCAACATATAGAGACGGTCCCTGCCCAACAGTGGGCTCGCAGTCTAGAACATCATACAGCAGATACATGGTGGAGCTTGATGGAGAACCCAGGGCCTCTGGCTCCCAGGCACATTCTCTTTCTACTAGTCTGCAGTGCTTCTAGCTTACAGTCTAAAGGAAGAAGCAGCGTGGCTCAGGGGAAAGAGCCCGGGCTTGGGAGTCGGAGGTCGTGGGTTTAAATCCTGCCTCCGCCACTCGTCAGCTGTGTGACCTTGGGCAAGTCACTTAACTTCTCTGTGCCTCATCTGTAAAATGGGGATTAAGCTTGTGAACCCCACATGGGACAACCTGATCACCTTGTATCCTCCCCAGCGCTTAGAGCAGCGCTTTGCATGTAGTAAGTGCTTAACAAATCCCAAATTTATTATTATTATTATATGAGTGATAGAAACCCACCTAAGTCATTCAATAAATGAGCATTGCTATTGTCAATCAACCAATTAATCAATCATAATCATAATAATGTTGGTATTTGTTAAGCGCTTCCTATGTGCCATGCACTGTACTAAGCACTGGGGGAGACACAAGGTAATCAAGTTGTCCCACGTGGGGCTCACAGTCTTAATCCCCATTTTACAGATGAGGGGACTAAGGCACAGAGAAATGAAGTGACTTGCCCAGGGTCACATGGCTGGCAAGCGTGACTAGAATATCAAGATCTTCTGCTTAACAAGCCATTAAGACAATGTTCGGCTAAATCAAGTAGGCGTATTAGAGTCACGATATAATAATGGCTTCTACCTCATCCTCCTCCTCAAGAATGAACACTCTGAACAAATCTGAGGGACTTTTGATAAGGAGGGGAGTCATCGTTAGCAACAATCGGCCCAACAAATGCCTACCAGACAGTTACGCTTTTCCCCGGGCGTGGGTAGGATTCCTTCACATCGTTGAGATGAAGGAACAAAACCCCATTCCCTCGGAATGCAACTTGACCTAGATTTTGAGCAGCGTTTACCATTATATTCCCGTCAAAATTCCTACTCCCATATCCTCAGTCTCTGACGGATTGTGATTCTTCCCGTCATCCATAGCATTACATGACAACGTTTAGCCCTCATTTATAGATGTTCTGAAATCTAATTGTCCAAGAAAGTATTGCCCATTCTTTCGGGCAACACTTATTATCAGAGACACACGGTGATTACATTGTTTTGTTGTTAAGATTCCTTGGAAATTGGTTCTCATTTCTGCAATGCCCAGCTTGTCAGTCAGATCTGACTTATAGTACGTGGTCACTCTGACTTTGGAGAAAAATCACGTTCCCCAATTTATCAACTAGACTTCACTCTCTCCTGTCCAGCACCTCTGTAATCTAGACTTTTGAATGGAGAAGGGAGTTGGGGGAGCAATCCAAGTTGTGATGAAATGAACACTCGAAACCAGAGGAAAGGAATTGAATCTTAGGAGGCAGAGGACCTTGGTTCTAACTGAAGCTTTGCCACTCGCCTGCTTGCTGTGTGACCTTGGACAAGTCACTAAACTTCTCTGTGTCGCAGTTTCCTCCTCTGTAAAATGGAGATTCATTGTCTGTTCTCTTGCCTACTTAGACTTTGCAGCCCCTTATGGGACATGGGACTGTTTCCATGCTGATTATATTGTCTCTGCCTCGGAACTTAGTAACAATAATAATGATAATAATAATAATAATAATAATAATAATAATGGTATTTGTTAAGCGCTTACTATTCATTCATTCAATTCATTCAACCATATTTATTGAGCGCTTACTGTGTGCAGAGCACTGTACTAAGCACTTGGAAAGTACAAGTGGCAACATATAGAGATAGTCCCTACCCAACAATATGCTCACAGTCTAGCAGTGAAAGACAGGCAACAAAACAAAGCATGTAGACAGGTGTCAAAGTCATCAGAACAAATAGACTTAAAGTTACATGCACATCATTAACAAAATAAATAAAATCATAAATATGTACAAGTAAAATAGAGTAATAAATCTGTACAAATATATACATATGCAAGTGCTGTAGGGAGGGGAAGGAGGTAGTTGGGGGGATGGGGAGGAGGAGAGGAAAAAGGGGCTCAGTCTGGGAAGGTCTCCTGGAGGAGGTGAGCTCTCAGTAGGGCTTTGAAGGGAGGAAGAGAGCTATGTGCCAAGCACTTTTCTAAGTGCTTGGGTAACTACAAGGTAATCAGGTTGTCCCGTGTGGGGCTCACAGTCTTAATCCCTATTTTACAGGTGAGGTAACTGAGGCACAGAGAAGTGGCTTTCCCAAGGTCACACAGCAGACAAGTGGAGGAGCCTGGATTAGAGCCCACGTCCTCTGACTCCCAATTCCATGCTCTTTCCACTAAGCCATGCTCCTTCTCTTAGTGCAGTTCTTGGCATATAGGAAGTACTTAACAAATACCACATTTATTCTTCTTATAGCCTTATTATAAAAGTAAGCTGTTTATCAGCAAATAACTCCTCATGTATGAGGAGGGGTCTAGAGAAGAGGTTCCCTTCTGTCACAAAAATTCCTCCTCATACTTTGGCCCTGAACCAAATCATTATAAAACTGACAAAGTGTATTCACTGAGGTTATAGTTGAAGCTGCTGGATAAAGGCCTAAGAAATGATGGATGATTTCCAAGGCAGATAGTTGTTAGGCTGTCTCCCATTAGGTTCTCTCTTAAAGGTGTTCAGATTAATGAGCATGGGAAACAAAGGACAGACTCATTTGAAATTCATCATTGTCATCATCATTATGATCCTCATCCCATTTTCTGAATACTGAACGAAACTTCTGCTGGATGAAAAGCATCACACTGGAACCCAGGAAACATAAAATGGAAGAAAAAGACCTGTATACAGGTTTGATTGTCTTAGGAGTTCAGGGAGGTAAGGTAGAAGGGTGAGAAAACGTTGAGGGCCTCAAAATTGTTGGTAAGGAATTTCTATATGAACTATATGGAGAAAGCAGTGTGGCTTAGTGGAAAGAGCCTAGGTTTAGAAGTCAGAGATTGTGGGTTCTTAATCCCTGCTTCGCCACTTGTCAGCTGTGTGACTTTGGGCAAGTCACTTAACTTCTCTCTGCCTCAGTTACCTCATCTGTAAAATGGAAATTGAGACTGTGAGCCCCACATGGGACAACCTGATAACTTTGTATCTACCCCAGCGTTTAGAACACTGCTTGGCACATAGTAAACACTTAACAAATACCATTATTATGTGATGTGGAGGTGATTGGGATACCACGGAAGTTTCTGATGCATGGGGAGATCATAATAATGATAACTGTACTATCTGTTAAGTGCTTACTATATGCCAAGTACCATATAAGCATTGGAATAGATGAAAGTTGATAGATGGTAGATGATAGGGAAGCAGCATGGCTAGAGAAGCAGCATGGCTCAATGGAAAGAGCATGGGCTGTAGAGTCAGAGGTAATGGGTTCAAATCCCGGCTCCACCAATTGTCAGCTGGGTGACTTTGGGCAAGTCACTTCACTTCTCTGTGCCTCAGTTCCCTCATCTGTAGAACGGAGATTGAGACTGTGAGCCCCACGTGGGACAATCTGATCACCTTGTACCCTCCTCAGCGCTTATAACAGTGATTTGCACATAGCAAGCACTTAATAAATGCTATTATTATTGTTATTATTGGAAAGAGCCCGGACTTGGGAGTCAGAGATCATGAGTTCGAACCCCAGCTCTGCCACTAGGCAGCTGTGTGACTTTGGGCAAGACATTTAACTTCTCTGTGCCTCAGTTACCTCATCTGTAAAATGGGGATTAAGACTGTGAGCCCCACGTGGGTCAACCTGATTACCTTGTATCTACCCCATCGCTGAGAACAGTGATTGGCACATAGTAAGTGCTTAACAAATACCATCATTTCCAGTGCTTAGACCAGTGCTTGACATATAGTAAGCACTTAACAAATGCCATCATTATCATTATGAAAGAAAATGAGGTCCCACTTGGACCTTGCAGTCTAAGAAGGAGGGAGAACAGATACTGAATGCCCATTTTTGAATATAAGGGCCCTGAGGCCCAGAGAAGTTAAGTGACTTGTCCCAGCTTACACAGCAGACAAGACAGGTCATCATCAGTGGGATTTATTTATGCTTACTATGTGCAGACAACTGTAATCAGCATTTGGGAGACTACGGTACAAGAAAGTTGGTAGACACATTCCTTGCCTGTAATGAGCTCACAATCTAGTGGGGGATGCTATAGACAAGCCAGGATATAACAGTCACCTGTTTGGAGGTGGTCATTTGTCAAAGAGGAAAGGGAGGATCCTGGATATGTCATGACCTTCCCTCTTTATGTTGTTTATTTCCTTAATAAGGAACATTACCAATTCCTTCAACTGCTTTCTGCTCCAGTTAAGATGGAGGAGGCACTGTTGTGAGTAGGGATATGTCTGTTTATATTGTACTCTCTAAAGTGCTTAATAAAATACTTCGCACACATTAAGCGTTCAGTTAATTCAATTGAATGAATGAATAAATTGCCCATCCCTCTGCACGATTGAAGATAGAGGGTGAAACTTTTATACAGACTTAATGTGACTCTTTCCTTTCATCTCTGCTCATTTTTTTCTCTCTTTTTGGACAGATTATTGTGTTTTCTCAGGGGAGTCTTGAACGCAGTGGGAGAAGACAAAGAAGTAAAGCAGGAAATAACTAGGAATGATTACTTTTAGTTGAGATTTTAGTGAGTTGGTTCCGAGTGCCAGAGCTTGGAATTCTATTACATTTCATTTCAGGCGGAAGAGAAATGACTAGAATTGATAATCATCAGGGGATGAGTGAATTTCATATATTTAAACTATATACGTTCATATAAAAGTGAGTAGATGGATATATGAACACACATATAGTATCCATATGTATATGGATACACATACATACTTCATACATATATATTATGTATCTATGTACATCTACATGTATTTATACAATACATCTCTCCTTTAGGGCTCATAGGTGAGGCTACTAATCAATATGACTAATGAGAAGCAGTGTAGCCTAATGAGTAGAGCTCATGCCCAGGAGTCAGAAGTACCTGAGTTCTAAGTCCAGCTCCGCCACTTGTCTGCTGTGTGGTCATGGACAAGTCACTTGACTTCTCTGTGCCTTAGTTACCTCATTTGAAAAATGGAGATTAAAACTGTGAACCCCATGTAGGACATGGACTTGTGTGTGTCAGCTGATTATCTGGTACCTACCCCAGTTCTTAGTACAGTGCCTGGTACGGAATAAGCACTTAAACAATTCCATAAAAAATAATAATTTGAAGCATTGTAGATTGGATTAAGACTAGGACTGTGAATTTTCTGGCTTCTACCCCTTGTTTATATTCAGTTTCCAGCTCCCTCCTAAGGACAGGGCGCATTTAGTCATGCACATTGGGAAATAACTGTCATCTCCTCAGAGGGTGGGGTGTGAGAGATGGAATTCTGTGGGAATTTTGAGGAATTTGGGGCAATTTTGAAGGCCCTCAGAGCTCAGTGTTTCTGAAGACTGTACCAGTATACCATCTTGTTACTGTGCCCTTTGTTCGAGTGTGGGGACAATAGAGTAGCTACTCATCTTTTTTTGTTGTTGTTATTGCTTTTTCATTTCTTCAATAGTATTTCTTGAGTGCTTACTATGTGCCAGGCAGTGCAATAAGCACTGGGGTGGGTAACTGAAGCACAGAGAAATCTAGTGACTTGCCCAGGGTCACACAGCGGAGAAACAAAGATGTCCTTCCGACTCCCAGGGTCGTGCTCTATCCATTAGCCCACACTGCTTATCTAGTGGAGGAAAAGGGGTCATAGGGGTCAAACTTCTCCAACATTAAGAGAAATCCCCTTGGTCCCCAGAAGCAGAAAAACAGAAGGAAAAATAAAAAGAAATTAGTTGAACGTTAGGGGATATATCAATGGATAAGTTTTCAAAGCTTTTGCTGTTTTTCCCTTTTTAAGTGTTTGCAATACTCATCATGAGTCAATAAATCCATCGGTCATGTTTGTTGACCATTAGCTGTGTGCAGAGCACTGTACTAAGCGTTTGGGAGAGTACAAGGTAATAGAGTTGGTAGTCATGTTCCCTGCGCACGAGGAGCTTACATCCTATGGGTGGGGGGGTGAGACAAAATTAATAGAAATACATAAATTATGGATATGTACATAAATGCTGTGGGGTTGTGGGGTGAATGAAGGCTGCAAATCCAAGTGTAAGGATGAAAAGGACAAATCTTTCCAGTTCCTATGGCTACTCCTAGCCCCAATTCCTCCAGCAGCATGTTCAGACACCAAGTTGAACTTTACTATCAAAAATTCCATGGGATGACCCTTTCCTCTTTACCAAAGGAGACATCTCAAACCACAGTCAGTAAGGTCAACCGGATAGATAGTTGACCCTTTCCATCAACCTTAATTTCATTGCAATCAGTGGTCTTTATCGAGACCTTACTGTGTGTGCAGAGCATTGTGGTAAGTGCTTGGGAAAGATTATTCCTTGCCCACAGCAAGTTTACAGTCTAGAGGGGGATACACACATTAATATGAATGCATAAATTGGGGATTCATATGTAAGCACACTAGGGCTCTGTACTGTATGTTTATCTACTCGCTTTTATAAATATATATATATATAGAGGATGCAGAAGGGAGAGGAACTCGGAGAAAGAGGGTTTAAACAGAGAAAGTCTCTTGGAGAAGACAAAATTATTTATGCTTACTATGTGCAGACAACTGTAATCAGCATTTGGGAGACTACAGTACAAGAAAGTTGGTAGACACATTCCTTGCCTGTAATGAGCTCACAATCCAGTCAACCTAAACTCCACAACATGTCTACGCCTAAATTATATATTATAAATTATAAATTATTTATTTATATTGAAATCTGTCTCCCCCTCTAGACTGTAAGCTCATCGTGTGCAGGGAATGTGTCTACCGACTCTGTTGTATTGTATTCTCCCAAGCGTTTAGTACAGGGCTCTGCACACAGTATTAGGGCTCAATAAATACCATGGTGCCTGACCACAAGGAACTTTCAGCTTCCCTAGGAATCCATAAGAAGGACTTTTAGACTTGATACGTCTAAATGAAAGCTGAATAATAAAGGCATCTTTAATCCTAGAGCATTAGTAATATCCGTATCCCAAACAGAAAGCTCAATGAATAAATGCTTTATTGTTCTATATGTTCAGCTATCTCCATCAAAGACTAAGTATGAAATCACACCCCTCTGCCTGAAAATATTTAGATGGATGAGAATTCTGTCTCCTTTGACCTTGAGGGTCATCAAAGAAGACAACTTCAATCAATGAAAACATATTTCATATCAGGAGAGCAAAGCCAGCATCTCTAGGAAATATGCTCCATTAGGGTTCTATTTAAGGAGCCCTCAAAAGAAGTAGAATATATCATTACTGTGTCTAAGATCTGGGCAGTGCTCCTAAACAAATGATCCCTCCTGAAGCACAACCCCAGTGTGTTGCGAGTGTAGTAAATGGTTACCCTTTTCTTTTTGATGATGGGTTGTGCAGAAAAAGAAATTGAAATGAGTGAAAATGAAACCAACCAGGACCAAGGCATGCCAAAAGAGTAACCCAATAGCCTCTCCAAACAAGAGCTTTCTCAATCACAATTCCTTTCATTGGATCAAGTTTTCCATATTAATCGAGAGACTATATAGTCAGTTCTTCTAAATAAACTATGTGTTCCCTAAAGAATTCAACAGCAGAATTGGGGAATCTTAATCTGTCCAACTGTAACTGCATGAATAGAGTGCGATTTGGAGGTTAAATAAATGGTTGTGTACACCTGTGCATGGTTGGTAAAGTTGTGCACACTCTAGCCTGTTTTCCTTAAAATGGGATTCAAGAATGCAATCTTCAAGCCATTAGAAAGTAATGATAAAATAATAATTGCGGTGTTTGTTAAGGGCTTTTTATGTGCCCAACACTGTCAGACCAGACATAGTCCCTGTCCCACACGGGGCCCACAATCTAAAGGAGAGGGAGAAGGCATTAAAGCCCTTCAGAGAAGTTAAATGAAGCAATATGGTGTAGCGAATTTGTAGCCCGGGCTGGGGAGTTAGAAGGTCACGGATTCTAATCCCAGCTCCACGACTTGTCTGCTGTGTGACCTTGAGCACAAAGGTCACAAAGGTCCCTTAAAAGCCCTACTGAGAGCTCACCTCCTCCAGGAGGCCTTCCCAGACTGAGCCCTCTCCTTCCTCTCCCCCTCCTCCCCCTCCCCACCCCCCCGCCTTACTTTCTTCCCCTCCCCACACCACCTGTATATATGTATATATGTTTGTACATATTTATTACTCTATTCATTTTACTTGTACATATTTATTCTATTTATTTTGTTTGGTTTATATGTTTTGTTTTGTTGTCTTTCTCCCCCTTCTAGACTGTGAGCCCACTGTTGTGTAGGGACCGTCTCTATATGTTGCCAACTTGTACTTCCCAAACGCTTAGTACAGTGCTCTGCACACAGTAAGCGCTCAATAAATATGATTGAATGAATGAATGAATGAATGAGCAAGTCAGTTTGTTTCTCTGGGTCACAGTTACCACATCTGTGAAATGGGAATTGAGATTGTGAGCCCCACGTGGGACAAGGTACTGTGTACAACCTGATTTAATGGTATCCACCCCAGTGCTTAGTGCAGTGTCTTGGACAAAGTAAGTGCTCAACAAATACCATTATTATTATTATCATTATTATTATTATTATTACTTTCCCAAGCCACCCAATAGGCAAGTGACATAGCCGGGATTGGAACCTAGGTCCTCTAACCTCCAGGCTGGTACTTTTTTCACTGAGCCTTAGCCTTACTGCTTCCTCACAGTCCAAATGATTATAAACTCTTTCAGGTCCCTACAGGGCCATTTCACAAGCCTTCCAATTAATTTAGTAGCCCCAGATGATCTGCTACTCTCCCCCTCTAGACTGTAAGCTCACTGTGGACAGGGAATGTGTCTACCAACTCTGTTGTATTGTAATCTCTCAACTGCTTAGTGCAGCATAGCTCAGTGGAAAGAGCACGGTCTTGGGAATCAGAGGTCATGGGTTCAAATCCCAGCTCTGCCAATTGTCAGCCATGTGACTTTGGGCAAGTCACTTAACTTCTCTGTGCTTCATTGCCTCATCTGTAAAATGGGGATTAAGACTGTGAGCCCCACGTGGGACAATCTAATCACCTTAGATCCTCCCCAGCACTTAGAACAGTGCTTTGCACATAGTAAGCGCTTAACAAATGCTATCATTATTATACTTATTACAGTGCTCTGCACATAATAATTGCTCAATAAATCTGATTAATTGATGTGGGTCCTCTCTTCAGCAATAGGGTTAGACCCACTATTCTGTGATTCAATTCATATTCCTCAAGTGATCTCAAAGGTGACTGATTTCTAGGTTAGGAGATGCATGTTAGAGTAAAAGCATAAAGAAACATTCCAACCAATTCAAGTGTAGGAAATTCTCTCCTGTGATTATAACATTTTTGATGAAATATATCAATAACTAGTTTGTTTCATTCCTCTATAGGGCTTTTAACAACATTAGAGAGCAGTAGTAGTAACAGTTATGATAGTAGTAATAGCGTGGTTTAGTGGAAAGAGCACGGGCTTGGCAGCCAGAGGTAGTGAGTTCTAATCCCAGCTCTGCCACTTGTCTGCTGTGTGACCTTGGGCAAGTCACTTCACTTCTCTGTTCCTCAGTTACCTCATCTGTAAAATGGGGATTAAGACTGTGAGCCCCATGTGGGACAACCTGATTACCCTGTACCTCCCCCAGTGATTAGAACAGTGCTTGGCACGTAGTAAGTGCTTAACAAATACCATCATTATTATTAGTAGTAGAAATAGTAGTATTTATTGAACACTCACTGGGACAACTGCACTGTACTAAACACTTGGGAAGTACAAAGCTACCTGATGACATAGTCCCTCCCCTCCAGGAGTTTACTCTCTAATGGGATTAACAGATATAAAGGTATTTACAAACTGAGTAATCAAATTAAATAACTGAATATACAATTGTGTAAATTATTTAGGAAGAGCAGGATGAAGATGCAATTACACTTTGGGGAAAAGGGGTCAATTTTAAATTATTTCTCAGAATATTTCCCTAAATCACATTTATGAGGGGGAAATTACCCAAGAAAAAATGTTACATTTATGAAAACATGACCAAAATGGCACACCCCTCTTCTCAATCCTCCCTCTGCCTCCAAATATGAGGCTAGTGCCGTCGGAAAACATCCCTACAGATGGGGAAGTGTCAAGGAGCTAGACTGTAAGCTCATCGTGACAAGGAGTGTGTCTACCAATTCTGTTAAATTTTACTCTCCCAAGCTCTTATTACAGTGCCCTAAACACAGTAAGCACTCAGTCAATCATCACCAATCGTATTTATTGAGCGCTTACTGTGTGCAGAGCACTGTACTAAGCGCTTGGGAAGTACAAATTGGCAACATATAGAGACAGTCCCTACCCAACAGTGGGCTCACAGTCAATATGATAGATAGATTGATTGATTGAAGAAGCTTTGCCATACGAATGGCTATTTGTTTCATGTAATCCCGATCAACACAGAGCTTAATGAGATTTAACATTTCCATTTGTGGCAGACAATTTAAACCAAGACATCAAATTGGTCATGGTTAATTTCATTTAGCTTTTGAAACACGCACAAGGTAAGGCTTCACTGGGATTAAGGCAGAAAAATAATCTGTTTAAAACAAATAGAAAAGTTCCCAAGGTTAAAAGTACCATAACATGTAGACTGGGGAAAAAACTGCATCTCATATTCCTGGAAAATTGACTTTTTTCATTCATTTTCATTGTAGAGAAGAATTTTAGCACTAAAAATTCTAATGTGTAAAAGAAATAATAATAATAATGTTGGTATTTGTTAAGCGCTTACCATGTGCCAAGCACTGTTCGAAGCACTGGGGGGGATACAAGGTGATCAAGTTTGTCCCACATGGGGCTCACAGTCTTAATCCCCATTTTACAGATGAGGAAATGAAGATAGTAGTGTGTCTTTATCATTTAAAAAACAATCTTCTCCAAATCTCCTGAGATGCCTAAAGGCAATATGTATGTCTTTAAAAAAATAACTCTCCCTCCTCCACATTTTAATTAAATGCTAAGTCTTCTTAAAAATACCATCTGTCTCAGCTGACACCTAATATTCTATCATCTTGCTTGGGTCCAAATTCAATTTTGCAAGAAGCCTTCTAAGTCCTTTTAAATTCCTAAAATAAAAAGTATTTTGGGATTCTTCCAGTGCTCATGAACAGGGCAGGACAAGGTGTCCTGAGGCACCATTTATGAATAATACAGTGAGGCCAGGACCAGGGCCCTAAATGTGTATTTGAAGGATTAGTGCCTAGCCACCCTTTGGTTCTCAGTTCTTCCAAACACGAGTTTTCTCTGCCCACTGTGGCTACAATATTGTTAGAAAATTAAGGTGTGTTCTTCCTACAATGTAAGCCTCCTGGAGCTCCATTCTGCTTCCTCTCTGTACCCCAGAGGGGCATTAATTAATTAATAACGGCCAGTTTTAAGCATTTAACTATGTTCCAGGCAGTGTACTAAGTGCTGGGGTGGATGCGAACAGATTGGGTTGGACACAGTCCCTGTCCCATGTGGGGCTCACAGTCTCAATCCCCATTTTACAGATGAGGGAACTGAGGACAAGAGAAGTGAAGTGACTTACCCAAGGTCACACAGCAGACAAGTGGCGGAGCTGGGATTAGAACCCATGATCTTCTGACTCCCAGGGCCGAGCTCTATCCACTATGCCATGCTGCTTCTCAGTCAGTGATGTGGCATTAGTGATGTGGAAGTGGTGCATAAATGCCCCCTACCAAAGCCAGAAGCAGTCAGGTGGTGAGGACAAGTAAGGACACATTTTGATTTTTCAGGAACATTTTCTCTATCTCACTGTCTCTGTTTCCCACTGTGATTTCACTGCATCAGAACATTTGCAAATCCCCCAGCTGATCAGATCCTTTCTACGGGAACCAATCAGAGGACCCGCCTCACCAGAAGGTCGTAAATTAATCCCTTCAGCTGGATGGAGTTCAAACAGATTAGGGCTTCCAAACATGGTTCAATCCAGTAAAAAATAGTAAATAATAAATATTAATAATGGCATTTGTTAAGCGCTTACTATGTGCCAGTCACTGTACCAAGCAGTGGGGTAGATACAAGCAAATCGGGTTGGACACAGGCGCTGTCCCACGTTCAGCTCACAGTCTCAATCCCCATTTTACAGATGAGGGTCCTGAGGCCCAGAGAAGTAAAGTGGCTTGCCCAAGGTCACACAGCAGACAAGTGGCAGAGCCAGGATTAGAACCCATGACCTTCTGCCATGCTCTATCCACTATGCCATGCTGCTTCTAAATCATGTACCCTGCAATATAATAGAGTTGACATGTGCAATCCCTAACTTAAAGGAGTTTACAGTCTAGTAGGGGAGATAGACATTGAAATAAATTACAAATGAGGAGACGGCAAAGTATAGGGATGGGTACCTAAGTGATGTGAGATCAGAATGCTTGAGGGGTACAGACCAAAGTGCATAGATAATGCAGAAGGGAGGGTGAATAGGAAGCAGAAATAAGACGTTAGTCAGGGAAGGCTTCTTGGAGGAGATGTGATTTTAGTAAGATGTGGAAGATAGAGAGAGTGGTGGTCTGTCAGATATGAAGTGGGAGGGAGTTTCAGGCCAGAAGAAGGATGTGAGCAAGGGGATCAGCAATCAAAGAGATGGGATGGGGTTATAAAAACTAGGTTGATGTTAGAGGAATTAAGCGTGTAGATCAAGAGATGAACAAGGTTACGTAGGAGAGGTAGAACTGACTGAGTGTCTGAAAGTCAAGAGTAAGAGGTTTCTATTTGATGTGGAGAGGAATGCAAAAACTTTGGAGATTTTTGAGGAGTGGGGAGAAAAGTTTTTTCAGAAAAAAGATCCAGGAAGCAGAGGGAAGTATGGACTGGAGGAGGGAAAGGCTGGAGGCAGGGAGGTCAGTGAGGAGACTGATGCAGTAGTCAAGGCAGGATAGGAGAAGTGCTTGGATCACCGTGGTAGTAGTTTGGATGGAGAAGAAGGGGTGGATTCTAGAGATGTTGTGAAGGTCGAAATGACAGGATTTGGTGCCAGACTCAATATGTGGTTGAATGAGATAATGTACTCTATCAGTGGTCTTAATTGAGTGATTACTGAGTGCAGAGCACTCTACTAAGCACTTGGGAGAGGAAAATATAACAGAGTTGTTTGACTCGTTCCCTGTCAGCTAAGAACTTACAGTCTAGAGAACAATCTTTTACTCCAGAGCTCACAGTATGTAAATAAGTGTTAACTAGTATTGATGGTGGCGGTTGTTCCGGATGGCCACCAAGTCACCGGGTGACTAAATAATTAGTCAGACAGCATGTGACTGCCAAAAGTTTTAATAAAGTTTTTATTGGTAAGGCCGAAGACCGAATAGGGGGTGACGCACCCGGCGGGCTCATTTCCATAAGGGAAAAGGCCCCGAGTGCCTGATACAGCGGGCTTATATACCGCTGTTGCTGATCACAGTGATTGGTAGATTTGAAAACAGTGGGGACTGGATTGGTGCAGATTTGTTCCAGATTTGGTACAGAGCTGGGTGGAGTCTATCACCTTATTTGGTTTGGTTCCTGGACCCAGCCAGTGGGCTGCAGGGTCTAAGGCCCATAACAGATATGGCAACAGAACCACGGACATTCAAACAATATCTGCAACCTTTCCATGGTGCATGGGGGGCCCCCATCAGTATAACACAAGAATATACATGAAAAAAACATGCCTGGTCAGGACATAACCTAGGAAAGTGGAATTTAACTGGGGAAATAGCTCTCAGGAGTCTCCCAAATCCTGATTACACCAGGTTCCCACAGACGCCATCCCATATGGTGCTGTAATGATAGCTATAGCTGGAGGCATCTAGAGAGAGAAAAAAAAAGAGAGGGTGGGGAGAAAGAGAAAAAAGTGAAAGTGTTATCTTTTGTTTCTTCTAAATCAATGCATCAGTGGCAGTACTACCTGGGGGTTATTACGGTACATGCTGGGTTACATGAAATCTCCTTTCAGCTGGGAGACAGCTTTCTCCTTTCCTTTATTCCTTCACTTCTTCTGTTCCAATTATAACAGAGAAGTTGAGAAGCAACTCAAGCAGAGAAGCAATGTGGCCTGGTAGAAGGAGCTCAAGCCTGGAATTTGGAGGACTTGGATTCTAATCCTGACTTCATCACGTGCCTGCTGTGTGACCAGGAGATTCAGCACTAAGCATGCATGCCTGCTAAGCTTTTGAAAGGGAAACAACTCAGGACTAATAGACTGTCAGAGGTGAAGCATTTTAGTAACATGGTGTGATGTCCTGACCACTTGTGTTTATTGGCATACTTAGGCATATTCTTGAATTGTACCAGTGTACACTCATTTACATACTGTAGGCTCTAGACTTTGAGATTGTCCTCTAGACTGTTTGCTTGTTGTGGGCAGAGAATGTGTCTACCAAATCTGTTGCACTGTACTTTTCCAAGCGCTTAGTACACTGCTCTGCACTCAGTCAGTGCTTAATAAATACAACTGATTGATCACTTCGCTCCTGTCTGCCTCTGTTCCTTCATCTGCAGAATAGGGATTCAATATCCTATCTCCCTCCTACTCGGACTTTGAGCCCCATGGGGGACCAGATTACTGCAGTGCTTAGTATAATGCTTGGCACATAGTAAGCGCTGAATAAATACCACAGTTATTATCATCGTTCCTCTCCCTTTCCCTGTTCACGGTCTGGTAGAGAAACTCACTGAAAGGAAAATGACCAACTGAAAGTGAAGAAAGGGAGAAAAGAAGGAGAGAGAAAGGACTGAGGGGTTTTCCAGAGGCACCACCCCGTGAATAAACAAGTTGGGAAAAATGAGTCAAGCTATTGCCAATCAACTGGGAAGAGATTGAGCACTGAATATGTGGATGCCTGCTTACCTTTTGGAAACTGGCCTGAAACGCTCCTGGAGGTGAAACATTTTAATAACATAGTGAGTTTCCATGGGGATTCATAATCAGCATCTATTCTCCACGGGAAGCCCACAAGGTCAGGAAGGGTGACCATTATTTCTTCTTGTAGAGGGACCAGAGGTCCTGAGTCCACCAGAAAATCCATGACAAAACTGTCCTGAATCTTCCTTAGTTCATTCATTCAATCGCATTTATTGAGTGCTTACTGTGTGAAAAGCACTCTACTAAGCACTTGGGAAGTACATGTCGGCAACATATAGAGATGGTCCCTACCCAATAACGGGCTCACAGTCTAGAAGGGGGAGACAGACAACAAAACAAAACACATAGACAGGTGTCAAAATCATTAGAATTTCTTTGTTTTGACCCCTGAACTGTAGATTGGCTGGTTATATCTTCCCAGCCTTCCCTTCCCCCCTAAGGTAATCCAATCAGGATGCTCACTACAATAAGGGAATGAGATTTCTAAACCTCCTTGATCTGTCAGTCTTGGAATCTCCTTAGCATATTAGTTTACCAGCCTTCCACCCAAGTTAGCCTGATTAAAAACATTTTAATGGGATTAGTTGGAGTTGGGAAGGCAAGGAAAGTAGCTCTTAGTCTTCATTCAGTCCAAACACCATTACACTTTGAATTTCCCAAAGTGCTTTTACAATACTTATCTCACTTTGGGGTTCATAACATCCCTAGGAGATAGGAAGAGGCATCTTCCCATTTTACAGATGAGGAAAGTGAGGATCAGAGAGATTAACTGATTTGTCAGAGATTAACTGATTTAACTGATTTGTCCTGATTATTAGGCCTTTCCAGACTGAGCCCTCTCCTTCCTCTCCCCCCCCCATCCCCATCCCCCCGCCTTACCTCCTTCCCCTCCCCACAGCACCTGTATATATGTATATATATTTGTACGTACTTATTACTCTATTTATTTATTCATTTTATTTGTACATATTTATTCTATTTATTTTATTTTGTTAATATCTTTTGTTTTGTTGTCTGTCACCCCCTTCTAGACTGTGAGCCTGCTGTTGGGTAGGGACCATCTCTATATGTTGCCAGCTTGTACTTCCCAAGTGCTTAGTACAGTGATCTGCACACAGTAAGCGCTCAATAAATACGATTGAATGAATGAATGAATGTCCCCCAGGAGGCTAATGGTAGAGCTGAGGTTGAGGCCAGATCCGCGGATACAGACCTGAGTTTTTTCCACTATATCATCCTTCCTTCCTGACTGATAGCAGTGTGGTCTATTGAAAGAGCACAGTCCTGGCAGTCAGGAGACCTGGGTGCTAATCCTAACTCTGCCACTTGCCCACTTGGGATCTTGAGAAGATGGAACAGTCCAGGAGAGTAAGCAGCGTGGCTTAGTGGGAAGAACACAGGTTTAGGAGTCAGAGTTCATGGGTTTAAATCTGGGCTCCACCACTTAACAGCTGTGTGGCTTTGGGCAAGTCACTTAACTTTTCTGTGCCTCAGTTACCTCATCTGTAAAATGGGGATTAAGACTGTGATTCCCCACTTTGGACAATCTGATTACTTTGTATCTGCCCCAACACTTTGAAAACAGTGCTAGGCACATAGTAAGCGCTTAACAAATACCATTATTATTATTATTATTATTAGTGGAGAAACAGGATTAACCTTTGAGGACCCAGATGCATTGCTCCTAACTTCAGCTGTGGCATCAGAACCAGTTAATGAGTAGTGCATTCATTCATTCATTCAATCGTATTGAGCACTTACTGTGTGCAGAGCACTGGACTAGTGCATCTCTTGGGGCTTCTAATAGTAGGGTCACCATATTTGAATAGTTAATGATAATCGAATGCTGGCAATTTCCGGGGTAATTGATAATGCCAGAGCAAGAGGATAACCGCATTCTGACATTTATTTGTGGTGTTCCGTGTCCACACTTTCACTTCACCACCCTCATGATTGAATGCCACAATTATATACCGATTGTTAATTGGCACCTAATAGGAGGAACAACTATGAAACGACATAGTTCATTGGTGTAATAACATTCAAATTGCCATTTTAGATTCTTCCCCAATTTATAATCAAGCTCAGTGGTGCCAATCCAATTCTTCATGAGCATATTAGCAAGCCTGCGGCGTTAGCGGGAGTTGTTGTATTCAAATTCACTATTTAAAATGCGAAGTCAGTCTTCCCTTGGGCTGGCTTGGAAAGGAAAAGACATTTCTATTTGGTGTTATAAAGTCCCAATCTTGTGTAGCTCTAGTAAGCAATAAACCTAGCATCTCCAACAGCTGTGATGCAAACACACAGGACACCCCACTCCATTGCGAACATCAAGCTGAAGGCGAATTGACTTTAGAGATTAGAATCCGCATTTGTCAGCAATTGGTTCAAATCCTGGGAACTCATCCTCACGGACTTTACCAGACATCCTTACTAGGATACCTGCTTATTCAAAAACACCTTCTTCCTTTATAATGATGCCCCTGACTAGATCATCTCCATCAAGCATCATTTGACTGAATGGAACCAAGTGGTGGATATTTTCTATTTACATATGCTCTGTGTTTATTCACATATTCATTTTTTCCATCTTTTAGCTATTGCCAGTTGTATCTCTGTTCTTTCTTACCTTCTGCTCCCATTACTTGTAAGTGAATTACGTCTGCTGGTCCCTTGATGAAATAGCAATCTCCAAGACTGTAACCTCGAGGTGGCCAGGGATGGTATCTACCAACTCTAATATATTGGAATAATAATGACAATAATAATTGTAATGATAATGATGATGATGATGGTATTTGTTAAGCACTTACTATGTGCCAAGCACTGTTCTAAGCGGTGGGATAGATACAAGGTAATGAGGTTGTCCCACATGGGGGTCAGGATTAATCCCCATTTTACAGATGAGGTAACTGAGCCACAGAGAAGTTGTGACTTGCCTAAAGTCACACTTTGTATTGTACTTTTGCAAGTGCTTAATATAGTACTTTGTGCACAGTAAGTGCTCAAAAATACCATTAACCAATTGGGGAAGTGATAGAGAAAACTACTAGACAACTGCTGAACACTGTCCTGACAATGAACTCTGGTCTATATAAATACCTCAGGACATAATTTTGACTTTAGAAGCCAATATAATTACAAATGAGGGTAATAAAAGGTTTGGCAAATATGAACATCATCGTCATTATCATATTCATAATCATCATCATCATCATCATAATGATGGCATTTATTAAGTGCTTACTATGTGCAAAGCACTGTGCTAAGTGCTGGGGAGGTTACAAGTTGATCAGGTTGTCCCACGGGGGGCTCACAGTCTTCATCCCCATTTTACAGATGAGGTAACTGAGGCACAGAGAAGTGAAGTGACTTGCCCAAAGTCACACTGCTGACAATTGGTGGAGCTGGGATTTGAACCCCTGACCTCTGACTCCAAAGCCCGTGCTCTTTCCACTGAGCCACGCTATCATCATCATCACCATCACCAAAATACTGAGCACTGTGTGCAGAACACTGCACTAAGTGTATTGCAGAGTACAATAGAGCAAGTATACAAAATCCCAGCCATTAAGGATCTACAGGCAATCAACCAGGGGTATTTGTTGAGCAATAACTGGGTAGATAGCACCGAAATAAGCTCTTGGAAGGGTACATTGCAACAGACTTTAGATACTATCTCTACTCTCAAGGAACTGACAGTCTAAGGGGGAACAGACTTCAAAATAATTTTCAGATAAGGATAATGGCAGAATATAAGGATATGCATATAAATGCTGTGTTGTAAGAGGCAATGTGAATATCAGAGTGCTTAAGTAGTATACACCCAAATGAATAGGCAATGCAGAGTGGTTGGCAAATAGGATGGAGAGATGCAGGAGTTGTGTCTGTTAAATTGTTATATTGTACTCTCCCAAGCACTTAGTACAGTTTTCTGCAAAGAGTATGCCCTCAATAAATATGATGGGTTGATTGAAAGTTAAGAGATTATTCAGAGAAGGCCACTTGGAGCAGATATTATTTAGGTAGGGATTTAAACGTAGGCTTTAAATTTATTATTTAGGTAGGGCTCTTCCACATGTCTGCTGAGTGACCTTGGGCAAGTCACTTCACTTCTCTGAGCCTCAGTTCCCTCATCTGTAAAATGGGGATGAAGACTGTGAGCCCCATGTGGAACAACCTGATCCCCCCAGCGCTTAGAATAGTGCTTTGCACATAGTAAGTGCTTAACAAATGCCATTATTATTTAAAGGTGGAGAGAATGGCGACCTGTAGAATATGAGCGGGGTGGGAGTTCCAGGCCTGAAGGGGATGTGGGTAAAGGGTCAGTGGAGAGATGGATGAGATTTATGTATGGTAAGTAGGCTAGCATTAGCAGAACCGAGTGGGTTATTTGGGTTGTCATAGGAGATCAGTGAGGTAAGGGAGGAGGGGGAGAGATGATTTAGTGTCTTAAAGTGAATAGAGTTTCGGTTTGAAGAGAAAGTGGATGGGCATATGCTGGAGGTGTTTGAGGATTTGGGAGCTATGGACTAAAAGGTGTTTCAGAGAAATGATCCAGGCAGTGGAATGAAATTTAAATTGGAGAGAGGAGAGACAGGAGGCAGGGAGGTCAGCAAGGAGGCTGACGCAGTAGTCAAGAAGGAAAATGATACTTGGATCAGTATGCTAGCAGTTTGGACGCAGAGGAAGGGGCAGATTCTAAAGACCTCATGAAGGTAGAACAGACAGGATTTGGTGACAGATTGAATGTACAGGTTGAATGAGAGAGATGAGGTGAGGAAAATACCCAGGTAAAGGATTTGTGTGACCGGGAGGTTGGTGGGATATATAAGCATGTTTAAAAGCAGTGGGGTAAGAGCCATTGGAGAGTGACTAGTTGAAGACTGAGGTCAGGGAAGGAAGAAAAGAAGGGGCAAGTGTTTTAATGAGGTACAAAGGGGTGAGGTTGGAGATGCCGGTGGAGGGAGTAGATTTTAAGAGGATGCACTTGATCACCTGGACCTAGATCTTCTAGACTGTGAGCCCACTGTTGGGCAGGGACCATCTCTATATGTTGCCAACTTGTACTTCCCAAGCGCTTAGTACAGTGCTCTGCACACAGTAAGCGCTCAATAAATATGATTGATTGATTGATTGATTGATCTCCTCTTGAAATACTGCTAGGAAGGATGGAAGAACTGAGCAAAGGGCAGGAGGAAAAGGGGGTTAGAAAGGATCAGGAGAGATTTCAGTCAGCCCATGCCTCATGGTTCCAATTTACAACTGTGGCTTGTTTGAGAAGAGTCTGTTACCTAAAAACATTCACTTTAAACCAAAAAAAGTTGTACAACTTAGCAGTTTCTGTACAAATTGAAGATAAATGCACACAATAAATATGGCCACTATGGATTTTCTCTCTGTCAGAAGAACAGTGAGCACTGACTATATCAGTTACCAGTGAAAGGCTAAATAAGTCATGGGGCAAATGTAATAATCATAAAAACTCACCAACAGAAGAATAGGTTTTGGGAAATTGTGAATTAAACATTGCTCAAAATGCCCAGGGCTTCAGTTCCCCAGCTCTCTCAGAGAATGAAGCCATTTTTCCTAGTCAGCCTATTGGATTTCTCCTGAACACCTGAAACATTCCGATATCTCATAACTCTGTCCTTTGCTGTATTATTTTTTCTCTCCAGTTCATTGCAGCATGTCTGCAGGCTTGAGCAGGAATTGTTACTTCATTCTCCCATTATCCATTGCTCACTCTATTTTAAGATGCCTGTGTTATTGTTCTTCTCTCAGACTTGGAAAAATACCTACTGGACTATGATCGAATTCCCTGTAAACTTTGAATTGACCACTAGGATTTACACTGTAGGCTCCTGAAAACAGGAATAAGAGAAGGGAGCGTATAATTTATGTCATACTCCCCAAGTGTTTTATAGAGTATTCTGCACTGAGTGTTCATTTACTCATTCATTCAATCGTGTTTATTGAGCATTGACTGAGTCAACACCCTGCCTGGGTTTTGCGCACAGTATGATCCTGGTACAATGCGATGAATACAGTAGATGCCTGGAAAAGTGACCAGCATACAGTAAGGTATCAGAACAGTGTCTGGAACATAATAGTTCCCAATACAGTGCTCTGCCCACATTAGGTGTTCAGTACAGTGCTCTCTACCCAAAATAGGCATCCATTTTTCCGCACATAGTAGGAGCTGGGTTGAACTGTGAGCCCGTTGTGGACAGGGATTGTCTCTGTTGCTGAACTGTACTTTCCACAAGCTTAGCACAGTGCTCTGCACACACTAATTGCTTAATAAATACGATTGAATGAATGAATGAATGAATGAATGAATGGACCAGTGTCAATCACTAATCTGGAGATAGAGGAAACATATCTAAGATTCTCTGTTTCATTCTCTATTCTAGTCCTGCCTTGTTACTGTATAAGGCTTAGAATGTCCACCCCTATCGCTTGACTGTTGTGCAGTTAGGGCGGTAGCCCCTGAGCATTTATTCAATTAATCAATTAATTCATTCATTCATTCAATCGTATTTATTGAGCGCTTACTGCGTGTAGAGCACTGTACTAAGCACTTGGGAAGTACAAGTTGGCAACATATAGAGACGGTCCCTTCCCAACAGCGGGCTCACAGTCTAGAATTACAACCTCAGTTTATAAATAATGGATCACTTTATAACAACAGCAATGACTGTAAAATTGTCCTAAACCAATATGAGCGTCTCAGAGGAGGAAGTTACAGAAAGACAGTATGAAGAGTAAATTGTTGCTCACGAGTGTCTGTTCCGTGGGAATCACTAGTCATTTGATATTCCATCTTGTCTCTAGAAATGCCAAGCATTTCATTGGGAAAAGAAGCAGGAGCCTTATACATCTTAATCTGTGGCGATCACTGTGATATTACCAGGTATTCCCAGTCCTGAATCCTGGCTGAAAGAGTTCCCAGAATCACTTTGGGAACAGCTGGATCCTGGTCAGCTTCCACTAGGTCCTAAAGCCCACCTAGTTTCTTGTTCTTCAATTGCACTTTTTGGGAACCTGTTGTGGACCCCCCCACCAAGTCCTTGCACTCCTAGGGCTGCCATCACTCTCTCGCTGAAACTCAGACAGCTTCCTGAGAGCATAGAGGTCATAATAACAATTATTATGATTATCACAAAGAAGACAAGTGGCAGAGCAGGGATTAGAACCCATGTCCTTCTGATTCCCAGGTCCATGCTCTATCTATTACATGATGTTACTTCTCCCTCTAGTTTAAGGTATCATGAGGATATTCAAGTAGAGATATCCTGAAGGCAGAAGGGAATGAGAGAATGCCGAGAAAGAGAGATGTAGGGGCTGGAAAGGTAGATTTGGGAATCATCTACAGAGAGGTGGTAATTGAAGCTGTGGAAGTAAAATAATTCTCCAAGAGAGTGGGTATAGATGGAGACCAGAAGGAGACCCAGAACTGAGCCTTGAGGCAATCCACAGTTGGAAAGTGGGAGGCACAGGAGGAGCCTGTGAAAGAGAATGATAGGGAACAGCCAGAGACAGGAGAAGAACCAGGAGAGGATGGTGTCAGTGAAGCCAAATGCTTCATCTACAACCTCTATGCTGAGGACACCCAAATCTGCATCTCCAACCCTGATCTCTCTCTCTCTCTCTCTCTCTCTCTCTCTCTCTCTCTCTCTCTCTCTCTCTCCTTACATTTTCTCCTGCCTTCAAGACATCTCTACTCGGGTGTCCTCCTGTCACCTCAAGCATAACATGTCCAAATCAGAATTCTTTAACTTCCCATCCAAACCCTGTCCTCCTCCTGACTTTCCCCTCGCTGTAGATGGCACCACCATCCTTCCTGTCTCACAAGCCCTTAACCTTAGTGTTATCCTTGACTCCTCTCTCTCATTCAACCCATATATTTACTCCATCACTAAACCCTGTCAGTCCCACTTTCATAATATTGCTAAAATTAATCTTTTCCTCTCCATCCAAACTGCTACCCCATTAAGACAATCACTTATCCTCTCCCACCTCAATTACTGTATCAGCCTCCTTGCTGACTTCCCCACTTCCTGTTTCTCCCAACTTTAGTCCATAACACTCTGCTGTCCGGATCAATTCTCTACAGAAACATTCAGAATGTGTTTCCCAACTCCTCAAACTCCAGCAGTTTCCTATCCACCTATATCAAACAAAAACTCCTCACCATTGACTTTGAAACACTCCATCTCCTTGCCCCTCCTACCTCACTTCACTACTCTCCTCCTACAACGCAGCCCACATACGTCGCTCCTCTAATGCCAACCTTCTCACTGTACCTCGATCTCATCTGTCTCACTTCTGACCCCTCGCCCACATCCTCCCTCTGACCTCCTCAAATCCGACAAATAATTACTTTCTCCCACTTTACAGCCTTATTATAGGCACATCTCCTCCAAGAGGCCTTCCCTGGCTAAATATCCCTTTCCTCTTCTCCCACTCCCTTTTGTATCACCCTGACTTGTTCCCTTTATTCATTACCCCCCAACCCCAAGCCCCACAGCACATATATACTTCTCTGTAATTCATTTATTTATATTAATGTCTGTCTCCTCCTCAACTGTAAGCTCATTGTGGGCAGGGAATATGTCTATTTATTGTTTTATTGTACTCTCTCAAGAGCTTAATACAGTGTTCTGCACATTCAGTAAATACGACTGAATGAATGAAGGACAAGATAATGTTTCCAGCAAAAGGGGATGGTACACAAAGTTGAAGGCTGCTGAGAGGTCGAGGATGAATAGAATGGAGTAGAGGCCATTGGATTTGTCAAGGAAAAGACCATTGGTAACATGAAGAGAGGGCAGTTTCTGTGGAGTGGAGAAGGTAGGAGCCAGATTGCAGGGTGTCAAGGAGAGAATTGGAGGAGGTGAAGTAAAGACAGTGGGTGAAGAATTTGGAGAGGAACGGTAGGAAGAAGATGGGGGGATAATTGGAGAGAGCCGTGGGACCAAGGGAAGAGGGTTTTTTTTATTTAAAGATAGAGGATACGCAAGCATTTTTGAAAGGAGTCATTATCCTCAAATCATCTCTTTCACTCAAGCCACATATTCAATCTGTCACCGCATACTATTGATTCAGCCTTCATAACATCACTAAATTCAGCCCTGTCCTCTCCATCCAATCTGCTATCACAATAATCTAAGCATTTATCCTTTTGCACCTTGATTATTATATCAGCCTCCTTGCTGACATCCCTGCCTCCTATCACTCCCCACTCCAGTCCATACTTCACTCTGCTAACAGGATCAGTTTTGTACAAAAACGTTCAGCCCATGTTTCCCCGTTCCTGAAGAACCTCCAGTGGTTCCCCACCCACCTATCCATCAAACAGAAATTCCTTATCATAGGCTTTAAAGCACTCGATCATCCAGCCATTTCCTACCCTACCTCTCTGATCTCCTACTATCTTCGTCTTCTAATGCCAAGCTACTCACTGTACTGTAGTCTCATCCATCTTGTCCACATCCTGCCTCTGGCCTCCTTCTTTGTTTTGGACAGAGGATCACTCTCTCAGCCTTCAAAGGCTTATTAGAAGCAGACCTCCTCCGAGAGCCCTTCCCCGACTAAGCTCTCATTTCCTCTTCTCCGACTCCTTTCTGCGTCACCCTTGAACTTGGATTTATTCCTTTTATTCACCCATCCCTCATCCCCACATCACGCTGAGAAGCAGCGTGGCTCAGTGGAAAGAGCCCAGGCTTAGGAGTCAGAGGTCATGGGTTCTAATCCCGGCTCCACCACTTGTCAGCTGTGTGACTTTGGGCAAGTCACTTAACTTCTCTGGGTCTTGGTTACCTCATCTGGAAAATGGGGATTAAGACTATGAGCCCCACATGGGACAACCTGCTCACCTTGCATCCCCCCAGTGCTTAGACCAGTGCTTCGCACATAGTAAGCACTTAACAAATGCCATCATTGTTATTATTATCATTATCATTATCATTCATTCATTCAATCAATCGTATTTATTGAGTGCTTACTGTGTGCAGAGCACTGTACTAAGTGCTTGAGAAGTACAAGTTGGCAACATATAGAAACGGTCCCTACCCAACAGCGAGCTCACAGTCTAGAAGGGGAAGACAGACAACAAAACAAAACATATTAACAAAATAAAATAGAATAAATATGTACAAATACAATAAATAAATAAATAGGGTAATAAATATGTACAAACATATATACAGGTGCTGTGGGGAGGGGAAAGAGGTAAGGTGGGGGGATGGGGAGGGGAAGAGGAAGGAGGGGACACAGTCTGGGAAGGCCTCCTGGAGGAGGTGAGCTCTCAGTAAGGCTTTGAAGGGAGGAAGAGAGCTAGCTTGGTGGATGTGGGGAGGGAGGGCATTCCAGGCCATGGAGAGGATGTGGGCCAGGGATCAACGGTGGGACAGGCGAGAACAAGGCACAGTGAGGAGATTAGAGGCAGAGGAGAGGAGGATGCAGGCTGGGTTGTAGAAGGAAAGAAGGGAGGTGAGGTAGGAGGGGGCGAGGTGATGGACAGCCTTGAAGCCGAGAGTGAGGAGTTTTTGCCTGATGTGTAGGTTGATTGGTAGCCACTGGAGATTTTTGAGGAGGGGAGTAACATGCCCAGAGCATTTCTGCACAAAGATGATCCGGGCAGCAGCGTGAAGTATAGATTGAAGTGGGCAGAGACAGGAGGATGGGAGATAAGAGAGGAGGCTGATGCAGTAATCCCCTATGTACATATTTGTATTGTCATTATTTTCATTAAAGTCTGTCTCCCCCTTCAGACTGCAAGCTCATTGTGGTCAGGGAACGTGACTACCAACTCTATTATATTGTATTCTCTGTATACATTAAGCGATCAATAAGTATGATTGATTGTTGGGAAGGATCCATTAGAGAGTGAATGTTGAAGATTACTGTTAGGGAGAAAGGACGTGAGGGAGCAGATGTTTTAATAAGGTACTAAAGGAGTACGTGCAGGTAGAAGGGATATATTTTAAGAAGTGGTGGGAGATCACTTCTTCCAGTACTGCTGGAAAGGATGAGAAAGTCAAGGAGGGGGCAGTTAAAGGGTGGAACTAGGTACAGGGGAGATTTTAAGAAGATAATTCCTGATGGCTTTACTTTTTTTAGTGAAAGAACATTCAGTCCATGTTTCCCTATTCCTGAAGAACCTCCAGGGTTCTCTATCCACCTCTGAGTCAAACAGAAACTCCTTATCATGGGCTTTAAAGTATTAAATCACCCAGCCACTTCCTGCCTTACCTCTGTGATATCCCACTAAAATACAACTTGCACACTTTGCTACATTTTGCTGCTGGCAAGGTCACTGGGTCAAGAGATGGGGGAGGTGGAGAGACAGGGAATGGGAATTAAAAATCTGAAACACCTGGTGTGGAGAATGGGCATGAGCGTCAATAAGGATGGACACATGTTGTTGCTAGACAGAGGACAGAGCAGAATTATAACTTGATGAGGATGAATTTGGGATGGGTGGGGTTGGCCTGTTGTCTGGGTTTCCACCAGTAGTATTCTACTGCTCAAGCACAGAAGTGAGGAGAGTGTACTGTGGAGGTGATCCAGGGCTGCTGGGTTGGTGGTGTGAGAAGAAGGCTCTTCACACTTTCCTCCTCTAACTCCAACCTACATACTGTGCCTCGTTCCCATTCTTCTGGCATTGGAACTTCTACCCCTTCATGCTGACAGGCCAACACATTTTCCAGCTTTAAAGCCCTACTAAAATCATATCTGTCCCAGGAACCCTTCCCTAAATGCTCAACTCCCCAATTTACCCTCCATCATTTCTGTATCTTCTGCATACTTAAGACTGAACCTCTAAGCACTTGGTTACTCTGTGGCTTCCCCACTACTTGAAATTTATTTCAATGTTTGATTCCCCTACGTGAATGGAAGCTCCTCGAGAGCAGGGATCATTTCTTTCTACTTTATTTTACTCTCCCAAGTGCTTAGGACAGTAATATGCACACAGAAAACACTCATTAAATACCATTGATTGTTTGAACGTTACCTTGAGGACTAAGGAAAAACAGTGTGCTTAGTGGTAAGAGCATGGGCCTAGGGGTCAGAAGGACCTAGGTTCTAACCCCAACTTTGTCACGTCTGCTTTGTGACCTTGGGCAAGTCAATTTAGCTGCTCTGAGCCACAATTACCTCATCTGTATGATGGGGATGAAGAGTGTGAGCCCCATTTGGGACAGGGACTGTAAACAACCTGGTTAACTTGTATCTACCCAGCTCTTAAAGCAGTGCTAGGCACACAGTAAGTGCTTAACAAGTATCATTATTATTATTATTGAATGCTGAATGCCATTATTCTAGTACTGTGTGTAAAGTGCAAAGTAATATAATAATGATGGCATTTATTAAGCGCTTACTATGTGCAAAGCATGTTCTAAGCACTGGGAAGGTTACAAGGTGATGAGGTTGTCCCACGGGGGGCTCACAGTCTTAATATCCATTTTACAGATGAGGTAACTGAGGCACAGAGAAGTGAAGTGACGTCCCAAAGTCACACAGCGGACAAGTGGCAGAGCCAGGATTTGAACCCAAGACCTCTGACTCCCAAGCCCGGTCTCTTTCTGCTAAGCCACGCTGCTTCTCAAGCATTAGCATATAGATGGGCTTATATACATATCTATGTACACAGTGAATTGAGTGCCTACCGAAAGTGAAGCTCTGCATTAAGTGCTCAGGTTATATTCATTAATTTGATTATTAATATATAATTAATATGGATTAAGCTCTCAATTCTTTGGGTGCCTACAGAATGTGAAGCTCTGCATTAAGTGCTCAGGCCAGTAAAACATATGTAAAACATTCTGACCCAGAGGGCTCAGACAAATAAGCATTGTTTACACATTGTAAAATGATCTACAAACAGTGGGAGAGGGAGGATGAGCAAGAATATAGGAGGAAGCATCTCAAGTATATCCACCTGTGGTATTTTTTTAGGGTTTTGCTATCTGCAGAGCAAATATATCAGGATGAAATACTGTATGAATAATTGAATATATTAATGAGTACATAATTACAGGAATAAATAAAAATATTCACAGCTGCATAATATTTTTATTTGCCAAGTTCTTACTGAGAGCCAAGCACTTGGGTAGATACACTGTAATCAGGTCACAGACACAGTCCCTTCTCCACACTGGGCTCACAGTCGAAGTCAGAGGAAGAACAGAAATTTAGTCCTCATCATACAGATGAGGGAAATGAGGCACAGAGAAGTGAAGTGACTTGCCCAAGGTCACACGATAGGGAAGTAGCAGAGCCAGAATTAGAACCCAGGACCATGACCTCCAGGCCTGTGTTCTTTCCACTAGGGAATACTGCTCCTCCAAAGTGTTGAGAATAGGAATAAGGCAAATAAGTCACTAGATGGGTGTTAAATTGAAGTGACCGAGTGCCGTGAATTAATTATGGAGGGCTTTCTGGGTTTGGTGGGATTTTTAAGGGGGGGGAGAGATGTGTTCTGGATGATTTAATAATAATAATGATAATGATAATAGTGGTGCTTGTTAAGCACATTTAACAATTAGATTTATTAATAATGATGAAGATGACAATAATGGTACTTGGTAAGCACATACTACGTGCCAAGTACTGTTCTAAACACTGGAATAGATACAAGTTATTCAGATTGGACATAGTCCCTGTCGACAAGAGGGCTCACGCTCTTAATCCTCATTTTACAGTTGAGGGTTTCTGGGTTTGGTGGGATTTTTAAGAGGGGGAAAGATGTGTTCTGGATGATTTAATAATAATAATGATAATGATAATAATGGTACTTGTTGAGCACATTTAACAATTAGATTAATTAATAATGATGAAGATGACAATAATGGTACTTTAAGCACATACTATGTGCCAAGTACTGTTCTAAACACTGTGATAGATACAAGTTATTCAGATTGGACATAGTCCCTGTCCCACAAGAGGGCTCATGCTCTTAATCCTCATTTTACAGATGAGGTAACTGAGACCCAGAAAAGTTAAGTGACTTGCTCAAGGTCACAAAGCAGACATGTGGCCAAGGTGGGATTAGAACCCAGGTCTTTCTGACTCTAAGGCCCGTGCTCTATCCACTAAGCAGATTTGTAGTGAGGGGGAGTTCCAGACCAATGACAAAGCATGAGCAAGATGTTGGAGGATTGAGAGTTCATATATACACACATAGTTTTATTTATGCAGTACGTTAACAAACGACGCACAGCATTTCCTATTTTGAATCAGTGACTGCAACCAAATTAGGTCTTTGCATTATTTATCAAAATCTCTGTTCTGGTAATGTTTTAGAATCTTTCTCTGTACAAATTACAGCCTAGGACATGGCCTTTTCTCCACTGAACGTTGACTTTGATTCCCAGGCTGATGTAATCGCTTCAAAGAGGAGATGTGTCTAATTCAATAGAACAAGGATTCTAGTCTGAAGAGAGGCATCTGATTTTCTGTCTGATCTATTTAATGTCAGGAGAATGTGAATCTATTTGTTAAGGTAACATCCTTATGCTAAGAGGAATTGCATCAAAGTGATATCCCCATGAGTGTATATCAACCATAAGGAACCACTTTTAACTGTTATCAAAAGAACAGTGGTGGCTATAGTTATTTCCAAGAGAAGATGAATATACAGCACATCTTATAAAAAAAACCTAATTGCCTTTGTATCGTTCAATCTTTTTCACTTGGGTGGGGGGGGTCTATGAAGAAAAAGGTAAGCAGAGGTCCTAGAAGAAGCATCATATTAGGAAATTCTCTTCCAATATGTACATAGAATTGCCTTCCAAGTTTAAGCATGACACCACATGTTCAGATGTGACTGAGAGGAATAAGGTTTGCACAAAGATGATTTCCTTTTTAACTGACATGTTTGCTGTTTTTATGGCCTAGCCCACCATCATTATCATCATCAATGGTATTTATTGGGCGCCGACTATGTAGAACCTGCTGTTCTAAGCAGTTGATTGTAAACTGCTCCCCTAGATCATAAATTTCTTGAGAGCAGAGATCACCAATCAATCATATTTATTGAATGCTTACTATGTGCAGAACGCTCTACTAAGAACTTGGGAGAGTACAATATGACAGAGATGGTAGACAAGTTCCCTGCCCACAGTGAATTCACAGACTAGAGGGGAGACTGACATTAATATAAATAAATAAATTACAGATATGGATATAAGTGCTGCGGGACTGAGGGTGGGGTGAATAAAGTTTGCAAATTCAAGTGCAAGGGTGAGATGCAGAAGGGAGTGGGACAAGAGGAAATGAGAGGTTGGTCAGGGAAGGCATTTTGGAGAGGACGTGCTTTTAATAAGGTTTGAAGGTGGGGAGAATGATCATCTGTGAGAGTGATCGTTTGTCAAAAATGAAGGGGGAGGGTATTCTAGGCCAGAGGCAGAATGTGGATGAGAGGTCGGTGGAGAGAAAGATGAGAACAAGGTAGAGTGAGTAAGTTGGCATTAGAGAAGAAAAGCGTGCAGACTGGGTAATGTCTACCAACCCTATTCTACTGTACTCTCCCAAGCTCTTAGTACAGTTCTCTGCCCACAGTAAACTCTCAATGAACACTACTAACCTACTGACTTGGGAGAATAATACATATGAAAAACAGAGTCCCACCTGACAAGGAGCATACAATATAATGGATTGGCTTTACCCTTAACTACTTTAAATTTGGTCTTCCTGACTAATGGAATGTGAAGGGTTTTTTTGTTCGTGTATTTTTTACTCTCCATTATATGACTTGATATAAAAATCTATTAAACAGGTTTTCTGGGTAGGGTACCTAGAAAGTAGGCATCTTCAAGACTTGTTGTTTCGCAACTTGCCTTGTCTTATGCTGTCCACTCATCTCCGACCCATAGAGACGTCACGGATGTGTTTCTCTGAGAACGACCCACCTCCATCTGCAATCTTTCTGGTAGTGTAGCCATAGAGTTTTCTTGGTAAAAATCCAGAAGTGGTTTACCACTGCCTCCTTCTGCATAGTAAACCTTAGTCTCTCCCATGACTCTTTTCCTTGCCACTGCTACCCAGCACAGGGGAGTTTTGACTTGTAGCAGATTGCCTTCCACTTGGTAGCCACTGGCCAAGCTAGAAATGGAATGGACAGGCCCCTGCTTGACTCTCCCTCCAATAGTAGAGACTGGTAAACTACTGGAAACTCTCCAGTTGCGACCCTGAGAGGAGGTTGTTGTTTTGCGGAGAGTAATTGAATATTCACCTTTGGTTGCTGTCCGACGTCAGTCAGAGAGTCAGTCATCTATTCTTTATGAATCAAGCAGTCAATCAATTGGGAAACAGTGTGGTCTAGTGTAGGACCTGGTAGTAGGAATTTATTAGTACACTACACCTAGTGTAGTGTAGGCCTGGGAGTAGGAAGGACCTGGGTTCAAATATGAAACAACCACTTGTCTGCTTTGTGTCCTTGGGCAAGTCACTTCACTTCTCTGGGCCTCAGTTACCTCATCTGTATAATGAGGATAAAGATTGTGATCCCCATGTGGGGTAATGGACTGTGTCCAACATGATTAGCTTGCATCTTCCCCAGCACTTAGTACAGTGCCTGGCACATAGTAAGCAAATACCATTAAAAAACTAAGCCAATAATCTTATTTATTGAGCACTTACTATTTGCAGAGCACTTTACTAGGCACTTGAGAGTGTACAATATAACAGTGCTGCTAGTCACATTCCCTGCTTGACTACTCAGATGATGGAATGACCTGTCAGTGGTTTACTTATTTGACTCTGTTAACATTCATGAGTCTTTGCCTAATCCTTATCCTGGCTCTGACTACTGCTTGCTGTGGGACTTTGGTTGGACATGTCACTTACCTTCTCTCTGCCTCAGTTTCCTCATCTGTAAAATGGGGGCTTCCCCTCCCCATCCCCCCGCCTTACCTCCTTCCCCTCCCCACAGCACCTGTATATATGTTTGTACAGATTTATTACTCTATTTTACTTGTACATATTTACTATTCTATTTATTTTGTTAGCATGTTTTGTTTTGTTGTCTGTCTCCCCCTTCTAGACTGTGAGCCCGCTGTTGGGTTAGTATATGTTGCCAACTTGTACTTCCCAAGTGCTTAGAACAGTGCTCTGCACACAGTAAGTGCTCAATAAATACAATTGATTGAATGAATGAATGAATTCCCATTCTCCCTTCCATTTTAGCCTCTGAGCCCTGTGTAGAGTAGGGACAGTGTCCAGCTGGATTACCTTGTAGCTACCCCAGCACTTTGTACAGTGTTTAGCACATAGTGAGGGCTTTACAAATGCCACAATTATTATTATTATCTTTTTTCAGAGGCTCAGTCGGGGCCAACTCAGCCAGTTTGCAGAGTCCAACGTGGCTCAGTGGAAAGAGCCCGGGCTTGGGAGGCAGAGGTCATGGGTTCAAATCCTGGCTCTGCCACTTGTCAGCTGTGTGACCTTGGGCAAGCCACTTAACCTCATTGTGCCTCAGTTACCTCATCTGTAAAATGGGGATTAAGACTGTGAGCTCCACGTGGAACAACCTGATCACCTTATATCCCCCCAGTGCTTAGAACAGTGCTTCACACATAATAAGCACTTAACAAATATCATCATCATTATTATCATTATTACACAACTGCCTGAGGCTGTAGAGGAGAAGGAAAGGTAGTGGTGGTTAAACGTTTAAAAGCCTGAGACAGAAGGAACAGCTACTAGTCAGATATTAGTTTTTTTTATCCTTACTATGTGACAGACACTGTTCTAAGTGCTGGGCTTGATACAAGTTGACCGGGATGGGCACAGTCCATGTCCCACATGGGGCTCACAGTCTTAATCGCCATTTCACAAATGAGGTAACTGAGTCACAGAGAAGTGAAGTGACTTGCCCAAGGACATACAGCAGAGAAGTGCCAGAGCCGGGACTAGATCCCAGGACCTTTTGACTCCCAGAGTCACAGAGAAGTGAAGTGACTTGCCCAAGGACATACAGCAGAGAAGTGCCAGAGCCGGGACTAGATCCCAGGACCTTTTGACTCCCAGGTTCTATCCTCTAGGCAACACTGCTTCCGCTAATACAATGATTCAGAAGCAATAGGGTGAATCAGGGGTCCTTTGAAGTAATCATGGAAGTTTGGGAGGTCAAACAGGCTTCCTCATTCCATTATCACTTTATACTCCATGACCACGCAGTGAGATACAATGACAGTGTACAGATTGTTGGAGAAATATGCAACAAAATGTGATATCATATGGTTTGGAAGTGGGGTGGCAACATTTTTCTGCTTTAGGCGGCTCAATCAGGATTCGGCATTTGGGAAAGTCAGAATTTGAAAATAATCAGTCAATCAGTCAATCATATTTACTGAGTGCTTACTATGGGCAGAGCACTGTACTACGTGCTTGGGAGAGTAAACTATAACAGTTGGTAGATATGTTCCCTTCCCACAATGAGTTTACAGTCTAGGATGGGAGACAAACATTAATATAAATGAATAAATTACAGATTTGGACTGTAAGCTCATTATGGGCAGGGAATGTGTCAATTTATTATTGTATTGTATTCTCCCAAAAGGTTAGTATAGTGCTCTGCGCACAGTAAGTGTTCAATAAATGCGACTGACTGATTGACTGTGGGGCTGAGGGAGGAGAGAATAAAAGGATGAAAATCCAAGGGCAAGAATGGCACAGAAGAGAGTGGGAGAAGAGGAAATGAGAGTTTAGTCAGAGAAGGCCTCTTGGAGGGGATGTTACTTCAGTAAGGTTTTGAAGGTGGGGAGAGTGATTGTCTGTCCGATATGAAGAAGGAGGGCATTCCAGACAAGAGGCAGGACATGGGTGAGATGACAGCAGCGAGGTAGAAGAGACTGAGATGCAGTGAGAAGGTCAGCATTAGAGGAACAAAATGAGTGTGCTTCATTGGAGTACTTCCCAAGCGCTTAGTACAGTGCTCTGCACACAGTAAGTGCTCAATAAATATGATTGAATGAATGAATGAATGAGTAGGAAATCAGTGAGGTAAGATAGGAGGAGGCAAGATGATGGAGTGCTTTGAAGTCAGTGAGGAGGTAATTGAGAAACCAGTGGAAGTTCTTGGTGTGGGAAGACATGGACTGAACTTTCTTTAGAAAAATGATTTGGACAGCAGAGTGAAGTGTGGCCTGGAATGGGAAGAGACAGGAGGCAGGAAAGTCAGTGAGGAGGGTAATGTGGTAGTTCCGAGGGGATTTGATAAGTGTTTGGATCAGTGTAGTAACAGTTTGGCTGGAGGGGAAGGGAATGGGTGGATTTTAGCAATGTTGTGAAGTGACAGAATTTGGGAACATATTGAGTAAGAGAGATGAGTCAAAGTTAAAGCCAAGGTTATGGGCTAGTGAAGCAGAGAAGATTGTGTCTGTCTACAGTGACAGATGTGGTGAGCCCACAACAATCTGCCTCTTTAGTGACTGTGATCCCATGAAAAACAACAAGGAAGAGACTGGCGAGGCACTGAGGCATTCTATTTGAGGCAGGTGACTGTGGGCCTTTGGGGGTGGAACATGGAGGGAGATGGAGCTTTATTTCCCTGTTCTCCCCAAAAAAGGGCCTGGACCGATCAATGACTGCCAAAAGGAAGTTGTTTTGAAGGGCACGGGGGCAAACAGAGCAGAGGAATGAGGAGAGGCAAGAAGGAAGCAGTCTGAGAGCAGCAGAAGGAGCAGGAGAGCAGCACTTGGAAGCAGAAAGAAGAAGCATCTGCAGAACATGCTCCTTTGACCACAGACTGGTATTGGACCCTTGATGGAGTGGAGTGAGTGAATGCGTGTATGTGTCACTCCCCTTCATGTTGGTAAAACTAAGTGAAAAACTTTTTACAGTAACCGTGGTGATCAGAGGTGTGGCTTGAACTCTGCTCTGTGTCACTGAGGCTCCCTGGGTCCATGAAGGTCTTTGTTGGTATGAACCAGGGGCTCACGTCAACAGGAAAGTAAATGGGAGGACTGGGTTGGAGTGGGAAGATGAGGAGTTCTGTTCGTGTTTTGGACAAGCTAAATTTGAGCAGTTGTGGGAAAATACACTTGGAGATGTCCTGAAAGTAGAAGGTAAATGTGAGACCGCAGTGGAGGAGAAAAGTCAGGGCTGGAGATCTAGATTGGGAATTATCTGTGTAGCGATTGTACTTGAAGCCACTGGAGTGAGGGAGTTCTCCAAGGAAGTGGGATTAGATGGAATATAGAAGAGTACCTAGAACTGAGCCTAGAAATAATTGCCACAGTTAAAGTGTAGGAGGGAAAGGAGGAGGCTTTGAAGGAGACAGAGAAGGAGCAGACAGAGAGATAGGAAGAAAACCAGGATATGAAGGTTTCAGTGAAGCCAAGCTTAGATGATGCTTCCAGGATAAGAGATTGGTTGACAATGTTGATGGAAGCAGATCAATCGGGGAGGATTAGGATAATAATAATAATAATAATAATAATAATAATAATAATAATAGTATTTGTTAAGGGCTTACTATCTGCCAAGCACTGTTCTAAGCACTGGGGTAGATACAAGGTAATCAGGTGGTCCTTCTTGGGACTCACAGTTTTAATCCCCATTTTACAAATGAGGTAACCAAGGCACAGAGAAGTTAAGTGACTTGCCCAAGGTCACACAGAAGACAAGTGGCAGTGTCGGTATTAGAACCCACATCCTCTTGCTTCTAGTCGAGGACTTTGGATCTGGCAAGACAGAGGTCATTAGTGGTGTCTCCAGAAAAGATCTCTGACCTCTCTCAAAATCTAACTCCTCCAATTGGGCTTCTAACCCCAACCTTTCACCCCTTATCAAAACACTTGCCCCTTCCCATCTTCCCTCTTTTTCACTTTCTAATGGCTTCCTGCCCACTGCTTTCCTACATTATTAGGGAGCCCCTATCCTAAAAAAAACCCTGCCTTGACTCCACAGTTGCGTCCATTGATCGCCCCATCTCCTTCCTATCATTTCTCCCCAAACTCCTTGAGTGAGTTGTCTACACCTACCGCTTCCACCCTTTGAGTGGGCAGGTTCCATGGAGTGAAAGGGGCGGGAGCCAATTTGGAGAGGTAAGAGGACAGATTTGGAGAGGAAATTCATATTAGTGTCTGTTCATTCATTCATTCAATCGTATTTATTGAGCACTTACTGTGTGCAGAGCACTGTACTAAGCGCTTGGGAAGTACAAGTTGGCAACATATAGAGACAGTCTCTATCCAACAGTGGGCTCACCGTCTAGAAGGGGGAGACAGACAATAAAACAAAGCATATTAACAAAATAAAATAAATAGAATAGTAAATACGTACAAGTAAAACTGGATTAACCTCTATTCAATCTGTTTCCGTGAGAGATTTATGGAAGACTTTGTTTCCTTTTTCCCAGATTCACACATCACATAGAAGAGTACCCCAAGCAATTAGTACAGTGCTCAGTAAATAGCATTGATTCATTGAAAGCAGGTAGTGATTGTGGCATTTGATAAACACTTTATGCCGAGTGCTAGGGTGGATCCAAGCTAATCAGAACAGGTATAGATGGACACAATCCCACGTGCAGCTCACAGTGGGAGGCAGAACAGGTACCCCCATTTAACCTATTAGGAATCTGAAGCACAGAGAAGTTAAGTGACTTGCCCAAGGTCACACAATAGGAAAATAGGAGAGTGGGATTAGATCCCAGGCCTGCTGACTCCCAGGCTTATGCTCTCTGTGTGAGATTTAAGCTGCTTTTTAAGATGCTGTAACAGAGTTCATTCATTCATTCAATTGTATTTATTGAGTGCTTACTGTGTGCAGAGCACTGTAATAAGCACTTGGGAAGTACAAGTTGGCAACATATAGAGACGGTCCCTACCCAACAGCAGGTTCACAGTCTAGAAGGGGAAGACAGACAACAAAACAAAAAATATTAACAAAATAAAATAAAGAGAATAAATATGTACAAGTAAAATAAATAAATAAGAGTAATAAATACATACAAACATATATACATATATACAGGTGCTGTGGGGAAGAAAAGGAGGTAAGCCAGGGGGGATGAGGAGGGGGAAGAGGGGGAAAGAGAAGAGGGGGCTCAGTCTGGGAAGGTCTCCTGGAGGAGGTGAGCTCTCAGTAGGGCTTTGAAGGGAAGAAGAGAGCTAGCTTGGCGGATGTGCAGAGGGAGGGCATTCCAGGCCCGGGGGATGATGTGGGCCGGGGGTCGACGGCGGAACAGGCGAGAACGAGGCACGGTGAGGAGATTAGTGACAGAGGAGCGGAGGGTGCGGGCTGGGCTGGAGAAGGACAGAAGGGAGGTGAAGTAGGAGGGGGTGAGGTGATGGACAGCCTTGAAGCCGAGGGTGAGGAGTTTTTGCCTGATGCATAGGTTGATTGGTAGCCACTGGAGATTTTTGATGTTCTAAGCATGGCTTAGTGGAAAGCGCCTGGGCTTGGGAGTCAGAGGTCACGGGTTCTAATCCCAGCTCTGCCACTTATCAGCTGTGTGACCTTGGGCGAGTCACTTAACTCTCTGGGCCTCAGTTCCCTCATCTGTCAAATGTATCACCTCAAGTACTTTGATAGTCACCCCAGGCCCACAATACTTAGGTAAAGATTCTTATACTCTGTTTCCCCTATCCCTAATCTACTCTGTTCTATCTCCCTCTCTAAACTACAGTACAGTTTCAATAAATACCATTGATAGATTAATTGAAGAAGAGGAATAGTGACATTTTAAACAAGAAATGTCCCTGCTGTTTGTATGCAGCTAGATCTGTCTCATCTGTGTTGCTAGCTCCTGAAAAAAAAGGCTCTTATGAAACTAGGCAATAGCAGTCACTTATGAGTCAGATTAGACAGCAGCAATAAATCCAGATTGAAAGTTACGATAATACAGGGTCTGGGCCATATTTTTCCCACTTCCTCATCTTAAAATCACCCTGCAACCACCTCACCCGGGGGGAGCAAGTAAGAGTAGTCACTATTTAGGGGATAGAGCTAGCCTGTGGAAACAGAGCAGGAAAGCTTAATGTGTTAAACTTCATTTTCTACCCAGTGACAGCCTGTGCCAAGCAACATCCACGCTGGAATGAGCAGCCAATCTCAGGGATAGAACTACACGCAGCCCCCTGCAAGGATGTTGTGTCAGATGTTGGAATCTGTATTTGCAGCCAGAAAGCTCCAGTCCCATCATACTGGGTTTGGCCCAGAACTTGTGTCAGACTCCAAATAGTCCCCTCCCTGGTGCCACTGGGATGCCCAATATGACCACTCTGAAGGATGCTGCTTTAGGACTCATCATTGGAAAAAAAATACAAGGATATAAACTTATAATTATATCGGTGGTGCAAAACACTGTCACTGTCACTCCTGTGTTAAGTGCACAGGATTCTGGAGCTGTGTCTGGGATGGTTCGGGACAGTCCTGTGAACCTGGATTTTAGAATTCTCAGACTATTGATGGGTTTAATTAAGCTTGATTTAAATAAAATATTTTCCATAGGAGAATATAAGCACTTTTAAACCCAGAACTGCAGGGCTTCCAAAGCCGGGTCATCGGAGGGAAAATGGGACTTAAAACCGGATTAACCTCTATTCGGTCTGTTTCTATGAGAGATTTATGGAAGACTTTGTTTCCGTTTTCCCAGGTTCACACATTACTTAGAAGAGTACCCCAAAAACTGTAAGGTAAATAATCCCTCCATTTAGAAACTGCTTCTGACTGTACTTAACAAAAAGGCCAGTCTATTTAGAAATGATCTCAAGTTATGACTGATTTGAGAGTTAAAATTTAACAACAATTCCACTTCACAGTTGCATATGACTTCTTGCAGCTTCATTGTTTTTTTAAAAAAAACAACAGTAGAACTTGTGGATCAATCCAATAGCATTAAAATATGATCCACCTCCTTTGGAATTAAAATTGGATGTTTTAGATTGCTTCAGGGACCTCACAGAAATAACCACTCAAATTCTCATTAACCAACAATTAGCACTTTGATTAAAAAACCCAACCTTCTAGGCATTAATTACTGCCAGATAACAAATCAAATCATGCAAAAGATGAGGCTTTAAGGTCAGGAGAAGCAACTCAATTGTCCACATCTATTTGGAAACCTTGATATTTCTAGCTATATCTTATGTTACCACACATTGCAAGGAAAAATAGAAATATTCTCTACCTTGGAGAGAGGTAAGAATAGTTAGTTAAGCTACTGACAAGTAAGAATCAGGGGGGTTTTTCCCTGAAGCTATACACTGGTCTTGCCATCACAGTCCATGGGAGACAACTGGAGAGGGCTCACCACTGTTGGGAGAAGTCTCACCTATCAATCAATAAATGGCATTTATTGCACACTGATTGTGTGCAGAGCACTATATTTAAAAACTTAAAGCAAGATTCTTGCCCAGAAGGAGCATACAGTCTAGAAGGGGAGACAGATGGGGAAAATGGTGGAGTGTAAGGATATGTACATACGTGCTGTGGGGCTATTAATTCATTCAATCATATTTACTCAGCACTTATTGTGTTCAAAGCACTGTACTAAGCACTTGGGAGAGTAGGGACTGTCTCTATATGTTGCCAACTTGTACTTCCCAAGCGCTTAGTACGGTACTCTGCACACAGTTAGCGCTCAATAAATACGATTGAATGAATGAATGAATGACAATAAACAGACACATTCTCTGCCCACAATGAGCTTACTGTCTAGACATTAGTACAAATGATGATGGTGGTATTTGATAAGCACTTACTATGTGCCAAGTACTGTTCTATTTTGCCGATATGTACATAAGTGCTGTTGGAAGAAATGAGCTAGCTGTGGGCTAGAAGTGAGGTGACTAACAAGTTCTTATGGGGTACACATTCAGGAGCCTAGGGGATATAGAGGGGAGGGCAAGTAGGTTGGGGAAATGAGGGGTTAATCAGGGAAGACATCTTGGAGGCGATATGATATTAGTAGAGCTCTGACACTGAGGAGAGTGGTGGTCTGTCAGATACGATGGGAGAGGAGAGTTCCAGTCTAGAGAGAGGATATGGACAATCAATCAATCAATCAATCAATCGTATTTATTGAGCGCTTACTGTGTGCAAAGCACTGTACTAAGCGCTTGGGAAGCACAAGTTGGCAACATATAGAGACGGTCCCTACCCAACAAGGGGCTCACAGTCTAGAAATGTGAATTGAACATTTTTTTTAAGAAAAAAAAATGGCCTAGTGGATAGAGCATGTACCTGGGAGTCAGAAGGACATGGGTTTTAATCCCAGCTCTGCTACTGGCCTGCTGTTTGACCTTGGGTAAGTCACTTCTCTTATCCGTGCCTCCGTTCCCTCATCTGTAAAATGGGTATAAAGACTGCAAGCCCTATGAGGGACAGGGACTGTCTCCAACCCGATTGTCTCCCTTAATTGTTGAATTGTATCTTCCAAGCACTTAGTACAGTGCTCTGCACACAGTAAGAGTTCAATAAATATGATTGAATAAATGAATGAATGACTCTCGTATCAACCCCAGCACTTAGAACAGTGTCTGGCACATTGTAAGTGTTTAACAAATACCATCATTATTATTATTATTATTATTATTATTGAAGCAGCGTGGCTCAGTGGAAAGAGCACGGGCTTTGGAGTCAGAGGTCATGGGTTCAAATTCCGACTCCGCCAATTGCCAGCTGTGTGACTTTGGGCAAGTCACTTAATTTCTCTGGGCTTCAGTTACCTCATCTGTAAAATGAGAATTAAGACTGTGAGCCCCCTGTGGGACAACCTGATCACCTTGTAACCTCCTCAGTGCTTAGAACAGTGCTTTGCACATAGTAAGCACTTAATAAATGCCATCATTAATTAATTATAATTAAAAGAGGACAAAATAATAGAGTTGGTAGTCACGTTCCCGGCCCACAAAGTCCGGCTGCCATCAATCTTGATCATGAAGTCTCTGAATGTGTTTAATTGCACTCAAAAAGTTAATTCACTGACTCAGTCCACGCACTTCACTCCTCTGGTGCTAACCTTCTGACTGTGCCTCAATCTCACCTGTCTCCCCGCCAACCCCTGGCCCACATCCTGCGTCTGGCATGGAACACCCTCCCACCTCAAATCCGACAGACAATTACTCTCCCTCACTTGAAAGCCTTATTGAAGGCACATCTCTTCCAAGAGGCCTTCCCTGACTAAGACCTCCCTCCCCACCCCTTTCTTCTTCTCCCACTCCCTCTGGGTAGCCTGGACTTGCTCCCTTTATTCATCCCCTCTCCCAGCCCCACAGCACTTATGTACATATCTGTAATTTATTCATTTATATTAATGTCTTTCTCCCCCTCTAGAATGTGAGCTCGTTCTGGGCAGGGAATGTGTCCAATTATTGTTATGTCATACTCTCCCAAGCTCTAAGTTCAGTGCTCTGCAGACAGAAAGTGCTCAAGAAATACAATTGACTGACTGACTGAATGAATGAATGAAAATGTTATACTATAACCTCTTCTACCCATGTTCTATCTGCATGCCTTTCTTGATCCTGACTACAATTAGTGCATTCCTTACAAGTAGGCATTGTTGGTCTAAAAACATCTAAGTCCCTTAAGCAGAGCCTCACTGTCCCATGATGAGCCACCAAGGAAAGTAACTTTCTCTGAAAGCCCAGAAATTTCTGAATAAAGAAATAAGGACAGTAATACTACCAGTTTCTAAATGCTACCAGTTTCTGACGCACCATACCATTTCCTATGATTCCTCCTCTTGGTGGAATATGACATTTTCTGATTTTCTTGCCTGAGGCATGCATCATTAAAGCAGTGCATTGAGTCTTCTGTTTTCCCATCTAAGTTGACTCAAAAAATGGGGGTGGATTATTTTAAAGTTTGGCATAATTTTATGAACATCAGGAGGTCGCATGGTCATGACTTCCAAGTAGATGGTAATCAGATTTTATGCCGTGGGGTACCAGCGATTTGTCTGTGAGATCAGGAAAAAATTCCAATTCCTTCTCTTCTTCCTAAAAATGTAAATCAAAGCTGATCCATTTTAAATTTTTTAATCATTTTTCAACTGATTTTACTTTTCTCTGAAGCATCATGTGATGCCTGCCAGAGACAAGGTACATGTTTATTGTTATACTATACTCTCCCAAGACCTTAATATAGTGCTCTTCACATGGTAAGTTTTCACTAAATACAAATGCATGAATGAATGAATGAATGAATGGATACATAATGGGATGAACCAGTTAGAATTAGCAAGCCAAACTTTGGGTGGCAAAAATTCTATAAAGCTGTATTCATATATAAATATGCCTTCATTCATGTGTTGCCCTTTGTGTTTGAGATGATCCTGGGAATGATTTGCTCTGCATGTGTCTTTTTACACATGTGGATATGTATATGTGCTTGTGTGTCTCTTTTTGTGTACAGATGAAAAAGTGGTTGAAAGGTTGTGGCTGGAGGTTGTTTTTATGTTGCACATAGGTACAGACATTCCATCGGTTCAGGGCTGGAAACACTGCTTCCAAAGCCATTATTCATTCATTCATTCAATCGTATTTATTGAGCACTTACGGTGTGCACAGCACTGTACTAAGCATTTGGGAAGTACCAGTTGGCAACATATAGAGACGGTCCCTACCCAACAGCGGGCTCACAGTCTAGAAGGGGGAGACAGACAACAAAATATATTAACAAAATAAAATAAATAGAATAGTAAATATGTACAAGTAAAATAGAGTAATAAATCTGTACAAGCATATATACAGGTGCTGTGGGGAGGGGAAGGAGGTAGGATGGGGGGATGGGAAGGGGGAGAGGAATGGGGGCATAGGTAGGATATTCCGTGCTTCTGCCCAAAATGAACACCCAAATTTATATCTGCCTCCAACTGTCCTATGCTATGTGGTTCTCTTCCCTGCCACTGTGTCCCATTGCTGCACATTTGTGCTGCTATTCATTGTGTTTCATTGTGTCTTTTGAACTGCTTATTTTGTTTCTATTTAATGGTGTTTGTTAAGCACTTACTATGTGCCAGGCACTGTACTAAGCGCTGGGGTAGATACAAGCTAATCAGTTTGGACATGTCCCACGTGGGGTTCACAGTCTTAATCCCCATTTTATAGATGAGGTGACTAAGGCGCAGAGAAGTTAAGAGACAGACCCAAGGTCACGCAGTAGAAAAGTGGAGAAGCCGACATAAGAACGCAGGACTTTTGACGCCCAGGCTAGTGCTGTTTCCACTAGGCTATGCTTCTTCTTAGACTTGCTTCAACACCTGTTCACCATGTAGAAAAGACTGAGCTAAACAGGGAAGAGGCAGAAGTAGAGAAGCAGTGTGGTTCAGTGGAAAGAGCCTGGGCTTTGGAGTCAGAGGTCATGGGTTTGACTTAACTTCTTAACTTCTTCTCACTTAACTTCTCTGAGCCTCAGTTACCTCATCTGTAAAATGGGGATTATGACTGTGAGCCCCACGTGAGACAACCTGATCACCTTGTATACCCCCAGCACTTAGAACAGTGCTTTGTACATAGTAAGCGCTTAACAAATGCCATTTTCATTATCATTATTATTATTATTATTATTAAGTAGCGCAAGTGACCCATGCCTCAGCATTTGGCTACTTCTTTCCTTTCAAGGGTCCTCCCTCTCCTGCTTCCCTCTCTTCCTTCTCTCTCCTCCTCCCCTGCCCTGTCCCACCCTGCCTTGTCCCATCCTTTCCTGTCCTGTCCTGACCGGCTGACAGCGAACACCGTCTCTTCCACTTGGCCATCAATGCACCTCACTGAGAAGCAGCAAGGCTTCTTACAGATAGAGCCCAGACCTCGGAGTCAGAAAGACCTGGGTTCTAACCCTGGCTCTGCCACGTGTCTGCTCTCTCACCTTGAACAAATCACTTCACTTCTTTGTGCCTCAGTTCCCTTATCTGTAGAATAGGGATTAAGACCACGAGCCCTATGAAAGACAGGGACTGTGAACAACCTGATTTGCCTGCATCCATCCCAGTACTTAATACAGTGCCTGGCACCTAGTAAGGGCTTAACAAATACCACAGTTATTATTATCGTTGTTATTATTATTTTCTTTATAACAATAATAATAATGGCATTTATTAAGTGCTTACTACATGCAAAGCACTGTTGTAAGCATTGGGGAGGTTACAAGGTGATCAGGTTGCCCCATGGGGGCCTCACAGTCTTCATCTCCATTTTACAGATGAGGTAACTGAGACACAGAGAAGTTAAGTGACTTGCCCAAAGTCACACAGCTGACAATTGGCAGAGGCAGGATTTGAACCCATGACCTCTGACTCCAAAACCCATGCTCTTTTCCACTGAGCCACTATTATTCATTCATTCATTCATTCGTTATTGAGTGCTTACTGTGTGCAAAGCACTGTACTAAGCGCTTGGTAAGTACAAGTTGGCAACATATAGAGATGGTCCCTACCCAACAACGGACTCACAGTCTAGAAGGGGGAGACGGACAACAAAACAAAACATGTGGATAGGTGTCAGGTCATCAGAATAAATAGAGATAAAGCTAGATGCACATCATTAACAGAATAGAATAGTATATATGTACAAGTAAAATAAATGAAGTAATAAATCTGTACAAAATCATTATTATTACATTATATTATATATTATTATTATTATTCTGGGCCTCCTTCCTCTGTTGCATTGAGCTCAGCAGAGCTGTCTTACAATGAACACTGTTGCATTGCCTATAGATCACATGATGGGATGATACTGAGGGCCATCCCTTCTTGCCGTTGATGGTCATGACTGCCGATCAGGAAAACTCCTGGTCCAGTCAGGAGGTTAGGGAAAGCACTCAGTCCGATGGGCGCAATCCTCCTTTATGTGAGGCTGAGGCAAACAGATGCCAGTTGATCTGAACCTTTCATTTTTTTAGTGGTATTTGTTCAGCGCTGACTATGTATCAAGCACTGTTCTAAGCAATGGGGCAGGTACAAGATAATCAGGCTGCAAAGGGGCCCTGTCCCACCAGGGGCTCACAGTCTAAGTAGGGAAGAGAACATAATTCTATTTGTTCTGATGACTTTGACACCCGTCTACATGTTTTGTTTTGTTGTCTGTCTCCCCCTTTTAGACTGTGAGCCCGTTTTTGGGTAGGGACCATCTCTGTATGTTGCCAACTTGTACTTCCCAAGTTAATACAGTGCTCTGCACATAGTAAGCACTCAATAAATTCGGTTGAATGAATGAATGAACAAGAATTGAATCCTCATTTTGCAGTTGAGAAAACCAAGGCACAGGAAAGTGACTTGTCCATGGTCACAAACCAGGCAAATGGCAGAGCTGGGTTTAGAATCAGGTCCCTTGGTTCCCAGACCCATGCTTTTTCCATTAGGCCATGCTGCTTCCCTAAAAGAATGAATTGGCCAACTCCCTTTCATCTGATCAAATATTCATTCATTCATTCAATCATATTTATTGACCACTTACTGTGTGCAGAGCACTGTACTAAGCGCTTGGGAAGTACAAGTTGGCAACATATAGAGATGGTCCCTACCCAACAGTGGGCTCACATTCTAGAAGACATATAGAAATATGAACCTGGAAATTTTGAGTCATTAATAAATATGTAGAATTTCGAACTTGGGAGATAACCCAAGGATTGGGGGATAACCCAAGGGTTGGGGGATTTAGCCAAGAGCTGGAGTAGATGGTAGAAAGGTAGATTCACATGCTCTTTTATCCATGAGTCCAAAATCTTAGAAATGGGGGTCATCAACAAATAGAACAGGGTCCGAGCCTTAAACATATCCAGTTGTTTCTAATGTCTGTGATCTTTTCATTCCCTTCTTCCTGCTATCTCATATTTTCTGGAATGTCTGGGCCCTAGGGAAGTCAGTTTGAATTGGTAAAGCATGACATTTTCTAGAATAATACCTTGAGGAAGGCATTGTCTCTATGTGTTTACTGAAACAACATCTTGATTCTCCTTCGAAACAACTTGCCTGAAAGATTAGAATGTTTCAGGGAGTGATAAATCAGTTCACAATGCAGGCTGAAATTAATGTAGAAGTCAGAGCAAGCAAAATAGGTTCTTCTCTCTGAAACATTTTCAAGAATTAGAGGAAAGCAAACTAAGTCACATACTTCACCTGGTGAGTCAACACCTACTTATGTGGTTCCCAAGTATGATTTAACCTAAACGATTCTACAATCAACCTCTGATCATTATGTGCCGGTTTCCAAATTCTCTCCCACTCACTTCACTAGGCCTCCACTGGAAAAATTGAAGCTAGAAATGAAACATGACCACAATAATAAGAATAATATTTTGCCATCGTAGAGTACTTTTATTTTCCTAAAGTGTTTTCACATCAATTCTAGCATTTTATATTCTCTGCTCCCCACAAATCCAGGGCCAGGAGGAGGCTAAGGGGGAGGGTAGCTACTTCCCCTCCTGTTGTTCACCAAGGGGTCTGAATTGGGTTAAATTTCCCTTCCGCTGCCCTATCAAGATTACAAAACGTGCATTTCTATTAGCATTTCTGTAACCAAGGTCAGTGGTAGCTCCTAGAGGATTAAAATTACAACTATTATTATCAATCCATCTATCTGGTATTCACTGAAGGCTAACTGTGCACTGAGAACTGTGCAAAGCACCGGGGTGAGTATGGTAGATTTAGTAGACAGGAGCCCTGCCCCCAAGGAGGTTAAAATCTATCTGGGGAGACAGACTTTAAAATTTATTGAAGGTAGCAACAGAGTATAAGAATATGTGCATTAAGTTCTGTAAGGTGACGGGGAGAATCAAAATACGTAGGAAGTATGGACATAAGTGTGTAGGTGACAGAGAAGAAGGGAGTAGAGGGTGGGGAGATGAGAGGTGAGTCAGGGAAGGTTTTGGAGCAGATCTGATTTAAAGGGGTTTTGTAAATATGGGGAAAGTGGTGTTCTTTGCTATTGGACTAATAGCAGCAACTACAGAAGCAGCATGGCCTAGTGAATAGAGCATGTGCTTGGGAGTCAGAAGGACCTCGGTTCTAATCCCAGCTCTGACACTTGTCTGCTGTGTGACCTTAAGCAAGTCACTTCTCTCTCCATGCCTCAGTTACCTCACTTGTCAAATGGAGATTAAGACTGTGAGCCCCATGTGGAAAATGGACTGAGTCCAACCTGATTTGCTTATATTGATCCCAGCGTTTAATACAGTGCCTGGCTCATAGTAAGCACTTAACAAATTCCTCCATAATAATAATAATAATGATATTCTCAACATTTATATCAGGTAGGTATGGAGAGAAACTAAGGCCAAGAGAGGTTGAGTGGTGACTCAGAAGGCCAGTGGTCGAACTGGGGCTAGATCCCAAGGTTTCTGATGTCCAGTGGTCTTCCCACTAGGCAATCCTGCCCCATCATGTATCTCCCCTTGCAAACCAAAGTCAGTTCGCCACAGAAGTAAAAGAAACCTAAGGGAACAAAATAGGAAATTAATTATGGACTCTAATGGAACCTGAGGAAGCTCTGTTCTTCCTTTCTTCTCCCATTTGGTTTGCACTTCAGTGTGGGTTTCTTGAGAATTTCTGGGTACATTTCCAATCTCTTAGTGAATTTCCATCTTTAACTGTTCACTTTCCAACAGCTTCTTCGCCAGTGCTTTTGAACATGTTTACTTATTCCCTATCTTTAAAAATCCCTCCCCTGACAGCATGGCTCCTTCCAGTGATGTCCCTATCTCCCTCCTGCCATTTCTCTCCAGACTTCTTGAGAGAGTCTTGTACACCCACTGTCTTCATCTCCTGTCCTCCAATTCTCTTCAAAATCCCCTCCCATCTGGCTTCTGCCCCCTTCATTTCACAAATACAACCCTCCCTAAGGTAAGAAATGATCTTCTCCTCACCATATCTGACGGCCTTTACTCTATCCTAATTCTTCTAAACTTCTCTGCAGCCTTCAACACTGTAGCCCACCCACTTCTCCTTGAAACTATCCAACCTTGGGTTCACTAACACTGTCCTCTCTTGGTTCTCCTCCTATCTGACTGCTCCTTCTCAGTTTCCTTTGCGGGCTCCTCCTCTGCCTCCCACCCTCTAACAGTGTGAGTCCCTCAAGGTTCAGTTCTAGGTCCCCTTTTATTCTCCATCTACACCCACTCCCTTGGAGAACTCATTCACTCCCATGGCTTCAACTACCATCCCTAGGCAGATGATTTCCAAATCTCCGACCCCTACCTCTCCCCTTCCCTGCCATCTCGCATTTCCTCCTGACCTCAAGACATCTCTACCCGGTTGTCCTGCCAACATTTCAAACTAAAAAAGTCCAAAGCTCAACTCTTTGTCTTTACACCCACACCCTGAACTCCTCCTATCTTTCCCATCACTATAGACAATACCACTTTCGCTGTTAACTCACAAGCCCGTAATCATGGCATTATCTCTATTATTCTACCCACGTATTCAATCTATCACTAAATCCTATTAGTTCTGCCTTCACAACATTGGTAAAATGTGCACTTTCCTTTCCATATAAACTGCTACCACCTCTGTCTCGACCACCACTTCTGCCTCCTTGCTGACCTCCCAGTCTCCTGCCTCTCCTCACTCTGGTCCATACTTCGCTCTGCTGCATGGATCATTTAATAATAAAAATGATCGGTCCATGTCTCCCTACCCTTCAAGAATCTCCAGGGGCTGCCCAGCCACCCCCTCAACAAATGGAAACTCCTTACCATTGGCTTTAAAGCACGCAATCAGCTTGCCCCATCCTAACTCACCTCACTAAACTCCTACTACAGCCCAGTCCACATATTCCTCTCCTCTAGTCAGATTAACTCACCGAGTCACCCCCGACTGATTTCACTCATCCTCCCCCCACCCTGTAACTACCTCCCCCTCCATTTACGCCAGACCACCACTCTCTCCACCTTCAAAGCATTAAGGTTGCATCTCCTCCAAAAGGTCCTTACTGATTAAACTCTTTTCCCCAGCTGATTCTCCCTTCTGCGTCGTCTATGCATTTGGACCTTTGAGTATTTGATATTTGCCACACCCCAACCCCACAGTACTTATGTACGTATCTTTAACTTACATATTATAAATTGTTTGTGTATATTAATGTCTGTTTCCCCATCTAGACTGTGAGCTTGATATAGGGAGGAAACGTACATACCAAGCAGCATGGCTCAGTGGAAAGAACATGGGCTTTGGAGTCAGAGGTCATGGGTTCAAATCCCAGCTCTGCCAATTGTCAGCCGTGTGACTGGGCAAGTCCCTTAACTTCTCTGTGCCTCAGTTACCTCATCTGTAAAATGGGAATTAAGACTGTGAGCCCCCTTTGGGACAACCTGATCACCTTGTAACCTTCCCAGCACTTAGAACAGTGCTTTACATATAGTAAGTGCTTAATAAATGCCATCATTATTATAAATTATTTATTTATATTAATGTCTGTCTCCCCCTCTAGACTGTGAACTTGTTATAGGGAGGAAACGTATATACCAAGCAACATGGCTCAGTGGAAAGAACACAGGCTTTGGAGTCAGAGGTCATGGGTTCCAATCCCAGCTCCGCCAATTGTCAGCTGTGTGACTCTGGGAAAGTCACATAACTTCTCTGGGCCTCAGTTACCTAATCTGTAAAATGGGGATTAGGACTGTGAGCCCCCCGTGGGACAACCTGATCACCTTGTAACCTCCCCAGCACTTAGAACAGTGCTTTGCACATAGTAAGCTCTTAAATGTCATCGTTATTATTATTATTACCAATTCTGTTAAGTGTACTCTCCCAAATGCATAGTACAGTGCTCTGTACATAGTCCTTATAGTCTTTTGATTGAATGATTGATTAAAGAAAGATGGAAGATGGGACAGATCAAATAGTAGAGGTCAGGAGGCAGGGAGAGGGAGATTAACTGATTGTTAGGGAGAGATGCCGAGACTGTGAAAACAACACTCAATGATCAGAGTGCTGTACTAAGCTCTTGGGAGAGTACACTGCAAAAGACTAGGTAGAAAACATGACCATTTTATTTCTGCTGAAGTAGAAAGTAGGACTTGCATAGAATATGGAGCCCCTTGAGGTTCAGGGGTATGTCTAATTATCTCCTGAGTACCCTTTCCCAGAGCTTAGTACAACGTTTTCCATGTAATAGGTGCTTAATAAATACTACTATTACTAGTAGTAGTACTACTACTCTTACTACTACTGCTGTAGAACTGCAGCCCAGTTTAATAACTTGTCAACAGATCAATTGATCAGATTTATGTCCAAGACCGAACTACTTATCTTCTCTCCGAAACCCTGTCCTCTCCCTGACTTTCCCATCACTGTAGACGGCACTATCATCCTTCCCGTCTCACAAGCCCACAACTTTGGTGTCATCCTTGACTCCGCTCTCTCGGTCACCCCACACATCAAATCTGTCACCAAAACCTGCCCGTCTCACCTCCACAACATCGCCAAGATCCGCCCTTTCCTCTTCATCCAAACCGTTACCTTGCTGTTTCAATCTCTCATCCTATCCCGACTGGATTAAACATCTCCTTCCTCTCTGATCTCTCATCCTCCTGTCTCTCCCTGCTTCAGTCTATACTTCACTCTGCTGCCCGGATTATCTTTGTACAGAAACGCTGTGGGCATGTTACCCCACTCCTCAAAAATCTCCAGTGGCTGTCTCTCAACCCACGAATCAAGCAAAAACTCCTCACTTGTGGCTTCAAGGCTGTCCATCACCTCACCCCCTCCTACCTCACCTCTCTTCTCTCCTCCTACATCCCAGCCCACACCTTCCGTTCCTCTGCCTCTAACCTCCTCACTGGGCCTCATTCTCACCCGTCCCACCGTCGACCCCCAGCCTACATCCTTCCCCTGGACTGGAAAGCCCTCCCTCCACACATCCGCCAAGCTAGCTCTCTTCCTCCTTTCAAAGCCCTACTGAGAGCTCACCTGCTCCAGGAAGCCTTCCCAGACTAAGCCCCTTTTTTCCTTTCCTCCTCCCTATCCCCCCACCCTACCTCCTTCCCCTCCCCAAAGTGCTTGAATATATTTGTACAGATTTATTACTCTATAATAAACTTGTACATATTACAAGTACTATTACTTGTACATATTTACTATTCTATTTATTTTGTTACTGATGTGCATTGTAGCTATAATTCTATTTGTTCTGACAATTTTGACACCAGTCGACATGTTATGTATTGTTGTCTGTCTCCCCCTTCTAGACTGTGAGCCCCTTGTTGGGTAGGGACCGTTTCTATATGTTTCCAACTTGTACTTCCAAAGCACTTAGTACAGTGCTCTGCACACAGTAAGTGCTCAATAAATACGATTGAATGAATGAATGAATCAATCAATTCTTTCCTTGGTGTTTCTGTCTTTCCCAGGTTTTCTGTGTAGGTAGCCTCTTGGGTAAATCAATCAATAAATTATATTTACGGTTATGTGCAGAGGGCTGCTCTAGGTGTTTGGGAGAGTGCAATCAACAGACTTAGTGGACACATTCCCTGCCCATAATGAGTTTACAGTCTAGAGGGGGAGAGAACAGAAGAGTTGAGAGGGAAGGGCCGAGATTTTTGTGTGATTGACAGAGGCTTAAAATTTCATTGTGTCATTTTCCTTCTACCTGTGATAAGAATGAATTGGAAATGATCACAAAGTAATTGCAGAATATGGTATATTACAAATTTAACAAATGCAACATGCTAAAGACTGATTAAATTATATGAATGAACTAGCAGCATGTGATTTAAATGCATAAAATCTGCAGTTGTTAAATAGATTCAGACCTGGGATTCAGACCTGGATTGGTAGGATTTCCATTTAAATTATCCAAGTGAAAAATTAGAAGAATTGTGACCTCAACTTGAACATAAATTTTCTTTTCCTGGAAAATTCTCACCAGTGCAAGTCTCAATTTTCTATAGTAGACTAGTTCTGTAACGGGCAAGGTTGTAATGCTTCAGAGGGCAGGAATAACAATCAGCATGTGCTTGGCCAACAGGATGAAATTTAGTAAAGATGAATACAAGAACAAAAAAAAAAAAGAAAAATTACCAAGATGAGAAAAGACTGACTAGTCAGAAAAACCACATTAAATGACTGTGGGGCCATACTGAACCACTGAGAAGCAGGGAAGTGGTGTTGGCTATTGTATAGAATCCAAGCCTGGGAATTAGAGAACCTGGGTTCTAACTCCAGCTCTGCCGTTTACCTGCTGTTTCATCCTGAGCAAGTCACTTCACTTCTCTGTGCCTCGGTTACCTCATCTGTAAAATGGAGATTAAGAGTGTGAGCCCACTGTGGGGCAAGGACTGTGTCTAACCTGATTACCTTGTATCTACCCCAGTGCTCAACTCATTGCCTGGCACATTGTAAGTGCTTAACAAATACCTGATACATAGTAAGTGCCTAACAAATACAAAAAACAAAAACAAAACAGTGACCAACTTGGGCCTGTAAGCAAGATTATGTTACAGGCTTTGCAGGAAGAACTATCTCATTCCTTCTTATGGGGGGTTGTGTCATTAAAATTGTAGTTCTGTCCTGTCAAGATAATACCTGCATATTCCCCTCTTCGTCGTTACATCATCTACTGACATTCCTGCTACAAGGAGAGAGTTGCATTACTTTAAAAAAAAAAATTTCCAAATAAGCTTGTGTCAACCGTTGCAACATTGCTAAACAAAGTGTTAGGGGTAAGATGGTTGAAATTACAATTAATTGTTATTATAGTACATGTTAAATGTTTACTATGTACTGTACTGAGCACTAGGGTAGATAGATGATAATCAAGTCGGACAAAGTGCCCGACCCCCATTGAGCTCACAGCCTAAGGTGGGGAGAGAGTACAGGTATTGAATCCCTGTTTTACAGATGAGGACACTGAGGCCCAGAGAATTTAAGGAACTTTCCTACAGTCCCACAGCAAGCAAGTGGTAGAGTCAGGATTAGAACCCAGGTCTTCTGGCTCCTAAGCCCAGGCTCTTTCCACTAGGTCATACTGCTTCCAAAACCTGACCAGTTGAAAACAATTAAAATTGAGGAATGGGGTTGCTACCTCTCAACTTATTTTCTCTGAATCAGGAACACCCTATCAGTTGGTTTTACATTTTATAAGGAAATAATTTCTTGAAGATCTCTCCAGTAAGCACAAGATAGTGAATTAATAGACCCAACAATCAACAATATTGCTTGGAGGTATTCCTCCACAAACCCTATCTAGTTGAGGCCAATTTACAGCTGCCTCATGACTGATGTTTCCTTACTCCCCTATCCTGGTCTGTCCAAATTGCATAAGGAAAACAGAAGTTAAGAAACAATCATATCACCCCTTTAATATATTATAAATTACTTATTTATATTAATGTCTGTCTCCCTCTCTAAATTGTAAGCTCACTGTAGGCCAGGAATGTATCTGCCAACTCCTGTCCCCACAGCACATATATTTAATTTTCTATTTATTTTCTTAATGATGTGCATATATAATAATAATGATAATAATGTTGGTATTTGTTAAGCGCGTACTATATGCCAAGCACTGTTCTAAGCCCTGGGGTAGATACAAGGTAATCAGGTTGTCTCATATGGGGCTCACAGTCTTCATCCCCATTTTACAGATGAGGGAACTGAGGCCTGGAGAGGTTAAGTGACTTGCCCAAGGTCACAGAGCTGACAAGTGGCGGAGCCGGGATTAGAACCCACGACCTCTGGCTCCCCAGCCCGTGCTCTTTCCACTAAGCCATGCTAATTTATCTTTTTATATTGATGCTATTGATGCCTATCTACTTGTTTTGTTTTGTTTTGTTTTGCTGTCTGTCTCCCCACTTCTAGGCTGTGAGCCCATTGTTGGGTAGGGATTGTCTCTGTTGCAGAATAGTACTTTCCAAGTGCTTAGTACAGTGCTCTGCATGTAGTAAGTGCTCAATAAACACAATTGAATGAATGAATGAAGTGCTTAGTGTAGTGTTCTGCACATAGTAAGCGCTCAATAAATAACACTGACTGATTGTCATACTTCCCCAAATCATGCTGACCTTCCTCTGACCCATTTTTTTAATGGTATTTGTTAAGCATTTACTATATTTCAAGCACTGTTCTAAGTGCTGGGATAGATACAAGTTAATCAGATAGGACCCAGTCCCTGTCCCAAACAGGGTCACAGTCTAAATAAGAGGGAGAACAAGTATTGAGCAGAGGTATTAAATTTCCATTTTACAGTTGAAGAAACCGAGGCACAGAGAAGATAAGTGACTTTCCCCAGGTCACTTGGAAGACACGTGGCAGAACCAGGATTAGAACCCAGAACCTCTGACTCTCGGGCCTGTGTTCTTTTCACTAGGCCAGCCTACTTTCCCACTTCCTCACAACTACCTCCATATACTAAGAAATGCACACAGGAGTTGATAGTCTTTCCAGGGGAGCAAACAACAGCAGCAGCTAGAGCAGGCGAGAGGGGATTGAATCCCCTCCAATTACCAATTGTGGAACTTCCCTAATACACTGGATTCTCTAGAGCTAATCCTATGGGACCAAAATGAAAGCCAGTTTTTGCTCAGCTTTCATCTGGCAACCGTTCCCTGATTTAGACAGCAAACTCCATTTAGGGAAAAAATAATGACCATTTTATACTTTACTCACGCTAAAACACCAGGCCAGCTCCTTCCACAATAAACCCTTGTTGCGAGAGAAGCAGCGTAACTTAGTGGAAAGATCCCAGGTTTGGGAGTCAGAGGTCATGGGTTCTAGTCCCGGCTCCGCCACTTGTCAGCTCTGTGACTTTGGGAAAATCATTTAACTTCTCTGTGCCTCAGTTACCTGATCTGTAAAATGGGGATTAAGACTGTGAGCCCCCCGTGGGACAACCTGATCACCTTATATCCCCCCCAGTGCTTAGAACAGTGTTTCACATGTAATAAACACTTAACAAATATTATCATTATTCTAATCCCGGCTCTGCCATTTCTCAGCTGTGTGACTTTGGGCAAGTCACTTAACTTCTCTGTGCCTCAGTTACCTCATCTGTAAAATGGGAATTAAGACTGTGAGCCCCACGTGGAACAACCTGATTATCTTGTATCTTCTTCTGCTCTTAGAAAGGAGCTTGGCACATAGTAAATGCTTAACAAATACCACCATCATCATCATCAACACATACTGTGAGCCTCAAAGATGGGCTCATTAGCATGGCACTCTCTTGGCACCTGCTTCTGTCTCTGCACACAGTAAACACTAAGTAAATGTCTTTGATGAATATATTTATTTCACCAACATGCCTACACCCCAACCAGGAGTAACAGAGGAGAATCAGCATTCCCTAGTGGAAAGAGCATGGGCCTTTGGAGTCAGAGGTCCTGGGTTATATTCCTGGATCTGCCTCTTATCTGTTGAGTGACCTTGAGCAAGTCACTTAACTTCTGTGCTTCGGTGAGCTCATTTGTAAAATGGGATTAAGAGTGTGAGTCCCGTGTGGTACCCAGACTGTGTCCAACCTGATTATCTTATGCTTACCCCAGTGCTTAGCACAGTGCCAAGCACATCGTAAGCGCTTAACAAATGTCATATAGTTTGAAAGAGCCCCAGGGCATTGACTATTTTGATCCTAATAGATTAAAATACTCAAACCAGCCGATAGTGTTTGCAAAACCCTTTGATTTGGAAGGCAGCTTCCATTTAAACTCACCATGGTCATCAAACAATTGATTTTAGTTGCAAGTAGACTTCATGCCTAAGCTGAATTGAGCCTGAGATGCAAACAATAGCCCAGTCACTTCGATTTCCATTCACTCTCTGATTCAAAGGCAGACGATCAAATTTAAGAACTATTTTTAGTTTGAGAACATATGACCTTTACGGAAAGAGCAACTTAAATTCTGAACACTTGTATGCATTAGATGCTCTATGAACCCTGTGGCTCATTATGACCTCGTTTCTTGATACAGAGGCTAATCAATGGTACCTAAAGGGTGGCAGTTTATTCAGAAGGCCAAAATCTTAAAATGCACTTGTTACAAATGTGTGTGTGTGTGTGTGTGTGTGTGTGTGTGTCCTCCCAAGGAGTCAGGCTATCGAGTGGCATCATCTTTCTTCAGATTCATTAGTCCATGAAATAGAGGGGGTATATAGAGGAAACATCAATCAGTGGTTACCTTTCATGAAACAGGACTTTAAAACCTGCTGGCTGACCCTCTGAATCAGTATACTGGGGAAGCTACCTTTTCTGTTCAAAGCAAATACGATTTTAGCTAAGACGTTTTGATTTTTTAAAAAATATTAGTTTTTAAGGAGAGTGCTATTTTTTTTTCTTTTTCATCTCAACACACTTTTTATGGCATTTATTAAGCACTTACTGTGAGTCAAACACTGTTCTAAAGTGCGGGGGTAGATACAAGTGAATTAGGTTGGACAAAGTCCCTACCCCACATGGGGCTCCCGGTCTAAATAGGAGGGAGAACAGGAGAACTGAGGCCTGGAGAAGTGACTTACCCAAGGTCACATAGCAAGCATTTGGCAGAGCTAGGATTAGAAGCCAGGTCCTCTGACTCCAGGGCCCATGCTCTTTCCATTAGGCCACACTGCTTTTATAGGATGAAAATTATGATTGAAGGAATGTCTGGATCTAGACATCCTTGCATTCCTTTCTGCTGTCTCCTCCTCCTCATCTCTCTTCCTTCCTTTTCCCCCTCCTCTCCCTCCCTTGCTTTTTCCCACCAAGTATTCTCTTCCTCTTCCTTTGACCCCTCTTCCTCTTTCTTCTCTTTCTTTCCCTCCTTTCCCTGAATGCCCATCACTTCAATTAACAGGTTCATCCTCTCAAAGGTTCCTCCCTGCTGCAGGTCAGCTAACTCTGCCATCAAAGCACCTCGGTTATTTTCCAGTGGATGCTCATTTTTATTTGCAACTGAATTCCAGTTTTTTCTGGTAGACTAAACACCTGGCCAACGTCCAAGGCAGCCGATATCCGATTACCACGGCATCCCCAGAGGAAAAGCTTCATTACTACCCAGAGCTTGGCTTCCCAGTTTCAGACTGAGTAGGAACTCAGCTCTGTCTGTCTTCAGAAAATGCTCAGAGGTGGTCGGCTCTCCCGAGAAAAATGATATTTTTGAGGAAAAGTCCCTGGACACTCTGAGTCTGTCCTTCAGGTGGAGGATGTCAAATGAGATCTTGTTTCCAACCCCGATCATAGACCTTGGTTGGCAGTGGCAGATATTCTGGTTGTCTTTAAGTAGCGCAAGCATGAAACCTTTCAGAAAAAATAACAGAATCCATCTTCTAAGGCAACAGCATTTCGAACTCCTGGGTCTACTGGACCTCTCTCTAATTGAGGGATGGTATCCATGGGACTTGGGAGAGTTTAGTCCATCCCGCCCACATTCTGTATTCATTCAATCTTATTTATAGAGCACTTACTGTGTGCAGAGCACTGTACTAAGCACTTGGGAAGTACTAGTTGTATGAACATGCTCAGCAATTAGTCCTTCTTGGGATTCATCAACATCAGAGCTTTATCCTTTGCTGATTCCCCCACCTCTAACTTATTTCAATGTCTCCCCTACTATCAATCACATTTATTTATTTATTGAGCACTTACTGTGTGCAGAGCACTGTACTAAGCACTTGGGAAGTACTAGTTGTATGAACATGCTCAGCAATTAGTCCTGCTTGGGATTCACCAACATCAGAGCTTTATCCTTTGCTGATTCCCCACCTCTAACTTATTTTAATGTCTCACCTACTATCAATCACATTTATTTATTTATTGAGCACTTACTGTGTGCAGAGCACTGTACTAAGCACTTGGGAAGTACAAGTTGTATGAACATGCTCGGCAATTAGTCCTGCTTGGGATTCATCAACATCAGAGCTTTATCCTCTGCTGATTCCCCCACCTCTAACTTATTTTAATGTCTCCCCCACTATCAATCGTATTTATTTATTTATTGAGTGCTTAATGCGTGCAGAGCACTGTACAGAGTGCTTGGGAAGTACAAGTTGGCAACATATAGAGACAGTCCCTACCCAACAGTGGGCTCACAGTCTAGAAGGGGGAGACAGAGAACAAAACCAAACATACTAACAAAATAAAATAAATAGAATAGATATGTACAAGTAAAATAAATAAATAAATAGAGTAATAAATATGTATAAACATATATACATATATACAGGTAGCATATATACATATATGTTATACATATATGCATATGTATACATATATAAATATATAGCATACATATATACCCTACTACCTCTCACCTCCTACCTGTTTATTCACTCGTTCATTCAATTGTATTTACTGAGTGCTTACTGTGTGCAAAACCCTGTACTAAATGCTTGGGAGAGTACAATATAGCAGAAAACAAGCACATTCCCTGCTCACGGTGGGATCCTAAGAATCAATAAAAGTGACAAAGTGGGGAGGGAGCAGAGGGACATTCTTGAAGGGAGTCGATTCATTCATTCACTCAATCATCTTTATGGAGCACTTCCTGTGTGCGGAGCACTGTACTAAGAGCTTAAGAGAGTACAATACAACAATAAACAGACACATTCCTTGTCCACAACAAGCTTGCAGAGTAGATTAAAAAACAAAGCACCTTGAGGCTGAAAATCTTAGGCAGGGATCCTGTCAGTCATATCTACGGGAATGTAATGTAAGCAGCGTGGCTCAGTGGAAAGAGCCTGGGCTTGGGAGCCAGAGGTCCTGGGTTCTAATCCCGGCTCAGCCACTTATCAGCTGTGTGACTTTGGGCAAGTCACTTAACTTCTCTGTGCCTCAGTTACCTCATCTGCGAAATGGGGATTAAGACTGTGAGCCCCCCATGGGAGAACCTGATTACCTTGTATCCCCCCAGCTCTTAGAACAGTGCTTTGCACATAGTAAGCACTTAACAAATACCATTATTATTATTATTATTATTATTCTCCCAAGAGCTTAGTACAGTTCTTGGCACACAGTAAACACTCAATCAATCAATCAATCAATCGTATTTATTGAGCGCTTACTGTGTGCAGAGCACTGTACTAAGCACTTGGGAAGTACAAGTTGGCAACATATAGAGACGATCCCTACCCAAAGGTGGGCTCACAGTCTAGAAGAGGTAACTCAGAAGTAACAAAATCACTCACCTTTAAGCTTGGGAAGCAGCATGACCTAGTGGCTGGAGCATGGGCCTGAAAGTCAGAAGTCGTGGGTTCTAATCCTGACTCTGCCACTTGTCTGCTGTGTGACCTTGGGCAAGTCACTTAACTGCTCTGTGCTTCAGTTACCTTATCTGTAAAATGGGGATTAAGACTTTGAGCCCCATATGGGTTAGGGACTGTGTCCAACCTGATTACCTTGTGTCTACCCAAGTGCTTAAAACAGCACCTGTTGCATTAGTAAGCACTGTAAGCTCATTATGGGTGGGGAATGTGTCTGCTAATTCTCTTATATTATACTCTCCTAAGTGCTTAGAACAGTGCTCTGCACATTGTAAGCACTCAATAAATACCATTGATTGATTGAGTACCATAATTATTATTATCATCAATCAATCATATATTTTGAGTACTTATTGTGTGCTGACCACTGTACTAAGCTCTTGGGAGAGTGCAGTACAACAGAGTTGATATTTTGTTAATATGTTTTGTTTTGTTCTCTGTCTCCCCTTTCTAGACTGTGAGCCTGCTGTTGGGTAGGGACTGTCTCTATATGTTGCCAACTTGTACTTCCCAAGCGCTTAGTACAGTGCTCTGCACACAGTAAGCGCTCAATAAATACGATTAAATGAATGAATGAATGAATGATAGACATGTGCTTATCAACTAAAGTTTGGCTGTGCAGTAATGAAAGAAAACAGTACTACCACAGCCCAGGTTTCTCTGGAAATAGAGAAGCAACATGGCCTAGTGGACGAAGCATAAGCCAAAGAGTCAGAAGGACCTGGGTTCTAATCCCGGCTCTGCCACTTGTCTGCTGGATGACCTCGGGCAAGTCACTTCACTTCTCTGGGCCTCAGTTCCCTCATCTGTAAAATAAGGATTAAGACTGTGAGCCCCATGTGAGACAGGAACTGTGTCTTACCTGATTATCTTGTATCTACCCCAGGGCTTAGTACAATGCCAGGCACATAGTAAGCACTTAACACATACCATAGTTATTATTATTATTATCATGATACAACGGCAGATGGGAAGACAGAGCCAGGCATTACAGAAACTTGATGATGATGATGGTGATATTTATTACGCGCTTACTATGTGCAAAGCACTGTTCTAAGTGCTGGGGAGGTTACACGGTGATCAGATTGTCCCACAGGGGGCTCACAGTCTTAATCCCCATTTTACAGATGAGGTAACTGAGGCACAGAGAAGTTAAGTGACTTGCCCAAAGTCACACAGCAGACAATTGGTGGAGTCAGGATTTGAACCCATGACCTCGGACTCCAAAACCCATGCTGTTTCCACTGAGCCGCGCTGCTTCTACACAGTAAAGGTGATCCTCATGTTGATACAGGGTGAAAGGGACCATCAGCCATGGAATTACCTTCAGCTAAATAAGTGGGGAAATCTGTCTCTTCTGAAGACAAAAGATGTATGCCACCTTTTCATTTTAATTTATTATTGCAGGGAGTTCTTTCAGTTTATGCATGCACAGCTATGGAAATACTTGCACATTTCTGGCCCATCTATAAGGGGAAATCGTTTTTCATCCTTTCCCATGACTTGTTGCTCAGCAGCTTTTGAAGCTCATGGTTAACTCTCCAATAATGAAAAATCTAGGTTGGGCTTATTTACGAACAAATGTCTTTCACACTGACACATTTAAGTAAAATGCATCCATAAAAGCCGAACTTGATACACCAATGACATGTTTCATAAGCCAATCTGTTATGTATGGAGTGAAGGAAGGCTACAGTAGAAATAACAATAATTGTAGCATTTGTTAAGCGCATACCATGAGTCAAAGCACTATGCTAATATCTGGGGTAATAATAATGGCATTTGTGAAGTGCTCACTATATGCCAGACACTGTACTAAGCTCCGGGATGATACAAACATATGGAGAAGCAGCATGGCCTTGGAGTCAGAGGTCATGGGTTCAAATCCCGACTCTGCCAATTGTCAGCTGTGTGACTCTGTGCCTCATTTACCTCAGCTGTAAAATGGGGATTAAGACTGTGAACCCCCCGTGGGACAATCTGATCACCTTGTAACCTCCCCAGTGCTTAGAACAGTGCTCTACACATAGTAAGCACTTAATAAATGCCATTATTACTACTACTATTATTATTATTATTGAATGGGACCAAGTCCTTGTCACAAGTGGGGCTCACAGTCTCCATCCCCATTTTACAGATGAGGTAAATTGAGGCATGGGGAAGTGAAGCGTGACTTCTAGACTGTGAGCCCACTGTTGGGTAGAGACCGTCTCTATATGTTGCCAACTTATACTTCCCAAGCGCTTAGTACAGTGCTCTGTACACAGTAAGTGCTCAATAAATACGATTTTAAAAAAAGTGACTTGCCCGAAGTCACATAGCTGACAAGTGGCAGGGCAGGGATTAGAACCCATGACCTTCTGACTCTCAGGCCTGTGATCTATAAGGTCAGCGGTTCAAACAGTACTAGCGCTTAAGCGCTCAATCAATCCTGCTGATGGACCAGCTGATGGATGAGCTCCATCATCCCATTCCCAGGCACAGATATTCCTCAAATCCTGGCTCGGAACTGGAAGGTCCGACTGCCATACTCTCTGGGAAGCGACTCCCCAGCGGGGCACTGACTCACCGCTAATACAACTAGATCAGACATAATCCTTGTCCCACATGGAGCTCATAGTTTAACGGGGAGGGAGAATGGTTATTTAATTCCATTCCTTCAATCGTATTTCTTGAGCACTTACTGTGTGCAGAGCACTGGACTAAGTGCTTGGAAAAGTACAAATCGGCAACATATAGAGACGGTCCCTACCCAACAATGGGCTCACAATCTAGAAGGGGGAGACAGACAACAAAACAAAACCAGTAGACAGGTGTCAATACCATCAGAATAAATAGAATTATAGCTATATGCACATCATTAATAAAATAAATACAGTAATAAATATGTACAAATGTATACAAGTGCTGTGGGGAGGGGAAAGGGATAGGGCAGAGGTAGAGTCTTGGGGCCAAAAAGAAAAACAGGACATAAAGGCAGCCAGTACTCAATTGGAAACAGACAGGGGAAAGCCCAGCTGAAAACCAGACCATTCAGAATAATAAATAAAAACAATAATAATAATAATAATGACAATAACAAGAACAAAAATGAACAATGATATTGGCTAAGAGCTTACTACATGCCAAGCACCATGCTAAGTGCTGAGGTAGCGTGGCTCAGTGGAAAGAGCCCGGGCTTTGGAGTCAGAGGTCATCGGTTCAAATCCCGGCTTCGCCACTTGTCAGCTGTGTGACTTTGGGTAAGTCATTTAACTTCTCTGGGCCTCAGTTACCTCATCTGTAAAATGGGGATGAAGACTGTGAGTCCCACGTGGGACAACCTGATCACCTTGTAAACTCCCCAGTACTTAGAAGAGAGCTTGGCACATAGTAAGTGCTTAATAATTGCCGTCATTATTATTATTATTACAAGATAACCAGGTCAGACATAGTCTCTGTCCCACCTAGGGCTCACAGGCTAAGTAGGAGGAAGAACATCATAAAACTAGATAACTGTTCACCCTACTAGCAGGTTACAACTGGACCCTTCATTCCTGACATCAGAATGGCTGCTGTTAGCCATAAGAATGCCCAATATTCTTGTGACCCTTTCCACCACCTTCAAAAAAGGCAGTACCTGGCAAGGGACACATAGGGTAGGCTCATGGCTATCCATATACCTGCACCTACAAAATAAATAAAGGCATACGTAAAGACACACAGCCATATCTGTACCACACGGACCACACTAGCTGAAAACCCATCTGTCAACAAAAGTAGGCCACATGACCACCCTATCTGAAATCCAGATTTTTTTTTTAATGGTATTTTTGGTAAGCATTTACTGTCAACTGAAGTATGCCACATGACCACCCTATCTGAAATCCAGATAAGTCGGGTTTTTTTAATGGTATTTTTGGTAAGCACTTACTATGTGCCAGGCTCTGTTACTAAGCGGTGAGGCAAATACAAGCTAATCAGGTTGACACAGTACAAGTCCCATATGGGGCTCACAGTCTTCATCCCCATTTTTACAGATGAAGTAACTGACACATAGAGAAGTGTAGTGATGTGATTTGCCCAAGGTCACACAGCACACACATGGCAGAGCCAGGATTAGAACACAGGTCCTCTGATACCCAGACCCATGTGCTTTCCACTAGGCCATGCTGCTTTCTAGGCTTATTGGGCCCTTAAGTATCTGGTCTCCACAGAAAGACCTGGTGACCCAAATTTCACTTTTTACAGAGATTTGGCTCATGGCATAATAATAATAATAATAACTATAGCATTTATTAAGCGTTTACTATGTGCAAAGTACTGTTCTAAGCACTGGGGAGGTTACAAGGGGATCAGGTTGTCCCACGGAGTGTTCCCAGTCATAATCCCCATTTTACAGATGAGGTACCTGAGGCCCAGAGAAGTTAAGTGCCCTCCCTCTGCCCATCCGCCAAGCTAGCTCTCTTCCTCCCTTCAAGGCCCTGCTGAGAGCTCACCTCCTCCAGGAGGCCTTCCCAGACTGAGCCCCTTCTTTCCTCTCCCCCTCGTCCCCCTCTCCATCCCCCCGTCTTACCTCCTTCCCTTCCCCACAGCACCTGTATATATGTATATATGGTTGTACATATTTATTACTCTATTTATTTATTTATTTATTTATTTTACTTGTACATTTCTATCCTACTTATTTTATTTTGTTGGTATGTTTGGTTCTGTTCTCTGTCTCCCCCTTTTAGACTGTGAGCCCACTGTTGGGTAGGGACTGTCTCTATGTGATGCCAATTTGTACTTCCCAAGCGCTTAGTACAGTGCTCTGCACATAGTAAGCGCTCAATAAATACGATTGATTGATTGATTAAGTGACTTGCCCCAAGTCACACAGCTGACAATTGGCAGAGCCAGAATTTGAACCCGTGACCTCTGACTCCAAAACCCGTGCTTTTTCCACTGAGCCACACTGCTTCTCTAAAGCATTAAAGCATTAAAGGAGATCAGAGGTAAAGTCTAATTGCAATACGGTCACCTTCCTCCTAGTGCTGCCTCAATAGTCCTGAGCTGCAAACAGACACCACACAGAGAGCCGCTCGGGGTGAAGACTGAGATACAGAGAAGCTAAGGGACTTGTCCAAGGTCACACAGCAGACAAGTGGTAGAGCGGGGTTGGGCAGAAGGAACTTGATTAATTTCATGTATCCTGACCCGACGCAAATTAATTTTCATGAGGGACCCTTGGACAACGCCATAGCCGGGTGAAGTCAGGAGGGGTAATCTGGCTTCTAATCCTTGCTCGATCACCCATCTACTATGAGGCCTTGGAGAAGTCATTTCACTTTTCTGTGACTCAGTTATCTCATCTGCAAAATGGGGATTAAGACTTTGAGCCCTGTGTGGGGCAAGGACTGAAACCAACCTTGTATCTACCCCAGATCTTGGTATAGTTCCTGGCACATAGTGAGTGCTTAACAAATGCCATAAAAAACCCTTACTCTGGATACATAATTTACCTAATATGGGCACCCAGACAGAGGGATTTGCACTATAGGGAAATTCATTCATTCATTTATGCATTCAATCACATTTATTGAGTGCTTACTGTGTGCAAAGCACTATACTAAGTGCTTGGAACAGTACAGTACAACAATAGAACAGACATTTTCTGCCCATGATGAGCTTATAGTCTAAAGGGAAAGACAGACAATAATACAAATAAATTACAGACATGTATGTAAGTGCTGTGGGGCTGGGACAGGGAAATGAATAAAGGGAGCAAGTCAAGGTGGCGCAGATGGAAGTGGGAGAAGAAGAAAGGGGGGCTTAGTCAGGGAAGGCCTTTTGGAGGAGATGTGCCCTCAATGCCTTCAAGTCAATCAATTTATCAGTCAATCGACAATATTTATTGAATTAATTCAATCGTATTTATTGAGTGCTTACTGTCTGCAGAGCACTGTCTACTGTGGGCAGAGCACTGCATTAAGCACTTGAGAGAGTACAACAGGAATGGTAGACAGGAGGAGGATGAGGAGGAGTTTTCACAAATTATTTACAGCACATAATAGGATAGTTTACGTATAGGATAAAAAAGCTAAGTGGACAGCTTGCAAGTGGATGCTTAGGTAATAAGGTATGTAGAAATATATCCACTACACCAAGCCTTGATTTGTGCTTTTTAAACAGATGCTCCCCATCCATGCCTCATCCCACACCATGACAAAACCCCCTCAGATGAAAATAAACTGACGCCTCCTTGCCAAGAAAATAGGGTACAAGTGGGTAGATACAAACACTCGGTGGGTGTTCAAGCAACTTTTCAAATTGTTGTCTTCCTGATTCATTAACACAGCTACGATCTAGTTAATAGCATCTTGTACTTCCACATCATGCTCCTTAACTTTCTCTGATTGCTCATCTCATTTCATCTCAAGAGGCAGCGGTTGTGATCTGGATTTTAGAAATGAAGAAATGGAGACCCAGAAAAGTTAAAATGGGGTGTCACTGTAGGATGAGTCAGGAATTCATTCATTCAAACGTATTTATTGAGAGCTTAAGGGATTAGAACCTAGGTCCACTGACTCTGAGACCTGTGATCTTTTCATAAGTCCGTGCTGTTTCTCCTTATTTATTTGTTTAATAAAACTATATCTCAACCCACCCTGCTTATTTAAGCAACTCCTTTTGTGGTGTGCAGCTGCTTAATTTCACCAACCCAAGCCTGTAAGATTTAGGAAACTCATGTAGAAAGAGATGATCAGTAAGGGAAAACGTGACTCTCTTGTAGCAACCTGAATGCATCCAGCTCTTTATTTAGTAGTAATAGTAATGATGGCATTTGTTAAGTGCTTACTATGTGCAAAGCACTGTTCTAAGAGCTGGGGGGGATACAAGGTGATCAGGTTGTCCCACTTGGGGCTCACAGTCTTAATCCCCATTTTACAGATGAGGTAACTGAGGCTCAGAGAAGTTAAGTGACTTACCCAAGGTCACACAGCAGACATGTGGCAGAGCCGGGATTGGAGATGAGGTAACTGAGGCTCAGAGAAGTTAAGTGACTTGCCCAAGGTCACACAGCAGACATGTGGCAGAGCTGGAATTGGAACCCATGATCTCTGACTCCCAACCCCGGGCTCTTTCCACTGAGCCACGCTGCTTCACAAATGTATATTTGGAATTATAATTCCAATATTTGGAATCATATTGAATATTATTTAAATAAATGAATAGGAGCAACCTTTTTGGGCATCAATCAATCCATCATTCAATCATATTTACTAAGTGCTTACTGTTTGCAGAGCATGGTACTACTACTACAAATAATAATGATGGTATTTTGTTAAGCACTTACTATGTGCCAAGCACTGCTCTAAGTGCTGGGTTGATACAAGGTAATCAGGTTGTCCCATGCGAGGCTCACAGTCTTAATCCTCATTTTACAGATGAGGTAAATGAGGCACAGAGAAGTTAAGTGACTTGCCCACAGTCACACAGTTGATAAGTGGCATAGCATGGATTAGAACCCACAGCCTCTTACTCCCAATCCCATTTTCTTGCCTCTAAGCCACGCTGCTTCTCCTAAGCACTCGGGGGAGTACAGAGTATAACAGAGTGATAACAATTATAATAGAGTTATAACAGGGCACATCAGGAATTGACCAGTGCTAATGAATCACACTGTCCAGTCAGATACTAAATGGGATCTTCAGTGTCAGAAAAGTGGATTTTGCTTTAAGCCCTTTCTAACCATTGATCAAGATGAGTTGGCTATTCTCACTATTTCTGAATTGCTCTTTGGGTTCCTGCAGTGGGTTGACTAGGCTGTACATGAAGTGGCAACTTCCCAAGATCAATGCTTCAGTAATAGGAACCATAGCAATAACAACACACTGTTAGAAGAGGGCTCCAGGTGACCCTCATAAACCTCCTGAGTTGTTTGTTAATCCTTTACTTCCTCTCCCAAAGAGAAATTTTCCTCCAAACGGATCTTCCTCCTTCAGCATTGCATACCCATTTAACAGACAATAATAAGAAAATATGCTTTTCAAATCAGCAGCATGGCTTAGAGGATAAAACACCAGTCTGGGAGTCAGAAGGATCTGGGTTCTAATTCCGGCTCCGCCACTTGTCTGTTGCACGACCCGTCTGTTGCATGACCTTAGGCAAATCATTTAATTTTTCTGTGCCTCATCATCATCATCATCATCAATCGTATTTATTGAGCGCTTACTGTGTGCAGAGCACTGTACTAAGCGCTTGGGAAGTACAAGTTGGCAACATATAGAGACAGTCCCTACCCAACAGTGGGCTCACAGCCTCAGTTACCCCAACTGGAAAATGAGGATTAAGACTATGAGTCCTATGAGGGACAGGGACTGTGTCCAACCCAATTGCCTTGCATCTAACCCAGGGCTTAACAATTACCAAAATTATGATTATTAATATTATTATTATTATTGTTAAATCAGTCCATCAATACTTTGTTCTGGGCAATTACTGTGCTCTTTGAGGGCAGGGATCATTTTATTGTACTCTCCCAAGTGATTAGTACAGTAGGTGCTCAGTAAATACTGTTGATTGACTGCTGTGCTTGGGAGAGCTCAATAGAGTAGAGGAAAAAAATCACTGCTCTTATAAAAGGGGAGACAGACATGAAAAGGCTTATATTTGGGATAAAAAAAGAGAATGGAAAGATAGATAACAGAATAAATAAGCAATTTCAGGAGTGCTCTGAAGATGGGGAGAGCCGCAGTCCGGTCTATTAGAAGGCAGGACGAATTCTGGTCTTGTCTTATGCTGCTGAGCCACCTCTGACCCATAGTGACTTCATGGACACGTCTCTCCCAGAACACCCCACCTCCATCTGCAATCATTATGACAGTGTATTCATACAGTTTTCTTGGTAAAATACAGAAGTGGTTTACCATTACCTTCTTTCATGAGGTAAACTTGGGTCTCTACCCTCAACCCTCTCCCAGGCCGCTACTTCCCAGCATGGGTGAAATTTAACTTATAGCAGCTTGCCTTCCCCTCGCTAGCCACTGGCCAAGCTAAGAATTGAATGGACAGGCCTCTGCTTGACTCTCCCTCCTGTAGTCGGGCCTGGTAGAGGACTGGAAACTCTCCAGATGCGATCCTGAGAGAGGGGGAGAAATTCTTGGCAGGAGGAAATATAGGAACAAGGAAATGTAAACAGTAAGCAGCATGGCATAGTGGATAGAGCACGGGCCTGCGGGTCAAAAGGTCATGAGTTCTAATACTGGCTCTGTCATCTGCTGTGTGACCTTGGGTAAGTCACTTCACTTTTCTGGGCCTCAGTTACCTCATCTGTAAAATGGGGATTGAGACTGCGAGCCCCTTGTGGAACAGGGACTGTGTCCAACCCGATTTGCTTGAATCCACCCCAGCACTTAATACAGTGCCTGAAACAGAATAAGTGCTTAAAAATATCATTATTATTATTAATGATAATAATATTGAAACAAAGTGCTTAAAATATCATTATTATTAATAATAATAATAATAATTAAAGTATAGGTCACAGATGAGGTTTGGTTGTGAGGATCGAAGGGCATGTCTTTGTGAGGATCAAAGGGCTGGGGAATAGACTGCAGACTGGATGCTTCTCTGGAAGCTACAAGTGCCTCGTAGACAGGGATAGTCTGGCGATTAAGACTGTGAGCCCCCCGTTTGGACAACCTGATCACCTTGTAACCTCCCCAGCACTTAGAACAGTGCTTTGCACATAGTAAGTGCTTAATAAATGCCATTATTATTATTATTATTATAGTGTCTACCAACTATGTTATATTGAACTTTCCCAAGCACTTAGTACAGTGTTCTGCACACAGAAAGTACTTAATAAATACCAATGAAAGCAGGTGGAAGACGTCTTGAGAGGAAGCTGGAGAGAAGGAGCAAGAGAATGTGGGTTTCTGAAGGTACTGGGGAAGGTGGCATTTGGGAAAGTTCACATTTAATGGTGTCTATTGTATCAGAACAGTAGTTGGTGAGGTCTTTATTTCTTCTGTCAGTTGGGGAGAAGGTGAGTCATCTTGAGAAGAAGTAGGAGCCCACAGTGTCATTTGGGATGAGCCAGGTTTCAATAATGGTGAGGAGGAGGAGAAAGAGGAGGAGGAGGAGGAGGAGAAGGAAGAAGAGGAGAAGGGCATTGTCACAGGAGCATGTCTCAGATGAAAAGGAGGATGTCGATGATTGAGTGGGGGCTCCAGAGGCCATAATAACAATTCTTTTAATGGCATTTATTAAGTGCTTTCTATGTGACAGCACTGTACTAACCACTGGGTAGATACAAGCTGATCAGGTTGGACACAGGCTGAGTCCCACATGGGGCTCATGATCTTAATCCCCATTTTAAGGATGAGGTAACTGAGGCCCAGAGAAGTGAAATGACTTGTCCAAGGTCCCACAGCAGACAAGTGCTGGAGCTGGGATTAGAACCCAAGTCCTTCTGATTCATAGACCCATGCTCTATCCAATAGCCCACTCTGCTTCTCTAATTATGGTATTTATGAAGCTCTCATTATGTGTTAAATCCTGGACATGCTTGGCATGCTTTATCTTTCTTATGTATCCTTCTATTCATTCATTCATTCAATCACATTTATTGAGCGCTTACTGTGTGCAGAGTACTGGACTAAGTGCTTGGGAAGTACAAGCTGGCAACATATAGAGACAGTCCCTACCCAACAGTGGGCTCACAGTCTAGAAGGGGGAGACAAAAACAAATAGACAGGTGTCAAAACCATCAGAATAAATAGAATTATAGCTATATACACAGTATTAATAAAATAAATAGAATCGTAAATATGTACAAGTAAAATAAATAGAGCAATAAATCTGTACTAATATATATACAGGTGCTGTGGGGAGGGGAAAGAGGTAGGGCGGGGGGGTTGGGGAGGAGGAGAGGAAAAAGGGGGCTCAGTCTGGGAAGGCCTCCTGGAAGAGGTGAGCTCTCAGTAGGGCCTTGAAGGGAGGAAGAGAGCTAGCTTGGCGGATGGGCAGAGGGAGGGCATTCCAGGCCGGGGGGATGACGTGGGCCGGGGGTCGATGGCAGGACAGGCGAGAACGAGGTACGGTGAGGAGATTAGTGGTGGAGGAGCGGAGGGTGCGGGCTGGGCTGGAGAAGGACAGAAGGGAGGTGAGGTAGGAGGGGGCGAGGGGATGGAGAGTCTTGAAGCCGAGAGTGAGGAGTTTTTGCTTGATGCATAGGTTGACTGGTAGCCACTGGAGATTTTTGAGGAGGGGAGTAACATGCCCAGAGCATTTCTGCATGAAGATAATCTGGGCAGCAGTGTGAAATATAGACTGAAGTGGGGAGAGACAGGAGGATGGGAGATCAGAGAGGAGGCTGATGCAGTAATCCATTTGGGATAGGATGAGAGATTGAACCAGCAAGGTAGCGGTTTGGTTGGAGAGGAAAGGGCGGATCTTGGCGATTGTCAGCTGTGTGACTCTGGGCAAGTCACTTAACTTCTCTGGACCTCAGGTACCTCATCTGTAAAATGGGGATGAAGACTGTGAGCCCCCCGTGGGACAATCTGATCACCTTGTAACCTCCCCAGCGCTTAGAACAGTGCTTTGCACACAGTAAGTGCTTAATAAATGCCATTATTATTATTATTTAACCAATATTCTTATACTTATTATTAGCAAGTGGGGTAGAGAGAAGTTTGGGGAGGAGATAAAATGGGAGGATTTAGTGACCAGGGGTCTGAGAAAGGTGATCATTGGTAGGGCACAGTATGTACTATTCTTTCAATGGTTTTCATTGTGTAATTTCTTCTCTCATGGCTGTTCTAACTATTTTTATGTGAATGGGTACTTCAATAATCCATTTGGAGAAATACAAAGGTCACGTGGTATGCCTGTTGCCAACTAATACTTCCTAGGACATTCTCTTCTCAGGTGAACATGAGGAGAATAATAATGAATGTTGAACTGATACTAAAAAAGAAAAAAGACAAACCTGAATCAGAGCCAGCGGTGGGCAACAGACTGAATTTAAATCTGTTACAAAGCTGAGCTCAACTCATTGCTCTACGGTACAATAGGTTCTTCTAGAACTGCGTAGTGAGCATTATTAAAAAACATTATTCCACAGCAAAAGAGAAAAAAGAAGCAATGGCTATGTATACTCTGTGCTTACGTCAAATGATCTAGGTAATTAGGCTCAGGAATACACTTTGACCTGAATTATCTGTACAGCTGAGGTGGAAACAAAACCCCAACTTCGCTTAATAATTTAGGCCTAATAGTATTTTGGAGGCCTGAATTACTCATTTTTGTCAGTATAAACCCAGGCTCTGCACTGTAATTTATTCCTTATTTATTTATACTAGTATCTGTCTCCCCCTCTTGACTGTAAGCTCGTTGTGGGCAGGGAATGTGTCTGTAACATTGTTCAACTGTACTCTCCCAAGTGCTTAGTACAGTGCTCCAGTAAGTCCTCAGTAAATACAATTGACTGACTGACTCCCTGAGGACAGGCATTGTTTTGGCTAACTGCATTGTATTCTTACAAGTGTTTAGTACAGTGCTCTATACACAGTGAGCAATCAGTACATGCCATTGATTAACTGATATTTAATAATCAGGCTACCTCAAGAAGAGGAGAGAAGGAAGGCCAGACACCAGGGCACATTGTGAAAGAGAAAGATAAACTTGCCTTGCTATAAAACCAAAGGATTATCAGGTTCAAAAATGGTCTATGGGTCTTTTAAAGTTAAATGTGAAAGACGGCTCTTCAATAGAAAAGATTTAGGAATAGCTCAATCAACCAATGAAATTTTCCTGGGAAAATACACTTCAAGGTAGAATTTCTTTCCCTGAAAGTGGCCGGAAAGGTTTACCTGAGCCAAAGTTTCACCATCAGTCAGTGAAGGAATTCAGCCCTAGAAAGCCCATTGTGGGCAGGGATTGTATCCCTTTATTGTTGCATTGTACTTTCCAAGTGCTTAGTACAATGCTCTGCACACAGTAAGTGCTCAATAAATATGAATGAATGCATGAAATGACAAAAATTATGGAAACTATAATCTGGGAACACTACTTTCTCACAGGACAATTCCCCTTGGCGAAACAATAATAGAGATAATTATAATAATAATAATAGAGAAGCAGCGTGGCTCAATGGAAAAGAGTACAGACTTTAGAGTCAGAGGTCATGGGTTCAAATCCCAGCTCCGCCAATTGTCAGCTGTGTGACTTTGGGCAAGTCACTTAACTTCTCTGTGCCTCAGTTACCTCATTTGTAAAATGAGGATTAAGACTGTGAGCCCCCCGTGGGACAACCAATCACCTTGTAACTTCCCCAGCTCTTAGAAAAGTGCTTTGCACGCAGTAAGTGCTTAATAAATGCCATTATTATTATTATTATTATTAATAATAATAATAAATGAAGACTGATTTTCTCTACCAAGATCTCCCAAGATACAGCACGGCACAGTGGATTAGAGCATGGGCTGGAGAGTCAGAAGTTCATGAATTCTTAGCCGGGCTTCACCACTTGTCTGCTCTGTGATCTTGGGCAAGTCACTTCACTTCTCTGGGACTCAGTTACCTCATCCATAAAATGGGGATCAAGACTGTGAGCCTCTTGTGAGACAGGGGCTGTGTCCATTTCAATTTGCTTGCATCCAATCCCAGTGTTTAGCACAGTGCCTGGCACACTGTAAGCACTTAACAAATACCATAATTATTATTATTATTATTATTATTACAATTAGGCAGTCTCTGATGGATCTCCCAGAACCAGCACACTCTGATCTACTCCTCCAAGGAGGACAAGGAATGCCTTGTGAGAAAGGAACATATCTACCAATTCTGTTGTATCGTACTCACCCAAGTACTTAGCACAAGTGCTCTTCACATAGTAAGCACTCAGTAAATACCATTGATTGATTGACTGGGGGAGGAACCAATGGTGGGGCTACTAGTCACCATGGTGCTTGACATGTAATAATAATAATAATGATGATAATGGTATTTATTAAGTGCTTACTATTAAGCACTATTATTATATTATTATATATAATAATATAATGTGTAATAATATAATAATATATAATAATATATAATATTATATATTATAATATTATATAATAATATTATATTATAAGCACTATTATATTATTATATTATTATTATATTATATTATATTATTATACTATTATTTATTAAGCACTGTTCTAAGCACTGGGGAGGTTACAAGGTGATCAAGTTGTCCCACGGGGGGCTCACAGTCATAATCCCCATTTTCCAGATGACATAACTGAGGCACAGAGAAGTTGTGACTTGCCCAAAGTCACACGACTGACAATTGGCAGAGCCTGAATTTGAACCTATGACCTCTGACTCCAAAGCCCGTGCTCTTTCCACTGAGCCACGCTGCTTCTCTATGTATTCCCCCAAGTGCTTAGTACAGAGCTCTGCACACAGTAAGTGCCCAATAAATATCACTGAACCAATGGTGGGGCTACTAGTAACCATGCTTGACATGTAAAAAAATGTGGATTCCCCAACAAAGCCCCCATCAATATTGATGTTGGCAGGAACATGTTTTCTTAAAGGAATATTTGACCAGGGATTTTAGGAGGGTATGGGGGGGTGTTGGGAGAGGGGCAGAAGGGCAGGACGTTCAAATGTAGGAAGAGCTAAAATTTGCTGATTTACAACTTCAGACCACCCCTCAAAGCTCACTCCTCTAATGCCAACCTACTCACTGTACTTCGATCTCATCTATCTCACCACCTTGCCGTTGCGCACGACTTCCCTCCCACGTCATATCTAAAAGACCACCATTCTCCTCGCCTTCATAGTTTTATTAAAATCACATCTCCTCCAAGACTTTCCCAACTAAGCCCTCATTATTTCCCTACTCTCTCTCTCTTTTGTATCCTTGTTGCACTTTTATTCATACACTTTATTCACCTCAACCCTACAGCTCCACAGCACTTATGTACATAATTGTGAGCCCACTGTTGGGTAGGGACCATCTCTATATGTTGCCAACTTGTACTTCCCAAGCACTTAGTACAGTGCTCTGCACACAGTAAGCACTCAATAAATACGATTGAATGAATGAATGAATTGTATTTTCCAAGCACTCAGTACAGTGCTCTGCACACAGTAAGTGCTCAATAAATACGATTGAATGAATGAATGAACTGAGATTCATTTAATGTAAGCGCCTTTTGGGCAGGGAGCATGCCTACCAACTCTATGATATTGTATTCTCTTCACACAGCACATGCTCAATAAATACCAATGATTGATTGATTAATTGCAGTGAGCTGACAGTGGGCGTTGATCAGGATGTGACATTTGGGCTGACCATCATATAGGAGAACTGGAATGTAATGAATGTAGAACACGGGCTTTGGAGTCAGAGGTGATAGGTTCGAATCCCACCTCTGCCAATTACCAGCTGTGTGACTTTGGGCAGGTCACTTAACTTCTCTGTGCCTCAGTTACCTCATCTTTAAAATGGGGATTAAGACTGTGAGCCGCCCGTGGGACAACATGATCACCTTGTAACCTCCCCAGCGCTTAGAACAGCGCTTGGCACATAGTAAGCACTTAATAAATGCCATCATTATTATTATTATGTAATATAATAATTATGGTACTTGTTAAGCATTTAATAATAATAATGGCATTTATTAATCACTTACTTATGTGCCAAGCACTGTTCTAAGTGCTGGGGAGGTAACAAGGTGATCAGATTGTCCCACGTGGGGCTCACAGTCTTAATCCCCATTTTACAGATGAGGTAACTGAGGCTCAGCGAAGTTAAGTGACTTGCCCAAAATCACACAGCTGACAGTTGGCAGAGCCGGGATTCAAACCCATGACCTCTGACTCCAAAGCCCAGGCTCTTTCCACTGAGCCACGTGTGCCAAGCACTGATCTAAGCTTTGGGGTAGATACAAGTTAATCAGGTTGGACACAGTCCCTGTCCCACATGAGGCTCACATTCTTAATCTTCATTTTACAGATGAGGTAACTGAGCCCTAGAGAAGTTAAGTGACTTGCCCAAGGTCACACAGCAGATGTGGTGGAGTTCCTTTGGACTCCCAAGCCCATGCTCTATTCACTAGGCCATGTTCCTTCCCTGTGTGATGTGATGTGATGAGCAGATTTGAGCCCGTTGTTGGCTAGGGACTGTCTCTGTTGCCTAATTGTACTTTCCAGGTGCTTAGTACAGTGCTCAGCACACAGTATGGGCTCCATATATGTGATTGAATGAACGAATGAATGATTTAGCTAAACTTTATTCCTGTTAGAACTGCCCTTTTCTTCCTGGTTCCTCTGAGGCAAGAAAGCTTTGGGAGCTACTCAGTTTATCTACCCTCACTGGATTTTCCCTCCAGGAGGCACTGAAGGCATTTCATGACAATTTTAGGCAAGACAACAATTTTCACTGTCTCTGCTAAGGAGCCCGTAAATATTCCTTAAATAAGCAATTCCTTGAAATGGCTGGTCCTTTTCTCTTCCTTTGCAGGAGGATGTATAAAATAAACAAAAAGCAGGCACCCTGCTCTAGCCCAGGGGAAGCAAAGCACATTATGCATGTGTGTGAATGTTCATCGGTGTGTGCAAAGAAAATGATAGCTAGAAGGAAGGCTGAAATTGGATCGCAAGGCTACATCAGTGCATTTACATACAATTGCTATCCCTGGGGGAATGGCGGTATCTGTGTCCATGTGGTATTAGATTAAGGAGGCGTAGAATGTGCTTTATGAGGTAGAAAATGAGGAAGAAACCAACAGTGCTAGATGGACCCAATATCTTTGCAGAAATCGGTTAAAATTGCTGATCTTTGATTCTACGGCCCAAATGAGCTTCTGCAACACCAAGGCGGAAAGATAGACCAGAAGGAAAAAGAAGAAAGAGACCCGCCAGCCTTAACGTGGCTCCTTTAATACTTCTGACAAAGCAGCATCCTAAAGGAGAGAAGACAGTCCCTTGCATTTCCCAAGAGGTAGAATAAGGAGGATGGAAGAAAAAAAGAGGGATATGTAGTTATTCCAGTCGTTCAAAAATATGGGACCATCAGCAAAGCCATCCAGAGTGACCCACCCAGCCAGAATTCTGAAGCCAACGAAGGCCATTTGGAGGAACCGTGTGGTGGTGATCATTGGTGTTAACTCAGTAGAGGTCAAGGGGGAGATGGGCACTGAGAGGGCAAAGTCATTAGCCTCATCCCCATAGACCTATAGAGAGCCAATGTGGCTCAGTGGAAAGAGCCCCGGCTTGGGAGTCGGAGGGCATGGGTTCTAATCCTGCCTCCGCCACTTGTCTGCTGTGTGACCTTGGTCAAGTCAATTAACTTTTCTGTGCCTCAGTTACCTCATCTGTAAAATGGGGATTAAAAGTGTGACCCCCATGTGGGACAACCTGATTACCCTGCATCTATCCCAGCGCTTAGAACGGTGCTTCACACATAGTAAGTGCTTAACAAATACCATTATCACCATCATCATAGTAAGCACTTAACAAATTCCAAAATAATGATGGCATTTATTAAGTGCTTACTATGTGCAAAGCACTGTTCTGAACGCTGGGGTGGTTACAAGGTGATCACCTTGTCCCACGGGGGGCTCGCAGTCTTTACAGATGAGGTAACTGAGGCACAGAGATGTTAAGTGACTTGCCCAAAGTCACACAGCTGACAATTGGCAGAGCCGGGATTTGAACCCGTGACCTCTGACTCCAAAGCCCGTGCTCTTTCCACCGAGCCACACTGCTTCTCTATTATCTCTATTATCTATAGGCTGGGCAGACAGCTGTAACTCACCCACCCTCCTCCATGGTGCAAATCAATCTATTAATCCATCAATCAAAGGTATTTTATGAGTGCTTACAGTATGCAAGAACACTGTGCTAAGCATTTGGGAAAGTACAGTGGATTTACAAGTCAAACACCACGGTGACTAATAGCCCCACCACTGGTTCCTCCTTCAATCAATCAATCAATCAACAATATTAACTGAGTGCTTACGGGTGAAGAGCACTATACTAAGAGCTTGGGAGAGTACACTACAGCAGAGTTGGGAGACACATTCCCTGCCCATAATGAGCTTGCAGTGTAAGGTGCTTACCCTCTGGAGAGAGCTCTAGATTTACAGTCTGGAGACAGAAAGAGATCAGAGGTAGAACACTCTATATTATTATATTGTACCCTTCCAAGCATTTAGTACAGTGCTTTGCACACAGTAAGTGATCAATAAGCATGATTGATTGATTGATCATAATGGCTGCACCACCTCCTCTCCCTGTGGAAAGGACCCAGCCCATTGCTTGGCTCCAGGACCCTAAGGAGTTTCAGTCTTCCATGCTCCGGCACCAAGAGGACAAATCAGCCAGTCAGTCAGTCAATCGTATTTATTGAGCGCTTACTGTGTGCAGAGCACTGTACTAAGCGCTTCGATAGTACAATTTGGCAACAGAGACCATCCCTACCAACAACGGGCTCACAGTCTAGAATGCTCGCAAAAGTACAATGTAACAATATAATGAACACATTTCCTACCCAGAAAGAGCTTTAAGCCTAGAGGGGGAGACAGGCATTAATAAAGAAGCAGCATAGCTCAGTGGAAAGAGCCCAGGCTTGGGAGTCAGAGGTCATGGGTTCTAATCCTGGCTCCATCAATCAATCAATCAATCATATTTATTGAGCGCTTACTGTGTGCAGAGCACTGTACTAAGCGCTTGGGAAGTACAAGTTGGCAACAAATAGAGACAGTCCCTACCCAACAGTGGGCTCACAGTCTAAAAGGGGGAGATAGAGAACAAAACCAAACATACTAACAAAATAAAATAAATAGAATAGATATGTACAAGTAAAATAAATAAATAAATAAATAGAGTAATGAATATGTACAAACATATATACAGGTGCTGTGGGGAAGGGAAGGAGGTAAGATGGGGGGGATGGAGAGGGGGATGAGGGGGAGAGGAAGGAAGGGGCTCAGTCTGGGAAGGCCTCTTGGAGGAGGTGAGCTCTCAGTAGGGCCTTGAAGGGAGGAAGAGAGCTAGCTTGGCGGACAGGCAGAGGAAGGACATTCCAGGCCCGGGGGAGGACGTGGGCTGGGGGTTGATGGCGGGACAGGCGAGAACGAGGTATGGTGAGGAGATTAGTGGCAGAGGAGCAGAGGATGCGGGGTGGGCTGTAGAAGGAGAGAAGGGAGGTGAGGTAGGAGGGGGCGAGGTGATGGACAGCCTTGAAGCCCAGGGTGAGGAGTTTCTGCCTGATGCGCAGATTGATTGGTAGCCACTGCAGATTTTTGAGGAGGGGAGTAACATGCCCAGAGCTTTTCTGGACAAAGACAATCCGGGCAGCAGCATAAAGTATGGATTGAAGTGGGGAGAGACACGAGGATGGGAGATCAGAGAGAAGACTGATGCAGTAGTCCAGACGGGATAGCATGAGAGCTTGAACGAGCAGGGTAGCGGTCAGTTACCTCATCCGTAAAATGGGATTGTGAGCCCCACATGGGACAACCTGATGACCTTGTATCTCCCCCAGTGCTTAGAACAGTGCTTGGCACTTAGTAAGTGCTTAACAAATACCATTATTGTAATTATAAATAAATTATAGGCACTGGGGCTGGGATGGGGAATGAATAAAGGGAGCAAGTCAAGGTGGCACAGACGGGAGTGGGAGAAGAAGAAAGGGGGTCTTAGTCAGGGAAGGCTCCTTGGAAGAGATGTGCCTTCAAGTCAATGCCTTCAAGTCAATCAATTAGTCAGTCGACAGTATTTATTGAGTGCCTACTGTGGGTAGAGCACTGCATTAAGCACTTGGGAGAGTACAACAGGATTAGTAAAACAGGACCCTTGCCCTGGAGAAGTTTTCAAAAATAATTTACAGCACACATTAAGATAGTTTATATACAGGATAAAGAAGTTAAGTGGAGAGATAGGCAAGTGGGTGCTTAGGTAAAAGGGTATATACAAATGCACCCTATTTAGAAGCAGTGTGGCCTAATGGTTAGAGAACGGGCGTGGGAACCAGAAGGACCTGGGTTCTGCCCCTTGTCTTGTGATGACTTTGGGTGAGTCACTTAACTGCTCTGTGATTTAGTTACCTCACTTATAAAATGGAGATTAAGACTGTGAACCCCATGCGGGACATAGACTGTATCCAAACAGATTACCTTGCACCTACCCCAGTGCTTAGAACAGTGCCAGGCACAAAGTAAGTGTTTAACAAATACCATAAAAAATGGCAAATATATTTTGAATACGTAAATGCATAGTTATCTGATGCAACAGTGCTGAGGTACTAGTTGTGGGCATTATTCATTCAACTGTATTTATTTAATAATAATACTAATGACATTTATTAAGTGCTTACTATGTGCAAAGCACTGTTCTAAGCTCTGGGGAGGTTACAAGGTGATCAGGTTGTCCCGTGGGGGGCTCACAGTCTTAATCCCAATTTTACAGATGAGGTAACTGAAGCCCATAGAAGTTAAGTGACTTGCCCAAAGTCACACAGCTGACAGTCGGCAGACCCGGGATTTGAACCCATGACCTCTGACTCCAAAGCCCGGGCTCTTTCCACTGAGCCATGCTGTTTCTCAATTGAATGCTTACTATGTTGCAGAACACTGTACTAAACACTTGGGAGAGTACAAAATGACAGTAGACAGGGAAAAGATAAATCAGTGGGGGAAAGTTTTCTGGAGGAGATTCATTCATTCATTCATTCATTCATTCAATCGTATTTATTGAGTGCTTACTCTGTGCAGAGCACTGTACTAAGCACTTGGAAAGTACAATTTGGCAACATATAGAGATGGTCCCTACCCAACAGCGGGCTCACAGTCTAGAAGGAGGAGACAGACAGCAAAACAAAACATATTAACAAAATAAAATAAATAGAATAAATCTGTACAAATTAAATAAATAAATAAATAAATAGAGTAATAAATATGTACAAACATATATACATATATACAGGTGCTGTGGGGAGGGGAAGGGGGTAAGGTGGCGGATGGGCAGGGGGAGGAGGGAGAGAGGAAAGAAGGGGCTTAGTCTGGGAAGGCCTCCTGGAGGAGGTGAGCTCTCAGTAGAGCTTTGAAGGGATAAATAATAATAATTATTATTATTATAATCCCAGGCCTGTGCTCTATATCCATGTCCTGCCTCTTTTTTAATTTGTGAAGCACTTAGTATGATCCAGACACTGTAATAAATGCTGGGGAAGTGCCAAGCAAATCAAGTTGGACAACTCCATGTCCCACATGGGAATCACCGTTTTAATTCCCATTTTACAGATGAGGTAACTGAGGCACAGAGAAGTTAAGTGATGCATCTAAGATCACCCAGCAAAGTAGTGGAGCTGGGATTAGAACCCAGGTCCTTCTGAATCTCAGGTCCTTGCTCTGTCCACTAGGCCATGTTGCAGAGAAGCAGCGTGGCTCAGTGGTAACGAGTCCAGGCTTTGAGATGTGATTTCAGAAGGCCTTTGAAGATGGGGAGAGTGGTAATCTGGATGTAACTTTCTTGTGGGAGTTTATACAAGTCTGCCAAGTCTTGTGGCATACTCTCAAAGCACTTTGCACACAATAAGCACTTAATAAATGTCACTGATGGATTGACTGGTGAATATGAAGGGGGAGAGAGTTCCAGTGGGAGGAAGGGTAATAATGATGGTATTTGTTAAGTGCTCACGATGTGTCAAGCACTGTTCTAAGCACTGGGGTAGATACAAGATCATCAGGTTGGACACAGTCCCTGTCCCACATGGGCTCTTTATCCTTATTTTACAGATGAGGTGACTGAGGCCTGGAGAAGTGAAGTGACTTTGTACAGATTTATTACTCTATTTATTTTACTTGTACATATTTACTATTCTATTTGTTTTGTTGATGACGTGCATCTAGCTTTACTTCTATTTATTCTGATGACTTGACACCTGTCCACATGCTTTGTTCTGTTCTCTGTCTCCCCCTTCTAGACTGTAAGCCCGTTGTTGGATAGCGACCATTTCTATATGTTGCCAACTTGTACTTCCCAAGCGCTTAGTACAGTGCTCTGCACACAGTAAGAGCTCAATAAATATGATTGAATCAATCAATCAATTGTATTTATTGAGCGCTTACTGTGTGCAGAGCTCTGTACTAAGCACTTGGGAAGTACAAGTTGGCAACATATAGAGACAGTCGCTACCCAACAGTGGGCTCACAGTCATTGAATGAATGAATGAATGACTTACCCAAGGTCACACAGCAGCCATGCGGCAGAGCTGGGATTAGAACCCAGTTCCTTCTAACTTCCAGGTCCACACTCTATGCGCTTGGTCCAAGGGTGGACTAGTTGAGGCCTAGCCACTGTCACCAATGCGTGTGCTGTGGCAGAGAGCAAACCCGGGCAAAGTGAGATCCATGAGAACTCTGATTAGCCTGGCCTGCCCTCAGCTCAACTGCCCTCTGAAGGTGAATGGAAATGAGATGACCGGCACAGCTCTGGACGGAGAAAGGGTGTAGGGGCTGTGGATGACACGGCCTCACAGGCATCTTGGGCAAGGATAACTCCGTTCCAGTTCCGCAGGCCGGTGAGAACAAGCTAAGCAGTGGTCGCAGTGTCGGAGGAAGAGGAAGAGTAGATGGTAATCAATTAATCCTATGGTTTGAGCTCTTACTATGAACAAAGTACAGTACTAAGTGCTTAGAAGGGTACATTACAACAGAATTAGCAGACACATCCCTTCCCCATAACGAGCTTACTGTCTACGGGGGAGACAGACATTAATATGAATGAATAGGTCATTTATAATATATTCATTCATTCATTCATTCAATGGTATTTATTGAGTACTTACTCTGTGCAGAGCACTGTACTAAGCGCTTGGGAAGTACAAGTTGGCAACATGTAGAGATGGTCCCTACCCAACAAAGGGCTCACAGTCTAGAAGGGGTAGACAGACAACAAAACAAAACATGTGGCGTTGCTCCCTGTGGTTTCGGGGGCAACTCTCGGGTTCTTACCCTTTCCGGGTCTTCGGATGTCTCCGGACGCAGGCCGCGCGTTCACACCAGGAAGAGTCAGCCAGAGGTCCAAAGCTTGGTTGCTGTTTATTTGCTATCAGCGATTACATGGTTAATAAAGAAAGAGAGAAGGAGAGAGAGAGAGAGAAAGGGAGGGAGAGAGGGCACCTGTGTGTGTGTGTGAGCTGCATGCGTGCTTGCACCCCCCTTGTCTTGTTCGTCTCTTATACCCCCCGTTGCCCGGGGGCAGGATTTTCTCAGGCCATGTAGCACACTCACTCGCCACCCTCCAGCCACTAGCCTAGCAACAGCTCTGTCCATCACGAAGCATTTTCTCTGGCTGGCCCCCAGCCACCCGTTGCCAACCATTGCTGGCTGTGGATATGGCCTTGAGGTTGCCTCCGAGCTTTGCAGGTGCAAGGTTGTTTTTCTTGCCCTGGTCCCTTTATCTCCTGTTGTTGAGTCTGTTTGGCTTTGAGCCGTTGGGTACGGTTTGTGTGCACATACTCCCTATCTTTCCCACGCTCCCCACGATGTGGACAGGTATTCAAGTCATCAGAATAAATAGAAATAAAGCTAGATGCACGTCGTTAACAAAATAAATAGAATATTAAATATGTACAAGTAAAATAAATAGAGTAATAAATCTGTACAAACATATATACAAGGGCTGTGGGGATGGGAAGGAGGTAGGGCAGGGGGGATGGGGAGGAGGAGAGGAAAAAGGGGGCTCAGTCTGGGAAGGCCACCTGGAGGAGGTGAGCTCTCAGTAGGGCTTTGAAGGGAGGAAGAGAGCTAGCTTGGGGGATGTGCGGAGGGAGGGCATTCCAGGCCGGGGGGAGGACGTGGGCCGGGGGGTTGACATCGGGACAGGTGAGAACGAGATACAGTGAGGAGGTTAGCAGCAAAGGAGCGGAGGGTGCGGGCTGGGCTGGAGAAGGAGAGAAGGGATACATAAATGAGTGCTTTGGGGTTAGGGGTGGAGTGAGAGCAAATGTCCAAAGGTCACAGATTGAAGGTGCATAGCTGGGGAAAAGAGAGTTTAATTGGGGAAGACGTTTTGGAGGGGATATGACCTTTATCATATTTTGAAGGTGGTTGTCCGGCTTATATGGAAGGGGAGAGAGTTCCAGGCTAGGGGGAGAATGTGGATAAGAGGTTGGCAGCGAGGTGGAAGAAATCAGAGCACAATGAGTAAGTTGGCGCTAAAAGAGCAGAGTGTGGGAGCTGGGTTGTAGTAGGAATGATTCAAGAAGTTCATTAAATGAATATTACTCTGTAGGGATTCCTGTACTAGGATCTTAGGAGAGCACAATAGAAATAGAGACACTTTTTCAAATGCTTTCTGACCTTCCTCTCCTTGGCCTTCTCTTTTCTATTCCTCCTCCCCTAACCTCCCGTCCTTCTTCCCCCTTTCCTCTTCCTTGTCTCTTCTTTCTTCTAGCTTCTTTGTTTCTTCCTCCCTTCCTCTCATTTTCTGTCTTCCTCTCTCTTTGTCTCACCCCTCAAGTGCCCCCCCACCCCCCCGTACCCCAGGTTCAAAATTGAGGCCTTTCTGGACATCCTTCCTCATGATCCCACCTCACGGTCTTGTCCTTCCTGGTTACCAGTGACTTCTAGATACTGCCCAAATGTGTTGATGGGCTTGGGATTGACTAGCACAATAATAATTAAGAATAAAATTCACAAAGAAATAAGGCTGGTCAGGAGTGGAGGAGCTCATCTAGGCACACTGCCAAACTTGATTTCGTATCTCTGCCCCAAGAGCTTATACTTGGGAAGTTCTAAATCCCCATACTGAAATTTAAATATATTTCCCATTGGAGTAGTTTGTGGAAAGACGGAGAACCAACTGGCATAATCTAGAGCTTAATACTCCCTCCTAAGTTTGAAAATAAATTAGGTTTCCTCTTGGCCTGGTATAGCATTTAGATGTATTCCATGCAAAGATGGCACATTTCATTGTTGGAAGTCTCAATTAGCACTTTTCAACCCTAAACATTCCCTGGACATACTTGAATCCAACTCAGAGCAGAGAAAGACTCAGGTACTCAAAGATGCAGACCAAATTGAATGTATTCTCATTTTTATTTGGCCTTATTTTATTGAACCAAAGCGCATTTTACCTCAGTAACCAACAATGACATCATGAAATAAATTATTGAGCAGCTCGAAAAATACAAATAATTAATACGTTTGAAGTGGACAATCAATAGTGAGTGACCTGTTTTGTAGTGTTGCTCAATCCAATATTACAATCAACCGATCAATCAATCAATCAGTGGTATTTAGCGAGCACTTATTCTGTGCAGAGCACTGCACTAAGTGTCTGGGAGAGTACAGTACAACAGAGTTGGTAGATACGTTCCCTGCCCACAATACAATTAATCAAATATAGCAAAATTTCCCTTCTTAGGACCCCAGTGTGAAATCTGACTTGGCCAACAATTCATAGGTGTAAACAAAACTAGTAAGCCAGAGAACATAGCTCTCAGGACACAGCAAATCACCAGATAGGCTCTCCATTCACCTTGTGAGATCTACAAAAACAATGATCGCCTTCTGAAGATCCCAGTCCTGGGGACAGATGGAGCCTCCTGAAATCTATTTCTAGGAAGAATCTAAAATGTTTCCTACTAAATGATTCCAACTAAATTGCTTTCAAATGGGAAACTCTATACACTGAATGAGCATGGCTACTGTTAATCAATTAGTAAGAAACAAGAATCTTCTGCCTTGTCCCAGGGGTTGGCTTCAGGCAGCCCTTCCATTTATGACAAAAGCAGCTGTTATAATTTATCCATTGACCCTGATTACCATAGATTTATAGAACTGAAACTTTCCTATCATTATTTGCAATTTATACACAATGAATGAAACACCCTATGTGGGGAACAGAGAAGAAGCATAATCCCTGTCCAGTCAATGTTCAGCCCAATGATGGTGAAAAGCAAGGCATAATAATAATAATAATAAAACACGACAAGCCAAGGGAGGAAGTGGCCTCCTGAGTTCATCCACTTTCTTCATGTCTTCCACAAGCTTCTGGTGTGTGGAATTTTGTCTTGATTTTTTCAATCATCCGCTATTTTGTTCTAGGAAACACATACTATTACTAGGAGTCCAAGGTAAAGCTTAACCATAGAAGTGTTATGTGGTTTTTTTTAGAATTCCAGAGAAATGTTGGTTAATAGAACAGGTACAGTTTTGGAAAGGGTAGGATAATAGAAAGGAAAGTAGGAAGCAGAGTACGACTGTGAAATGTGAAAGGAGGGAAAAAGTAGGACAAAAAGAAACGGGAGGAATAATGGGGTCAAACACCTCAAAAACTGTTACGTGAGAACTTCCGAGATGTAAAGAGAATGTGGGGTACATGGAGAATCTTGATAAGTAATGAATGGGCTGGTAAAGGTGAGGAGAGAGGGAAGTCATCAAAATGTCTTGGAGGAAAGAACCAGAGTTGATCCCTGGATAGAAGTGAATGGGGAGAATTGAAAACTGCCCTCACCCTATACTTCTCACTGCAGGTGACCCAAGGTTGCTGGTCAGGCAGTGGCTGGAGAAATTAAGGGTAAAGTTGACCAACCTAAAGTGAATCAACAAGTTTTAATTCCAGGCTTTGATATCGGCCTTCAACATATCCAGCTATGGAGAAATCAGCCATTCTTTCCCACATGATGCTGGTGCAAAGGATTCTATGGGCTAACAGGATCCAGTCTGTGTATCTTTTCAACTCTATCAGTCAACCAAGCGATGGTATTTATTGAGTACTCACTACGTGAAGAGCACTGTACTAAGAAAACCAATAAACACCTTATGCTTCCAAAATCCTGGTTTCCAACAGGCCTGAGGGGGAAGTGTGGTGGTATTAATTCCTTCTCTACACTCCACTACCTAGGAGTTGTCTTTATGTGTCTCTTCGCCAGATTACCCTTCCTTGGAAGATGGCATGGGCTTTCATTCATTCATTCATTCAATCATATTTATTGAGCACTTACTGTGTGCAGAGCACTGTACTAAGCACTTGGGAAGTACAAGTTGGCAACATATAGAGACAGTCCCTACCCAACAGTGGGCTTTCAACTTCCTGTGATTCTTTATCATCTGGGAGAAGTTCCCAACAAACGTAATTCCCACATCTCTGTGCCCACTGTGTCTCCTGGATTAAGGTCTGCCCTTCGGATCCTTCCAAATTTCCCCCCAAAATAGTCCTATAGGTGTATGAAGATGTTAGGAATTGCAGTGAATTTGAATGCCATTCCCAATATCCCGTCTCACCCTGTACCACTCTGGCCTTGTGTGAGGAAGAGACTCTCCCTCAAAGGCAAAGCCGGACATGAAATTTTTAATCACTAGAATAGAATCTCTTTAATCACTAGAATCACTAGAATCACTAGAAAACCATGGGTGATGCTATTATGGGTCCCATGCATGACCCAACCAGTACAGGGTTCTGCCTCCTAGAAGTGGCAGCAAAGGAACCTTGGAGGAATTAGGTGATAGTGACCCTCCTCGTCAAGAATAAGGCCTGTTTTCAGAGAAAGAGAGCTGCAAACAAATCCCAAAAAGTAAGATAGCTCAAGAGTATACCTAGGGTCTAGATTTACAGTCTCCCATGAACTCCAAGGAGCTTATATGGGATTCACCAAGAGAAGAGAAGCAGCCAGAGAAGCAGTGTGGCTCAGTGAGAAGAACATGGGTTTAGGAGTCAGAGTCATGGGTTCTAATCCCGGCTCCACCACTTGTCAACTGTGTGGTTTGGGCAAGTCACTTCACTTCTCTGTGCCTCAGTAACCTCATCTGTAAAATGGGGATTAAAATTGTGAGCCTCACATGGGACAACCTGACTACCTTGTACCCCCCCAGTGCTTAGAACAGTGCTTGGCACATAGTAAGTGCTCAACAAATGTCATCATTATTATTATTATTATTAACCAGAAAGCCTCTTTCAGCTTCCAACAAATCTGTGAGGATTTTGATATTATATTAGCTAAATCAATCAATCAATTAATCACTGATATTTATCAAGAGCTTACTACGTGCAGGCACTGTACTAAGCACTTGGGAGAGAACAATATAACAGAATCAGCAGACATGAGAACCATGAATCCGTAGAGTCCTTTGCTCTAAAGAACTCAAAGTTATTTACGATCATTATCAAATGCTAATGCATCATTAGCAAAGGGTGGATGGCTCCAATTTTGGAAGGGGACATTAAGTCAGAGATACTTGAACAGCCATTGGAACTATCAAGAGACAGACCCCATTCTATGACTGTCACCTTCTGGTTAGTATATAGTCTATTTTGGTCTTGACCACATATCACATTGCTACCACATTCTGTCTCACACTATCTCAAAGGATGAACTGGTTCTTGATTTGTTTTTCTATGCCCACCACACCTATAGGCCATGCTGAACATCAGAGGGCAAGACTGAATCAGAAACAACGGAGTTGTGAACATAGACCCCTAGAATCGAAGCTGTACGCACCTTAACACAGCTATTCTGGGTACGACACACGATGAGAATGAGCGACAGCAGTTTATACAACAACTTCTCTATGGAGATGCCTGTTTACTTGTTTTAATATCTGTCTCCCCCCACCTCTAGACTATAAGCTTGGTGTGGGCAGGAATTGTCTCTCTTTATTGCTGTATTGTACTTTCCAAGTGCTTAGTACAGTGTTCTGCACACAGTAAGTGCTCAGTAAATACAAATGAATGAATGAATGAGAAACCAATAGCAGAGAGGGTGGAGAAAATATATGCAGGACACAGTAAAACAAATCTTAGTCAATGCTGCATCCCAGGTGAAAATGGGAGTCAGAGGTTGTGGGTTCTAATCCCAGTTCCACCATTTGTCTGCTGTGTGACTTTGGGCAAATCACTTAACTCCTCTGTGCCTCACTTACAATGGAAATTAAGGCTGTGAGCCCCACGTAGGACAATCTGATTACCTTGTGTCTACCCAAGTGCTTAGAATAGTGTTTGGCACATAGTGCTTAACAAATACCATTATTATTAGTAGTAGTATCTGTCTCCCCCTTCTAGACTGTGAGCCCACTGTTGGGTAGGGACTGTCTCTATATGTTGCCAGCTTGTATTTCCCAAGCGCTTAGTACAGTGCTCTGCACACAGTAAGCACTCAATAAATACGATTGATTGATTGATAGTATCAAGAAAGTAGCTCTCTTCAAGCAAAAGCTTATAAAAAAAACAAGAAGCAAGGGGGCTAAAAAGTGCTTAATACAATGTCCAGTGTTTAGTACAATGTCTGGCATGTAGTAAGTATTTAACATATACCATTTAAAGAGAGAGAGAGAGAGAGAGAGACGGAGAGAGACAGAGAGAGACAGAGTGAAGAGAGAGAAAACAAAAACAGGAGCTGCAAATAATAAGCATGACAGCATGAGACAACCATTTTGTGTGCCCAGTATAGCTGGAACTATGGATCCCACATTGACCTCTTCTGCCTCACACACACTGATAGGTGAATTTTACCATCATTCATTCAATCGTATTTATTGAGCACTTACTGTGTGCAGAGCACTGTACTAAGCACTTAGTTTTGTCATCTTTGAATATGAAGCACAGCTATACATAAATATATTGTCTCTCACTGGACTTCTACTTCAGACTGTTTGTTTTCTTGCCAATTAATTTGTTTTCCAGTTCATGTTTCCTAACTGCTCATCTTTCAGCCAATGACTTTGTTTTTGGGTTCATATGTCAAGGTGGAGGGATTAAATATGAAGTATTTGTCATTTGCTGGAACTCAGCTTTGGTGGGGGTAAAGTTTTTTGGTTTTGGTTTTTAAATAGTATTTGTTAAGCATTCATTATGCATCAAGCACTGTTCTATGCGCTGGGTTAGATACAAATCAATCAGGTTGGACACAGTCCACATGGGATTCACAGTCTAAATAAGAGGTAATACTTCCTTGGGGTGCCTATTTGGTGTACAGCCAATTGTCTTATAATGCGAGGGTTACATTCTTACCAAAACTTGGACTAAGGAAAATCAATCAATTATATTTTCTGAGCGCTCACTGTGCACAGAGCGCAGTATTAAGTGCTTGGGAGAGTACAAGAAAAGAGTCAGTAGACACGTTGCCTGCCCACAAGGAGCTTACAGTCTAGAGGGGGAAAATTAGCATGCGCACAAGCTATTTCTTCTGACATGGTGGCACGCTCTATCCATGCAAGCTCACATATCTTCTTTAATTTCATAATAACATTCTCAGCAAAACACTTACCTAAAACACACATTATGTCAGAGTTGAGTGCCTACGGACATGCAACAGTACCTAAAGTTCCCAGAGTCTATGCCAGCTAATCTAATTCTGGACTTCGAGTCATCTCCTATACTTCAGAGCGCAACAGCGAGAGCGATAGTGTGTAGAAATTTTCTAATCTGAACAGTACAAAGAGGTACCTTCCTGATTCTATCTCAAAGCAGAAACACAATTCTAAAAAGTCCTGTAACCTGATATATGCCATTCCATTTTCATTTAATCCACCTCGCAGTGCTTTTCAGACACATCCATTCCTCTTTGTTCATGTCATATCTCCAGACACCCTTTGGGATGAGATTGTTGCACGTTAATGTAAATCTACCACTGAAGATTTCAAAGAACATTCCCCATACACAAAAAAGACTTTTTTCACCCCAGAAAATAACATCCAGGTGCAAACTGCATCAGCAGATTCACAAGAATCATAAGACTTAAAGCAACATGTGATGAGTGCTATCGGGAACCAACATCTGACTACCAAATCAGCAGTTAAACTTGGCTTATCACAAAAAGACAGGATGAACAAACCATTTAATGGGATTTGTATATTTTCTTCCTTATCCCAGTCTCAGTTGGAAAAAGCCTGGTTAGAATTTCAGAATATGAAGTAAGTACTGCAACAAAAAAACAAACTCTCCAGTATTTAATGAAAAACCCAGGGTCTTAAACAGCGACTGTAACAACACTGAGCAGGTGTACTTTTTCTGACAGGAATTTTACTGTGGAAAATTAAATTTTTAAAAATAATCCTCTTAATTTGTACGGTACGTTCACTTCATTTCCTCCACATCAATAACCTTGTTTTAGCCTAACAACGTTCTTGTGACACCTCACAAGAGGAGGTAGGCAGCATTATCCTCCTATCACAGGGCCAGAGGCGGGTCAATGAATTGCCTGAGGTCACTGAACAGGCTGGTATCAGCGATAAAACTAGAAATGACTTCTCAAACCAGTTTTATCTTCCCAGTTTTTAACCCAAATCTGTGTGGGGCAAATCTAGGCATTAGTTCAATAAAGTAGTGGAGTCCACTGTTTGCAGGAAGACCTCAGGTCTCCGGCCCCACCTTATAGACGGCCCCAAGAGGAACTTGGATTTCAGTATATCTGCCTGATTGTAAGTAACCTGTCTGGTTTTGCCACTCACCCCTCACCCCTTTCCCATCTCCGTCTTTTGCTGTCTCTCCCCAGACTCCCTCAGGATAGACCTTGGGGTACAGATGGACTAGTGGATGAATAGTCAGGGGTCTTGTTTCTAGCCTCTCAGCTTGGAAGAGTCTTCACTGGGCCCAATTTCTGCTCTATCTCCCAGTGTGAAAGCAATAGGGCTAAAGAGGGAGGAACCCGGTTTAGCCAAAACTGGCTTTCTCTTGTTTCCATAAATTATATACCCTCAGCAAGAAAGAGCAAAAAATCAGCCTTCCTGGGCAGCGTCTGTCAATCATCCAGACCCCAAGACCAATCAGGACATCCGTCCAAAGGTCATAGAGAAAAACATCCTCTCCGAAGGGACTCAGTAGAAAAGATTTCAGCCATTCTTGAACATAAAAAGGCACAAGTTGCCAAACTCCCTTCACGTAGTCGAAAACAAACTTACAAATATTGGAGCCCTTGAGGAACAGGCTGATTCTGCTTTTGCTTTTCGGTTGTTGTTCTTGGTTTTTTTTTCCCCTTTGCAGATTCAGACCACATATTTGTCAGAAAATAAATGGCAGTGATAGCCCACGGTGAGTCTGGAAGGTAATGAAGGAGCAGGTTCAGTTAAAAACAGTTTCTGTGAAATATGTTTATTTACATTGACTGAAAGGAGAGTGTAAACCTTATTCACAAAGGAAACAGCATTGGGATAGCTTGGGTTCTTACCAGGACTCCAAGATCAGGAACATGTAGATATTTCTAAAAGATACATGTACCATCTACTTTAAAATAATGGGCATACACCAATCAGACACTCACAAAGTGTCCCTTATATGAATTCAGAGCCCTTCCTTTGTATTCTTAAACTTGATGCTGCAAAACTGTGAAGGACATTCCCAAGTTAGCTATTGACAAGCTGCTATTAGACATGTTACAATGAAAGCACATTTTTCTAGAGTCTAATGCTTTAGAGCTTATAGGATACAATACCGATATCACGGAGTAAAACTATCACTTGCTTTCTTAATGATTTTTTTTCCCCACTTTACAACCAGGACCCAAGTTCTCATTCAGAGTTTGCAGTGAGAGATATTTGAGAGTCTTCCACCCCTTGTGGTTTCATCCTCCAGGCTCCTGCTCTGGTTCCAATACTCTGGAACACAACCTGAAAATGGAGTTAAAGGATCTGAGAGGAGGGTCCTCCATAGGAAATCCACAAATATTCATTAAGATAACACCTTCTTGTGTATTGAAAAACAAATCCCAAATTATCATAAATTGATAGGCACATAATGAGAAGCAAACCATACTATATGAAACAAACCAGACTAGTAGATTTTACAGGCAGCTTTTCTAGATGGATGTTATGCGATTGAATAACACATTAAAAAGCAAATTCTGCAAATGCTAAACTGTCCCTTAGGATGTTTGTGTTGAAGTCTGCAATATTTCTTTTAATTAGTAGGTATATCGTGCTCCTCAGAGTCTAAAACAACTCTCAATCCTCTATAATCCTGTACAGTCAGTTATGCTAGAACACGTGTCAGCATTACACGATGAGGATAGACTGCAATGGAAGAATCGGAGAAACTCTCTTTCCACATCTGGATATCGCAGGATCCACAGGTTGGAGGAATTAGATTCGGTGTAAGAACATTGTGCACGCTGTTGTGTGCACATTGGCGGTGTCATTCTGACTCAGCCTTACTCTACTGTACAATACTGTACTGTCCTTTGCCTGTGCTCTGTATTTCTGCCACTTTGTAGTATTTAATACAGTAAAATAACAATGAGTGACAAGGGCACAAAGCATTCTACTATGCTGAACACAATAATTTGAAAAATCAATCAATCAATCAATGGTATTTATTGAGCACTTACCATATGCAGAACTCTGTACTCAGTGCTTAGGAAAGTACAATAGAGTAGGCAGACACATTCCCTTCCCTCTAGAAGCTTAAGACCCTCTAAATCTATTAATTCCCACTGAATTAATGGTTTCAGTGACATAATTTTTCCATACCATGAGGCTCCTCAAAAATGCAATTACTCTCTTATAGCAGAATTAGCTATACACAGAACTTCCTGAATTGCATAACTGAAATGCAAAGCATCCCGTTATATAATTTAGGTGGTTGTATTTTTAGACCAGATAGCTCATGATTTTCAGAACCTTAAAATCGAATAATGATTTTTATCTATAATTAATTTAAAGGAAATTTTTCAAGGATCCCGCTTTACTCTGCAATCTTCATTTAAGGCCAGGAATTGGAATTTCGTATTCCAGTTTCACATTAAGGTAATTTTCAGGCCAATCGAACTGAACTTCTTGGCTTTTGACCAATTCTACAGTGAAACATTAATATTGGATTTGGAATAGTGAAGTGAAGACTACGGCATTTTTTCTCTTCTGTATTTCAACTGGTTTGATATTTCAGATGTGTATCAAAGAAATAGCAAACACATTTAAGAAAGAGAATAAAATAGAAGCCCAACCTCCTTTTTATGCTGTCATCTGAGTTACCTTTGGCCTTTTGTACAGAATATTTTTGAACAGAGCAGGAAATTGTATTTCAGTCTTAGTGAAAAATGTGTGCAAAGAATGCTAGCCTGGGTAGAAGTCCTCTGTTTTATTAAACAGTTGTTGCTGGGAAATGCTGGAGGAGGAACAATCGGAAGAGGAGGAGGAGAAGGGGCCAAGGGAGGAGGAGGGGAAGGAAGAACAGAAGGATAAATTTGCTTCAGATTTAAATTCTATACCAATCCAATGAAGCTCTTTAAAGTCCGTTAGACTTGCATGGAAAGGCCACTTAATAAAGTTCAGTTTGGTACTGCTCTTGAAATGAAGAAAAGAGATTTGAATTGGATGAGCAATTTGCTATTTAGATTTAGAGGGGGAATGTATGAATACATATCAGTAATGATTAAATTGGAAATTAGTCTGCACTTTAGACCCTTGTTCCAAAAAACCAAGAGAAGGATTCCAACACTGAGTCAGTTAGCCATAAAGATAAACATTGTTTTCTCAACCAAAAAGCTTATTCAAGATTGATAAGTTGATTAGTTGAGTTGATAGAGTAAAACCAGATAAATTAATTTCAGAAGGCAATCCTGAGTAGTTCATCAACTAGCTTCTTGAATATTTGAAACAATATTCAAGTTTTAATACTTTCTTCCAATGGTTGGTTGCTTTACAGCTTTGTTTTGTTGTCTGTCTCCCCCTTCTAGACTATGAGTCAGTTGTTGGGTAGGGGCTGTCTCTGTCTGTTGCCTAACTGTACTTTCCAAGTGTTTAGTAAAGTGCTTGGCACACAGTAAGCGCTCAATAAATATGATTGAATGAATGAAGTAGAACCTGTAGTCATTCATTCATTCACTCAATCGTATTTATTAAGCGCTTACTGTGTGCAGAGCACTGTACTAAGCGCTTGGGAAGTACAAGTTGGCAACATATAAAGATGGTCCCTAGATATTGGGGTAGATGACAGATAATCAGGTTCTGTTTGAGGGTCAGTCTTAAGTAGGAGGGAGAACATGCAATGAATCTGACCCTATTAAAATAGAAACATTGTGGCTCAATGGAAAGAGCCCAGGCTTTGGAGTCAGAGGTCATGGGTTCAAATCCCCACTCTACCAATTGTCGGCTGGGTGACTTTGGGCAAGTCACTTCACTTCTCTGGGCCTCAGTTCCCTCATCTGTAAAATAGGGGTGAAGACTGTGAGCCCCCCGTGGGACAACCAGACCACCTTGCATCCTCTCCAGCACCTAGAACAGTGCCTGACACATAGTAAGCGCTCAATGAATGCCATCATGATAATTATTATTATTATTATTATGGAATACCCATTTGGAAGCCATGGGGTGAGGCAGTGTCATCCTTTTAGGTGGGATTATGAGGGATCCAAAGCCCTAAAGGATACATCATAGTTTTACATTGTGTTCAGGGATCCCAAAGAGGAAGATTCAAATTCAATCATTAAAACTGGTAGTTTGCTCCTTTAACCCAAAATCATTTAAAGCTTAACAATGTTTGAGGGGAGCATGAGAACAGATTCTCTTTTTTTTCTGTCAGACAGGTTGGCATTTTTGGAGAGTTTTCAATTCATACAGTTTGCACTTTCACAAGAGAATTCTGAATAGTAACCAAGACTTTTGAGTTTCTTCAAACAGTATCAACTTGTCTGTCTCCCCCTTCTAGACTGTGAGCCTGCTGTTGGGTAGGGACCATCTCTATATGTTGCCGACTTGTACTTCCCAAGTCCAAGTCTCTGTGTGCTCTGCACACAGTAAGCACTCAATAAATATAATTTAATGAATGAACCTGATTTACCCAAATAGATTCCAAAAAATATAAGCATGTGTCGAGGCACTACGTTCTCAAAATGTAACACATAATGGTTTAATGACAGGGCTCAGGACTCCTGACTTGCTTGCTCTGGTCAGAGGGTCTAAGGTGTAAATTCTTACCAGCCTCACCACATGCCCCCTGCAGATTCACTGTGGCTGTTGGAGGGAGGTAGCCTAAAAAATACCAGTCATGTCTTTAGCGCTCTCGGTCCCCAAGGCTATCATGAGATCCACCTTTCTTTCTCCCTCCCTTTACAATACACAGAATGTTGGGGGCTGGAGGGAGTTGGATTTTTTGTTTGTTTTTTCCTCCACATCACCACTTCATCTGAAGAATAGCTTTGTTTTAAAATTTGGTATTTGGAACATATGAGTTCACATTTGGGAGCTGAACTGCTGAAAGAACACCCGGCACTTCCTCATTACCTCCTCCCCCTGACCCCAGCCTACGGCTCAGGCTCGTCACAATCGAGGGCATATAATTAATGGCATGTATTTGGTGCTTACTGTATGCAGAGCACTGTTCTAAGTGCTTGGGAGAGTACAATAGAGTCAGTAGACACATTCCCCTGCCCACAAGGAGCTTACAATCAGAGACCAGCATTCGGCCTATACAGAACACACATTCATATAAAGGAGAGTGATTTTGCCCCTTAGGCTCCTCTCCACAGGGAGGCAAGCCCAGCTCACTGTGTCTCTCCACTCTAGGCAGAATGGGGAAAATCAATAAATCATATTTATTGAGCTCTCACTGGATGCAAAGCACTGTCCTAAGCACTTGGGAGAGCACAATATGACAAAGTTGATATGCTTGTTCCCTGCCCACAGTGGGTTTAGAGGAAATCTGTGTTCACTTTCATCTGAAGTGTTTGGAAACTAATCTTTACCCCCCCACTTCAGAATTTCCCTTTCCTGACAGAGACCAGTCTCTGTTTTCAGTCCCTCTCCCCATCTCCTGAGATAAGACAGGAGTGTTTAGCCAATATGGTGCACATTAGAAGCTACTTTACCACAAAAATTAGAATGTCTCTAAGCAGGTTTGCCAAGATGTTGTTTCCTTTCCCCTTGCTTCCAATAACTCTTAAAGTGTAAATCTATGGGTAATGCTCTAAGTTTCAGTCATGTCTCATTTAAGAATCGATCACATCTCTAAGCACATTGAGTAAGTGTGACTGTTCTTATAAACCCTAGATGAATAGACTTCACCTCATGGGTTTATCTGAATGCTGTAAAATATCTATATATTTTTTATCACCCCAGGCAAGGGATTCAAAAAGCACCCTTCAGTGTCCAGTGGCAAATCTTGTCTTGTCGTCGAGAAGCTTTTCTGAGATTTCTCTCTCCCAGTACAATCATTCAAGAAGGAGTTCCTGAAAGAAGCCAAGAGGGAATGTGACCTCAGCCCAAATTTTCCTGACGGTAGAGTTGAGAGCGGCTTAACTGCTTCTGAACACCCCATCTTCTTTGTGAGGAATTCTCACTTCCTAGAGCTGAAAGAATCCAACAATAGAAAACAGTTCGGGAGCTCAGATCCTGGATCCCCTAATTTTCCATCCCTCTGCGTGCACGTCTCTCCTCCCTGGGGGCCCTAGGGCTCCAAATTACCCATGAAATGAAATTCCCTGAACAGGAAATGTATTTGTCATTGCAACGGTGTGCCAGCCCTTACATTCTCTTCTTCCCTTCAAAAGTACGTCAACACCGCCAGGGAGTCTGAGAGGATGAAGAGGAAGCCATGTGGGTTCAGAGAAAACATGACCACATTGAATCCGATTGGATTTTCTTGCTACTGCGCGGTGGCCCCTGAAAAAGACACACAGTTCCCTTCTCCCTAGGCTACAATGCTACCAAGGCATACAAACATGAAGTGGAGATTATATTCTATTTACAAACAAGTTGGCACTTTCAGAATAGATTATCAATTTTTTTTTTCCTGTTTCTCAGGGCACCCATACGTCAACCAGACCTGGTCCAGCCCGCTGCCTTGAGACATGATGTTCCGTGAAGGTGAATAAATAGGATTCCAGCCTATGCATGCTCTCCCCGTGTCTCGGTGACTGTCCAAAGCAGGTGCCTTCCCTTTCTGGTGCCGAGGGCTATTAGTCCAGAGAAAGCAGGGGCTGCAGGTTCTCTTCTTCATGTTTATCCATGTGTTTGAGCATCCCGGGATCTACTACCGACTGAGACCTGCCAAGGGAGAAAAAAGATACCTTTGCTTTGGTTCATAAGAATAATAATCGTGGTATTCGTTAAGAGTTTACTATATGCCAAGCACTGTTCTAAGAGCTGGGGTAAATACAAGTTAATCAGGTGGGAAACAGTCTCTGTCCCACACTAGGCTCACATTCTTAATCCTCGTTTTTTACAGATGAAGTAATTGAGGCCCAGAGACGTTAAGTGACTTGTAACTGACAGGTGGGACACAGTCTCTGTCCCACACTAGGCTCACATTCTTAATCCTCATTTTTTACAGATGAAGTAATTGAGGCCCAGAGAAGTTAAGTGACTTGTAACTGATGAGGTAATATTACACAGCAGCTGAGTGGTGGAGTCAAGATTAGAACCAATGACCTCCTGACTCCCAGACTGGCGCTCTATCTACTAATAATAATAATAAATGATGGTATTTGTTAAGCGCTTACTATGTGCAAAGCACTGTTCTCAGCCCTGGGGAGGTTACAAGGTGATCAAGTTGTCCCACTGGGGGCTCACAGTCTTAATCCCCATTTTACAGATGAGGTAACTGAGGCACAGAGAAGTTAAGTGACTTGCCCAAAGTCACACAGCTGACAACTGGTGGAGCTGGGAGTTGAACCCATGAGCTCTGACTCCAAAGCCCGTGTTCTTTCCACTGAGCCACGCTGCTTTTCTACACCATGCTGCTTCTCTGCCATGTTCCGACATCAAAAAAAAAAACCCAATATCACATTCTGGATGTTGAACAAAAGTTCTACTTCCTGGTAAATTAAAAACAATTTAACAAATAAGGAGTCCTTTGCTGTCAGTTGCCCCACGTGATCAGGACAGAAATTGCGGGAGCCCTGACAGATCATCTCCACCCCCAACCCCCCCACCTCCCTACCCCTTCTGTCCCCCATGGCAGGTGGGAATTAGACTTCAGTTCATCAGCAGGAACAACATGAAATCAGGGTGGAGGAAAGCCAATTAAACATACTACTGTTGTAGCAGAAAACCGCTTGCTCTTCAGCTGTGGGATTAAGGAAAAACAGCTGCCCTTTGAAAATCCTCATCCATAATGAGTTCTGCTCCCTGCTGCTACTATTCCAGCCAATTGGCCGTGGCTACTGAAATATGCTTCTTAGCAGACATCATTAACTCCCTAAAGAAAACCGATAAGATGAAATACTAGCATAAGGGCTAAACGAAAAAAGAAAAGCAGGCAACAGACCCAATTATTAAGTGAAATCAAAGCAAAAACGCGACTAGATTTTTCCCACGTGTTAACAGGATTCTTTCATTTCCAGACATGTAGGAGTATATCTACAATGGGAAAGGGGGCGCAGGGTGGAGTGGACGTCCTCAAATTGGCCCCTTTCATCATTTCTTTTCTCTAAGAAACCAGGCACGGGTTGCTAGGCTGGTGGCTATATTGGTAGGAGAAGGAAGCAGCTGGGAATCGCTCCTCATCCTGGCATCATCATCATAATAATAGTAATAATAATAGCTGTGTTATTCATTAAGCACTCACTATGTGTCAGGCACTGTACTAAGCTCTGGGTTGGATACAAGCAAATTGGGTTGGACACAGCCCCTGTCCCACATGGGGCTCACAGTCTTCGTCCCCATTTTACAGATGAGGTAACTGAGGCACAGAGAAGTGAACTGACTTGCCCAAGGCCACACACCAGACAAGTGGCAGAGCTGGAATTAGAACCCCTGACCTTCTAACTACCAGGCCTGTGCTCTAACCACTAAGCTATACCAAGTTCCCCGCATCAGGGACCTTGCGCAAAGACGTGATGGTGACCCAAGCCAAACCAGCCCATAAAACGCAAGGCACAAGCCCACTGAAGGACCTGCTGCAAAGCCCATGACACTCTCCCTTCATCATAACTAGATCAGAGAAGCAGTGTGGCTCAGTGGAAAGAGCACGGATTTGGGAGTCAGAGGTCATGGATTCTAATCCCAGCTCCGCCACGTGTCTGCTGTGTGACCTTGGGCAAGTCACTTCAATTCTCTGAGCCTCAGTTACCTCATCTGCAAAACGAGGATGAAGACTGTAAGCCCCACGTGAGAAGCAGCATGGCTCAGTGGAAAGAGCGCGGGCTTGGGAGTCACAGGTCATGGGTTCGAATCCCACCTCCCCCACATGTCTGCTGTGTGACCTTGGGCAAGTCACTTCAATTTTCTGTGCCTCAGTTCCCTCATCTGTAAAATGGGGATTAAGACTGTGAGCCCCACATGGGACAACCTCATCTCCTTGTATTCCCCCCAGCACTTAGAACAGTGCTTTGCACATAGTAAACACTTAACAAATAACAACAATAACAAAAAATAACGTGATCACCTTGTATTCCCCCGCCAGCGCTTAGAACCGTGCTTTGCACATAGTAAGTGCTTAACAAATGCCATTATTATTATCAGGACTTCAGTTTTACACATTTATATGGTCACCATAAGTGCATTTGGGAAGCATTAAAACAATGATCTGCAGATTGGTGGAAGGGTGAGTTTCTGAGGATTTGGGGATGGGGAGGCAAGGACACAAGAATAGATGATATGAGCAATGGTATTGCTGGGTCAGCTCTATGATTCAGTCAATCAATCGATCAATCAACTGTACTTATGAGGTCTTTTATGATATTTGCTAAAGGTTACTGTGTGTCAGGCACTTTTCTAAGCACTGTGGTAGTTACAGGTTGGAAACAGTCCCTGTCCCACATGGGGATCATGGTCTTAGTAAGGAGGGAGATCAGTTATTCCTTCATTCATTTATTCAATCGAATTTACTGAGCGCTTACTGTGTGCAGAGCACATTCCCTATTTTACAGTTGAGGAAACCGAAGCACAGGGAAGTCAAGTGACTTGCCCTAGGTCACACAGCAAGCAAGTGGCAGAGCTGGGATTAGAACCCAAGTCCTCTGGCTCCTAGGCCGGCTTACTTATTGAGTGCTTTCAGTTTGCAGAGCATTCATTCATTTAATCATTCAATTGTATTCATTGAGGGCTTACTGTGTGCAGAACACTGAACTAAGCACTTGGGAAAGTACAATGCAACAATAAAGCAACATTCCCTACCCACAGTGAGCTTACAGTCTAGAAGGGGGTAGACAGACTTCAATACAAATAAATAAAATTGCAGATATGTATGGGAAGATCAGAGGGAGGAAGTCAGGGTGGTGCAGAAGGGAGTGGGAGATGAGGAAAAGTGGGGCTTAATCTGGGAAGACCTCATGGAGAGTACTGTACTAAGTGCCTGGGAGAATTAGTAGGCATGTTCTCTGCCCACAGGGAACTTAAAGTCTGCAGCATCTAGCCTTGGGCTCTGTCTCCTATGGTGACACCAAAATGTTCAGAGAACCCATATGATGGCAACCTTCCTATCCACCCAACCTCATGGCTAGAGATGTACCATCTAATGATGATAACTCCTCTCTCCCTCCCTACCTAGCCCTCCAGTGAGTCACCAAGGATTGAAAGATTGCTCCTCCATGGATCAATCCAAACCCCTCTGGAATTGAGGGATATTTATGGCCAACCAGCTTCATGGAAGAATGAATTCCACAATCCTAACCATCGCCCTCCCCACTCCAAGGGATCCACACAGTGGATGAAGAAGTGCTTCCTTCCAATAGTTTCAAACCTACTACCCACAATGTGTCTATTTATTGTTTTATTGCATGCTCCCAAATGCTTAGTACAGTGCTCTGCCCACAATAAATGCTTAATTTAATAATAATTTTGGTATTTGTTAAGCACTTACTATATGCCAAGCACTGTTCTAAGTGCTGGGGGAGATAGAAGGTAATCAGGTTGCCCCACATGGGGCTCACATCTTAACCCCCATTTTACAGATGAGGTAACTGAGGCACAGAGAAGTTAAATGACTTACCCAAAGTCACACAGCTGATAAGTGGCAGAGCTGGAATTCGAACCCACGACCTCTGACTCCCAAGCCCCTGCTCTTTCCACTGAGCCACACTGCCTAATAAAACCAATTGAACGAATGAATGAACACAATTCAGCAGGGTCTAGTGGAAAGGGCTGGGGTTTGGGGGCCAGAAAACTTCAGTTCTATGCCCAGCTCTACCACTGGCCTGTTGTATGACCTCAGGAAAATCACTATACCGCTTGGGGACTCAAGTTTCTTTATCTGGTCATTTGCGATAATGATGCCTTCTACTGTATACCTCACAGGGCTATTGTGAGGGCAAAAGTGAAATAAGTGAGGGGAAAGCACTGTGGGAAAATGAAAGCACTCTGCAAATCAAGTCATATTTAATATTTCAAAAATGCAATGATGATTCAATTTTGTGATTGCTCTATCCATCCCCATAATGGTTCTGTAAACTTCAATTCTGTCCCTGATTAGCCTGTGTCTTTCCAACTGGAAATTTCAGGTTTGAGCCCGCTGTGGGCAGGGATTGTCTCTGTTGCTGAATTGTACTTCCCAAGTGCTTAGTACAGTGCTCTGCACACTGTAAATGCTCAATAAATATGATTGAATGAATGAATTCTCTTTAAACCAGGGCTCTGTGTAGGTCTGGTGAGAAGCAGGGACAAGTGGATAACATTGTCCATGTCACGAAGTATTCAGGGATGGGTGAGCAATGAACGTGTCTATTGTTATATGGCACTCTCCCAAGTGCTTAGTACAGTGCTCCGCACACAGTGAGTGCTCAATAAATGTGATTGAATGAATGGGCTTCAATAACTCATTCTCTCCCCTTAAATAGAAGGTGATTGGAGGCAAACTCTTTTCACTGGAGAAAGTGAGGACTGAGAACATGTACAAGAGCAGAATGGAAAGAAGCTGCCTGGTAGCAAGAGGCTTGTTAGAATTAAAGTCTCTGACTTACCCCGGGGAACAAACCTCCTCATTGGCTCATTGCCTGCTTGTTCATTTTGTAAATGAATAAATCTGGCAATTTTTAATGAATCTGAAAATGCAGTTGATTTCAAGGCAATTGGTGCTCTTTTCTTAGCCTGCCCTGAATAAATCTCTTAGCCTGATTCAGAGATATTCTGGTTCCTCAGCTACTATGAGCACATATATGCATATGGATATGGATACATTTATACATATGTATATATCTGTAATTTATTTATTTATCTATTTATTTATTTATATCAATGACTGTCGTCATCCCCCCTCTAAACTGTGAGCTTGTTGTGGGCAGGGAATGTGTCTGTTTGTTGTTATACTTGTACTCTTCCAAGTGCTTAGTACAGTGCTCTGCACATAGTAAGGGCTCAATAAATCCAGTTGAATGAATGAATGAATGAACACGAGGCAGCAGGATCTAGTGGAAAGGGAGTGGGGTTGGGAGCCAGAAAACCTCAGTTCTTGTTCCAGTTCTAATGCTGGCCCGTTGCATGACCTCAGGAAAGTCACTATACCTCTTGGGGCCTCGGGTTTCCTTAGCTGGTCATCTGGGATAATGATGCCCTCCTCTTTCTTCCTCACAGGGCTATTGTGAGGGAAAAAGTAAGATAAGTGAGGGGAAAGCACTTCGTGAAAATGAAAGCACTCTGCAAAATCAAGGCATGTTTAATATTTGAAAAACACAGTGATGACCACGTGAAGCTGCATGGAGTGGTGGATAGAGCCCTGGCATTGGAGTCAGAAGGTCATGGGTTCTAGTTCCAGCTGTGGGTAAATCACTTCACTTCTCTGTGCCTCAGTTACCTCATCTGTAAAATGGGGATTGAGACCTTGAGTCCCAAATGGGACAGGACCTGTGTCCGATCCAATTTGCTTGTATCTAGTACAGCACTTAGTACCATAATTATTATTAATTATTATTATGGGGCTATTAAGGTGCCCCCTGAAGGACTTGAGGCATGCCCAAATAATCTCCTGAATGTGACCTGGACTACTCTCCATTTTCTGGGTGGTCCATTGTACATGGGCACTATTGGAAAACATTTCAATGAAAACCCTGGGCCTTCTCTCATTCTAAGGATCCAAACTCACCTGAAACCAAAAGAAGGAATCAGACCTGAAATACATGTTCCCTGGTTTGACCTATATGGCTGCACATAAGCCCTAAACTCTGAGCCCTGAGGAATGTGAAACCCTGGTCCTTTAGCTACTACTGATTTTGTCTTAATTGCATTTCTCTGTCAGTGCTGTGTTTTAATGTTTCATCATCCATTAAGCATCTTTCTCAAGCCCCTTCTCCCCATTTTTAGATTGTGAGCCCCCCAAGGGGCAGGGATCATGTCTAATTTCCTCCTGTGTAATCTCTCCCAGACTTGAGTACAGTATTCTGCTCACAGCAAATGCTTAATAAATACTATTCCTACTTCTCCCAAACCCATCCACGAGAGTCTACCCAGATATGCCCCACTGTCAGACACCAACCAGGTCAAACTCTGGACTGTGTATTTTAAAATTTCCAATGCCTTGATGAACTGGAAAGTTCACGTGGAAAAGTATCAATTTGAGAGGGCGATAAACCTACTTTCTCGCTGTAAAACCAGCCAAGAGGGCATCCGTCACCAGATTCCTCCAAGCATCCTGTTGACAGAACAGGACACCGAGATGGAAGAACTGGGGAATCTGATAATGGCTATTCACCACCCTAGTTCCACTTGGGATCTTTTGGAACCTCTCCAGTCTCTTTGACTGGACAATAATTTATAGCCAGAATAGTGAAATTAAGGAAGCAGCTTGGCCTAGTGGAAAGAGCCCGGTCCTGTGATTCAGAAAGACTTGGGTTCTAATGCCAGCTCCGCCGCCTGTCTGCTATGTGGCCTCAGACAAGTCCCATCACTTTTCTGTGCCTCAGTTCCCCTATCTGTAAAATGAGGATTAAGACTATGCACCTCATGTAGGACATAGTCTGTGTCCAACTCGATTTGTTTGTATCTACGCCAGTGCTTAATAATATGATGATGATGATGGTGATGATGGTGTTTGATAAGCACTTACTATCTGCCAGGCACTGTTCTAAGTGCTGGGATAGTACAGTGCCTGGCATATAGTAAGCACTTAACAAATACCAGGAGAAAAATGTCTATGTGAATTTGCAATAAGAAGCGAAGAGGAGGTACACAGATAGGATCTTGGGGATGAGACAGTTGGGTTAGACTGTGAATGAGGCAGAACTGGGAAAGTGAGGAGACGGATGAGAGGGAAAGAGGGTGGATGGGACACAGAGGAAAGATAACTCTAAAAAAAAGGATTGGCTGGGCAATGATGACGTTGTTTGCCTGTGACCTTGGGCACTTCACTTCAATTCTCTGTGCCTCATTTACCTCATATGTAAAATGGGGATTAAGACCATGAGCCCCTTATGGGACAGGTTCTGTTTCCAAACTGACAACCTTTTATCTACCCCAGCACTTAGTACAGTGCCTAAAACATAGTAAGCACTTAATAAATGTCATAAAAATGAAAAATGTTTAGTTGGGAATTGGGAGACCAAGAGGACTGTCTGGGGCCTCCAACCTACCGCTTCATGGACTTGGGAGACAGTTCTTTCTCGACCTCTTTCACTGGCATGCTATAGGGGTCCACATTGTATTCGCTGTCATCGTCGTACTCGTGGTCCAGTAGCGTCCGGGCCCAGGTGCCCATGTCATAGGGTGGCAGCATCCCGCCGAACTCCGAGGGCAGGATCTCGGGGTGGATCAGCTGGTGCAGGCTGTTCAGGTTGTTGCCGTGCAAGAATATCTATGGGAAACCGCAAATAATCATCCCCAAGAGAAGTTGAATTCCCTCAGCTGAGAAGAAACCTTTGAGCCCCGTGGGCTTGTCAAACCTTCAGCAGGCTCTAACAAAGCCCTGAAGCAGCAGTGAGAATAATCAATCAATCAATCAATCATTTTTATTGAGCACTTACTGTGTGCAGAGCACTATACTGAGTGATTGGGAGAGGAGAGTTGGTGGAAACATGCCTTTCTCAAGTCCCTTCTCCCCACTTTCAGATTGTGAGTCCCCCAAGGGACAGGGATCATGTCTAATAATACCTGTATATATGTATATATGTTTGTACATATTTATTACTCTATTTATTTATTTCACTTGTACATATCTATTCTATTTATTTTATTTTGTTAATATGTTTGGTTTTGTTCTCTGTCTCCCCCTTCTAGACTATGAGCCCACTGTTGGGTAGGGACTGTCTCTATATGTTGCCAACTTGTAATTCCCAAGTGCTTAGTACAGTGCTCTGCACACAGTAAGCGCTCAATAAATACGATTGATTGATTGATTAATTTCCACCTGTGTTATCTCTCCTAGAGTTTAGTACAGTGTTCTTGCTATTCGTTTGCTGTTTGAGATTCTGCCCCTTGTTTCAGGGCGGATGACTGAAATGCATTTGAAATTACTTTGCGGGGCTCTGTAATGATGAAATAGGGCTTCAGGGATTTCAGCAAGCAGCGTGGCTCAGCGGAAAGAGCCCGGGCTTGGGAGTCAGAGGTCATGGGTTCTAATCCCGGCTCCGCCACCTGTCTGCTGTGTGACCTTGGGCAAGTCATTTTACTTCTCTGAGCCTCAGTTCCCTCATCTGTAAAATGGGGATTAAGACTGTGAGCCCCACGTGGGACAACCTGATCACCTTGCATCTCCCCAGCGCTTAGAACAGTGCTTTGCACATAGCAAGTGCTTAACAAATGCCATTATTATTATTATTAAGCAGCAACAGAAACAGATGAGGAGAGGAACTGTTATTGCTATTTCCACAGTTTGAACCCTCTACTGGAAGCATTGTAAGAGTGTTGCTTCCCTCCCTCTGCCTCCATGAGGTGGATTTGAGCGGCATTGGGGGGAAAGGATGTGAAGTGAGACAAGCGACTTCAGATGACGACCAGGGTACGATTCCTTAACGAAGTTAAAGTCCCCAGAAAATCTAGAGGCTTTCAGCCTTTTAGACCAGCAAAGACATAGGCGAGCTCAAGCCCAGCCACTGTGCAGATTTCCCACAATGCGTCTCCCTAACTGGCAAGCAACCAGATCAAAAACTCCTACCTCATGTTCTATCTTCATCTCATTTTAATTTCAATGCGCCGAGAGCCAAAATAAATCTTCCCACATGAGAAAAATACCCTTTTCAAGGGGATCTTAAACTGAAGTTTCTAATTCAAAATCCATGTGCCTTTTCCTTACATTTAGAAAATAGACTAGCTACCTTGACACATGGCTTTCACATGCAAATTCTGCATCATTAATATGTGGGCATATAGCCAGTGATGAGTGTTTAAACAAACACCAAATGGAATACATAAACACAGAAGGCTTTCTTTGTGGTGACCCATATCTGCGCACTACCTTCACACCATAAAATGAGCAGCTATAACCAAAAACAAAACTAAAAAAAGTACCCTTTTCCGAGTCTTCTCCTTTAAGAAAGGTCGTATCACCGTGTAGAGAGCATGGATGTACCAGGGCTGGTTGACGAAATGAATTCCTCCAAATCGAGCAGGAAAGCTGTCCTATATTTACATATAAAACAAATCCCATAAGACATTAGATAGAGATCCATAAGAAGGCATACATTAGCTTGGCTTCTTATGTTTACTCCGTTGTCCTTCAAAAAGGATGCAGATGTTGGGCTTATAGGGAGGACTTTCAATGAAGCAACAGCTGGGTCTCTCAAGCTCTTATCTGAGAAGTCATCAAAAATAATAATAATAATTGTGGTATTTGTTAAGCATTTGCTATGTGCCAGGCACTGTACTATGCATTGGTGTAGATACAATGTAAATGGGTTGGACACAGTCCCTGTCCCACATGGGCTCACAGTTTTAATCCCCATTTTACAGATGAGGTAAATGAGGTCCAGAAAGTGAAGTGACTTGCCCAAGGTCACCCAGCAGACAAATGGCAGAGCTCAGATTAGAACTCATGACCTTCTGATTCCCAGGCCTGTGCCCATTCCATTATACTATGCTGTTTCTCTTGCTAAGCTGCTTCTCTTCTCTTGTTGTATCTGTTAAGTGCTTACTATGTGCCAGACACCATACTAAGCGCTGGGGTAGATACAATGTAAATAGGTTGAACACCGTCCCTGTCCCACATGGGACTCACAGTCTTAATCCCCATTTTACAGGTGAGGTCACTGAGGCCCAGAGAGGTGAAGTGACTTGTCCAAGGTCACCCAGCAGACAGGTGGTGGAGTCGGAATTAGAACCCAGGCCCTTCTGACTCCTAGGCCCATTTTTCTATCCACTAGGCCACACAAGGATGTGGTAACTCAAATATTCCAATAAACCAATAGTTTTCTGGGTCCTTGGATATGCTTTGCCTAGGAGTTGCCCTGCTCCAGTTTTATTTTTCCTTTTGAATACTACTTCATGCATTCATGCATCCCTAAAAGGGGGTGATGACAATTTCTTAACATTATAAAGATTCCCTTCAGTCCATCGTGAAAATGGTCACTTTTGAATTTTAACTTCAAGATAGTCTGAGTGGGAATTGGAAAATACAGATTTTAGGATGGAAGTATCATTACTCAGTATGCCATAAAATAATAATGAGTAATCATACTTTCATCCTAAAATCTGTATTTTCACATTTCCGACCCAGACTATCTTGGAGTTAAAATTCAAAACTTTTATGCATCAGGCACTGTTCTAAGCAGTGAGGTTGATGCAAGCTGATCAGGCCAAACACAGTCCCTGTCCCCAGTGGGGCTCACAGTCCAAGTAGGAGAGGAACAGGTTTTGAGTCCCCATTTTACAGATGAGGAAACTGAAGCATGGAGAAGTTAAACGAATTGCCCAAGGTCACACAGCAGGCAAATGGCATAGCCAGGATTAAAACCCAGGTCCTCTGATTCCCAGGCCATTGCTCTTTCCACTATTATTTTATGGAGTCTCTTAAGCCCTTCCTAAGTGCCAGGCACTGTACTAAGCACTTGGGTAGATACAAGCTAATCAACTTACAGTTCATGTCCCACATGGGGGTCACAATCTTAATCCCCGTTTTACAAATGAGGAAACTGAGGTACAGAGAAGTGAAGTGACTTGCCCAAGGTCACACAGCAGACGAGAGGTGGGCCCAGGATTAGAACCCAGGTCTTTCTGACTCCAAAGCCCAGGCTCTATCCACAAGGCAACACTGCTCTTCTATTCTGACTGTTCTATTTCAGAGAAGATTTATGTGGAAAGCAAGGGTGCACATTCAATCTCTACTCACCACCCAGGGTCTAGGCAACCTTGTCCCCTGGTGAGTTACCAGCTCATCTTTCTTTGGGTCTAGTCTCTTTATCATCAACACCAACCTTGTACATATTTACTTGTACATATTTACTATCCTATTTATTTTGTTAATGATGTGCATGCAGCTTTAATTCTATTTGTTCTGACGATTTTGACAGCTGCCTACATGTTTTGTTTTGTTGTCTGTCTCCCCCTTCTAGACTGTGAGCCCATTGTTGGGTAGGGACCATCTCTGTATGTTGCCGACTTGTACTTCCCAAGCGCTTAGTACAGTGCTCTGCACACAGTAAGTGCTCAATAAATATAATTGAATGAATGAATGAATGAATCAGTATTGATTAAGCTCCTCCTGGGCACAAAGTACTGCCCTGGTTGCTCCCGTGTGCAGAGGGCTACATATAGTAACTACTGTTTGATGAGCACTGTACTGAGCACCTGCTATTTGCGGAATGCTATACTAGTCACCTACTTTGGGTCTAGAGCACTGAACAAGGCATTTGGGAGTGTACCATGAAGTAAGACACAGTCCCTGCCCTTGAGCTTACAGTCTAATAATAATAATAATAATAATAATAATGGTATTTGTTAAGCGCTTACTATGTGCCAGGTAATAGTACTAAGCACTGGGGTCGATACAAGCAAATCAGGTTGAACACGGCCCAGATAGGCAGATGTATATCATATACCTGCATTGGGAGCAGAAGGAAAAACACAGAAGTGACTGTTAAAAATGAAATCAAGCCCAAAACTAGCAGATATGTAGAATAGATAAACTGATTTATACATAAGTGCTAAGGGTGGGTGACAATAACAATGATGATGGTATTTGTTAAGTGCTTCTTATGTGTCAAGCACTGTTCTAAATGCTGGGGTAGATACAAGCTAATCAGGTTGCCCACAGTCCCTTGCCCCACATGGGGCTCACAGCCTTAATCCCCATTTTTACAGCTGATGAAACTGAGGCCCAGAGAAATAAAGTGACTTGCCCAAGGTCACACAGCAGACAAGTGGTGGAGCCAAGATTAAAACCCAATTCCTTCTGATTTCCAGGCCCATGCTTTATCCACTAGGCCGTAAGGATTGATTGGAGAATGTGTCACTCTTTTTTTTCTGATATCTGTTAAGCACTTCCTATGTGCCAGACACGATACTAACTGCTGGGATAGATACAAGCTAATCAGGTAGGACATAGGCCATGTACCCCATGGACCTCACAGTCTTAATCCCCATTTTACAATTGCACTAACAGAGATCCAGAAAGCCATAAACCCAACTCTTCCAAGACACTTTCCTCAACTAAACCTTCGTTTCCTTTTCCCCCACTCCCTCTTGGGTCAGAGAAACAGTGTGGCTTAGTGGATAGAGCATGGGCCTGCGAGACCGAAGCACCGGGATTCTAATCCTGTCTCCGCCACATGTCTGCTGTGTGACCTTGGGCATTTCACTTAACTTCTCTGGACCTCAGTTGCCTCATCTGTGAAATGGGGATTAAGAGTGTGAGCCCCATGTGGGACAGTCCAACCTGATTAACTTGTATCTACCCCAGTGCTTGGCAGATAGTAAGCACTTAACAAGTACCTTTGCACTTGAATTTGCACCCTTTATTCACCCCTGACTCAGCCCTACAGAATTTATGTATGTTGTCTAATCTTATGCTGTCAAATCATCTCCAACCCATAGCGACACCATTAACACATCTCTCCCAAAACACCCCACCTCCATCTGCCATCGTTCTCGTAGTGCATCCAAAGAGTTTTCTTGGTAAATAAATGGAAGTGGTTTATCATTGCCTCCTTCCACACAGTGAACTTGAGTCTCCACTCTCAACTCTCTCCCATGCCACTGATGCCCAGTACGGGTGAGTTTTGATTTGTAGCAGATTGCTTACCACTCGCTAGCCACTGCCCAAGCTAGGAATGGAATGGGTAGGCCTCTGCTTGACTTTCCCTCCCATAGCCAAGACTGGTAGAGTACCGGGAACTCTCCAAGTGCCATTCTGAGAGGGGGACTTGTGTACATATCTGTAATATATTTATTTGTATTAATGTCTATATTCTGCTGTAGACTGCAAGCCTTCTGTGAGCAGGGAACATGTCTACCAACTCTTTTATATTGTGCTCTCCCAAGTATTTAACACAGTGCTCTGCACACAGCGATTAGATTAGGATCAGAACCCAAGTCTCCCTACTACCAAGGCTGTGCTCTCTCCACTAGACCACACTGGTCTTCACTTTTGTCACTCTTCATGACATTTTTTAGAGTGATGGGTACACGTGATTTCTCCCGCTTTCAGCATGGAAAATACTATTCTATTTATTTTGTCAGTGATGTGCATCTAGATTTACCTCTATTTATTCTGATGACTTGACACCTGACCACATGTTTTGTTTTGTTGTCTGTCTCCCCCTTCTAGACTGTGAGCCCCTTGTTTGGTAGGGACGGTCTCGATATGTTGCCAACTTGTACTTCCCAAGCGCTTAGTACAGTGCTCTGCACACAGTAAGTGCTCAATAAATACGATTGAATGAATGAAAAGGAAATCCTGCTCCCTGAAAAAGTGGTTATCTTACTCTTAGAGCTTGTTGTGGGCAGGAAATGTGTCTGATATTATACTGTACTCTCCCAAGTGCTTCTTACAGTGTTTTTCACAGTAAAAGCTCTATAAATATGATGATGATTATTATTATAGGACTCTTAATCTAGTGGATAGAGTACAAGCCTGGGAGTCAGAAAGTCAGGGGTTCTAATCCCGGCTCTGCCACTAGTCTGCTGTGTGACCTTAGGCAAGTCACTTGAGGTCTCTGTGCCTCAGTTGCCTCATCTGTAAGATGAGACTGTGAGCCCCACTTGGAACAGGGACTGTGTCCAACCCGATTTGCGTGTATCCATCCCAGAACTTTGTACAGTGTCTGGCACATAGTAAGAGCTTAACAAATACCACAATTATTATTATTAATCATTCTCTCTCTTCAAGAAAGCTGTGTCCCCTGCTTTTATCTCTCTCTCTCTCTCTCTCTCTCTCTCTGTGTGTGTCTCTCTCTGTCTCTCTCTCTATGTCTCTCTCTGTCTCTCTCCTCCCTAGACTTCAAGAAGCAGCATGGCTCAGGGGAAAGAGCCCGGAGTTGGGAGTCAGAAGTCATGGGTTCTAATCCCGGCTCTGTCCCTTGTCAGCTGTGTGACTTTGGGCAAGTCTCTTAACCTCTCTGTGGCTCAGATCCCTTAACTGTAAAATGGGAATTAAGGCTGTGAGCCCCGTGTGGGACAACCTGATAACCTTGTATCTACCCCAGCGCTTAGAACAATGCTTGGGATATAGTAAGCACTTAACAAATACCATCATTATTATTATTATTTGGGGAACAGCTTTCAAATTCTAATGACTGTCCCCTTGGCCTTTGAAATTCACATTTCAGCTCCATCCTTATAGTTCCTAAGGCAGACTTTTCACTCACTCACTCAATCGTATTTTTTGAGCACTTACTATGTGCAGAGCACTGTATTAAGCACTTGGAAAGTACAATTAGGCAACAGAGAGAGAGAATCCCTACTCAACAATGGGCTCACAGTCTAGAAGGGGAAGCATCCAGAGTCAGGAAGGCTTTCATTTGACTACCAATCAATGGTATTGATTGTCTTCTTCGAAAGGATGTTCACAGCCAACTTCCCCACTAGAGCAGTACTATTATTTTGGCAAATCAATCCATGGCATTTATTGACCACTTATGTGTGAAACACTGAGTACAACAGAGTTAGCAGACACGTTCCCTGATCACAGTGAGCTTACTGTCTAGAGGGGGAGATGGATATTAAGAGAAATAACTCACAATGTCTAATTCCCTTATGAAAAGGAAGTTTTACCATTCCCTTTAGTCTGTAAACTCATTGTGTGCAGAAAGCATGTCTACCAACTTTACCAACTCTGTTATATTGTACTCTCCCAAGCACTTAGCCCAGTGTTCTGCACACAGTAAGTGCTCAATAAATACTATTGATGATGATGGTGGGTGTATATCAGTCACCACAAGCAAAATCAGGAAACCCAAGCCAAGCTTCCCCAGGCCAGACATTAATCAGGACCCAGAGGGACTAAGGGTCAACATTAGCTTTTCTGTTTATTTGTATTTATGGTACTTGTTAAGTACTTATGATGTGCCAGGTACTGGACTAAACTGGGAGTTAGATACAAACTAATCACTATGAACACAGTCTGTGTTCCACATGGGGCTCACAGTGTTAATCCCCATTTTACAGATGAGGTAACTGAGGCACAGAGAAGTGAAATGACTCGTCCAAGGTCACACTGCAGACAAGTGGCAGAGCCAGGATTAGAACCCAGGTCCTTCTGACTCCCGGGCCCCCGCTCTATCCACTAGGCAATGCTGCTTCTTGTTGACAGTCAAATGGCAGCTAGAGACATTTTCTGTCAGCCATCAAGATGGAGTATGGCAAACGAACAACATCAAGATGGATTAAATAATAATAACAATGTGCCAAACACTGTACTAAGCACTAGGTTAGATACAAAATAATCAGGTCAGCTGTACTCCCTGTCCCACATGGGGATCACATTCTGAGTAGAAGGGAGAAGTATTTAACCTATGTTTCAAAGATGAAGGGGATGAGATGCAGAGAAGTTAAGCGACCTGCCCAAGGTCACAGAGCAAGCAACTGGTGGAGCCAGGTTTAGAACCCAGATCCTCTGACTCCCAGGTTCAGGCTCTGGCTTTCCACTAGGCCAGGCCGCTTCTCTCCACCCCACCATTCAGTCCATCAATCAATAGCTGAAAACTTCTTGTGTAGGGACTATGTCTTTCTGTGCCATCACTGGAACTTCATAGTGATTGGAATAATGCAGGCCCCGAAGTGCTTAGTACAGTGCTCTGATTCAATCAATCAGTGAATCAATAACATTTATTGAGTGCTTACTATGTGCAGAGCATTGTACACAGCGCTTGGGAGAGTGCAATGCAATAGAATTAGCAGGCATGTTCCCTGCCCGGATTGAGTTTGTAAGTGCTCAGTAAATAGGGTAGGGACCACCTCTCTATGTTGCTGACTTGTACTTCCCAAGCGCTGAGTACAGTGCTCTGCACACAGTAAGCGCTCAATAAATACGATTGAATGAATAAATGAATGAGTACCATTGATTGAGAGCTGCTCAAAGCCGCTTCTTTCCTGATTAGAACACGTTACCTCTGGGCATATGACTATAATGCCAACTTATCTGAGACTGCACTTCACTTCATCCTGTATTTCTTCTGTTCCCCTTCCTTATAGTTATCCCATTTCTGCTCACCACATACCAGCTATTCAATTATTGCATTCTCATCCATTATTCTGGAATGTGTCTGTTTACTGTTGTGTTGTACTTTCCCAAGAGCTTAGTACAGTGCTCTGCACACAGTAAGAACTCAATAAATACTGTTGATTGAATGAATACATCCTCCCATCTCAGCCAGTGCAGCTGTATTGAGGTATGCTGAGTCTCAGTGATCAAACAATCAATCACTCAGTGGTATTTATCAAGTGCTTACTGTATGCGGAGTACTGTACTAAATGCTTGGGAGAATACAGTACAACAGATTTGGTGGACAGGTTTCCTTGGTAGACAAGTTCCCTGCCCACAGGAGCTTACAGTCTAGAGGGGGAGACAGACATTAACAGAAATAAAGAAATCATGGACCTGACGCAGTGTGGTGGGGCTGAGGGAGAAATGAATAAAGTACAAATCCAAGTACAAGGAAGGTACAGAAGGGAGTCGTGAAGAAGAAATGAGGGCTAAGTTGGGGCAGGCCTCATGCTGTGTTGGACGAGTTATATATGTACATATTTGTTATTCTATTTATTGTTTTAATGGTATGCATATATCTATATTTCTATTTATTTATATTGATGCTATTTGATACCTCTCTACTTGTTTTGTTTTGTTATCTGTTTCCCCACTTCTAAACTGTGAGCCTGTTGTTGGGTAGGGATTGTCTCTGTTGCTGAATTGTACTTTCCAAGCGATTAGTACAGTGCTCTGCACACAGTAAGCACTCAATAAATAATAATAATAATAATAATAATAATGGCATTTGTTAAGAGATTACTATGTGCAGAGCACTGTTCTAAGTGCTGGGGAGGATACAAGGTGATCAGGTTGCCCCACGTGGGGCTCACAGTCTTAATCTCCATTTTACAGATGAGGAAACTGAGGCCCAGAGAAGTTAAGTGACTTGCCCAAAGTCACACAGCTGACAAGTAGCGGAGCCGGGATTAGAACCCATGACCTCTGACTCCCAAGCCCAGGCTCTTTCCACTGAGCCATGCTGCTTCTCGATTGAATGAATGAATAAATGAGTTGCATTATTAATAAGGCTTTGAAGGTGATGGTCTGTCGGATATGAAGTGGGAAGGAGTTCCAGCCAGAGGTTGGACGTAGTGAGTTGATTTTGTTGCTCTTTCTCGTGTCCTGCCATTTGAGTAGGACACTTAAAGAATACTGTTGGAAGTGCTCAAGAAATCAGATACAACGTTTGGGATGGGTCTGGATCTCACAACCACACAGAAGATTGGAGACCTTGAGACGCCTCCAAAGCTTGATGCACCATAATTGCCATATTCTTATCTCACAGTCTTCCTAAAGATAGGCTGGCCTTCTTGATTCATTTTTTTGGTTGTTCGTCTATCATTATATCAATGTAAAAAACTCCTCCCACGTGCTCTCCAACCACCTCCATCACCACCGAGATAGGCACCATGGTAACTGCTGCCTTACTGCCCACCTCCGACGGCTCGGGTTCCCGACATACTCCACGCGTGGTGGACCAGGAATAAAAGCTGCCCTTGTATACGCCCACAGCACGAGGCCAATTCAAAACTCCAGGAAGGCTGGTGTCTGTGCATGAACTCTGAACTCTGAGCTGAGAGGAGCCTGAAATTCTGCTCCTGTAGCCACAACATCCTTCTCATTCTGTCTTTTCTTTGTGTATTTTTTCATTTTGTGTTTGAATGTTTCATCATTCCTGATGTGTCTCTCTCTCCAGTCTCTCCTCCCCAGTTATATTTTTACATCGTGAGCCCCCACAAGAGAAAGGGATCACGTCTAATTCTTACCTGTGTATTTTCTCTCCCTGCACTTGTTACTGCGGCCTAACAGAAAGAGCTCAGGTCTGGCTCTTTCACTTGCCAGCTGTGTGACCTTGGGCAAGAAGAAAACTTTTCTGTGCCTCAGTTTCCACAACTGTAAAATGGAGATTCAAACCCTGTTCTCCCTCCTACTTCGACTCTAAGCCCCATATGGGACAGGGTCTGTGTGCAACCTCATGATCTTGTTTCTGCCCCAGTGCGTAATACAGTGCTTGGCGCAGAGTAAGCACTAAACAAATATCACAAATCATTTACAGTGTTCTGCATACTGTAAGTGCCTAATAAATACTATTCCATCTACTACTAGTGCTACTACCACTACTACTGTTACTAATAATGATAATAATGATGGTATTTGTTAAGTGCTTACTATGTGTCAAGCACTGTTCTAAGCACTGGGGTGTTTACAATCTAATCAGGTTGGATATAGTCCCCATCACACATGGGGCTCACAGTCTCAATCCCCATTTTACAGGTGAGTTAAATGAGGCACAGAGAAGTTTAGTGTCTTGCCCAAGGCCACACAGCAGACAAGTGCTGGAGCCAGGATTAGAACCCAGATCCTTCTGACTCCCAAGCCCGGGCTCTATCCACTAAGCCACACTGCTTCTACTATTACCTCCTGTGGCAACCCCTTCATGTTGATTTCACACAGTCTGGGAAGTCAAAACCAAAAACGTTTGGAGAAGAAAAAGGAATTTTCTGAGAACAGAAAAGTAGACACCGCTAGAAGAGTGATTGGAAAACCAAGATCCCAAATCCAGGACTATGGGACAGGAAAATCTTTATTCCAGCTAAGGGGAGTATGTTGAGTGAGGAAAGCTACGAGTCAAGAAACCGTAGCCAAGAACCTGGGGAAACTTCTATAGGAGAAATCCCATTTTAAGATAGAGAGAGGTGGTTCCTGGCTAGAATGATGAGCAGGAAGAAGGACTGCAAATGTGTCCTTTTTTTTTTACTTTAATGGTATTTAAGCCCTTACCATGTGCCAGGCACTGTACTAAGCACTGGGGTAGATATAAGATCAACAGGTTGGACACATTCCATGATCCACATGGGACTCACAGTTTAAATACCCACTTTATGGATGAGGTAACTGAGGGCCCGAGAAGTTAAGTGACTTAACCAAGGTCACAAGTTGCAGAGCTGGGATTGGAATCCAGGTCCTTCTGACTCCCAAATCCATGCTCTATCCACTAGGCCACAGTACTTCTCAGTGCTCCTCTTTTGAAAAACACTGGTCTAGCTTGAGAGTCCAGTGGGAGTCCCAAGTCATTAGTTGATTGTTTTAGACAGAGTCACTAACACAAATTGAGGCAGGTGATGCACGGTAGCTCTAATCCTTCACTAAACTTCACCTCAAGACCACGGACAAAATATCCTTAATAGGATGTTCTAGTCTAGGTAGACCGACAATTCCAATGAGAAAATTGGCCAGTCTCAGGGGCCCATCACATCGAATTACAAACGGATCATTTTCTCTGGTTCCGCATGACATAGTTGGCTATCCTTCCAGATGGAAGATGACATTATTGATGGTGAGATTTTTACCCATGTGAGTTTAAGTTCCTGATAAGTCTATTATGCATAAATTCTCTCCCTACTGCTTTGCTTCATGAGTCAGAGAAGGGAGAGCCGATACCAAGAGAAAGGGAAGAAGGTAGCTCAGGAGAATGACGAGTGTGAGTTGGAGAGAGAAGCAGCATGGTCCGGTCCTCATCTGCCTCCGCCACAGGTCTGCTGTGTGACCTTGGGCAAGTCACTTCACTTCTCTGTCCCTCAGTTACCTCATCTGTAAAATGGAGATTAAGACTGTGAGCCCCATTTGGGACATGGACTGTGTCCAACCTGATTAACTGGTCTCTACCTCAGCACTTAGTATTCATTCATTCGTTCATTCAATCATATTTATTGAGTACCGTGACCTGCCCACAATAAGCGCTAATACCATTTTTTTTTTTAAAGTGAGCACAGAAAGTTGAGAAATAAGGAAAAATCTGGTGGAGAGCCTTGTTGTCAAAGATGGGGTGGATCTTGTTTAATCTCTAGGTTAATCTCTAGACTTTTTGCTCCTTTTGGGCAAGGACCATGTCTATCAACTCTATTGTGGTGTACTCCCCAATGCTCTGCACACAATAAACACTCAATAAATACCACTGATTGATTGACTGATGGGTATGTGGGTGAGTAGTGAATTCGGAATAATTTCAGGAGGGGGTTTGTTTTTACCATTTTGCACTTCAAGGCTGAGTCTTAAAAAAATTAAATATTCTCTGAAGATAACTTTCTTGTCAGAATCTCTAATTTTAAAAGGACTGTGCTTGGTTTTGCTATGAATAACTCAGCAGTCTCTGTTTATTTTAAGACACTTGGCAGAGATGTAAGCTGGGGTTTTTTTAAGCGAACATAGTACATCTGAGTGTCAATTGCTACTTTTCTTTCAAGGAGTCAAAAGAATACCATCCACTGAAGTCAAAGCAATATCACTTGTGGCATTTCTACAAAAATGCACACTGAATGGAGCCGTAACGACCAACGGAATTGCAGCAACCAGCCAAGCTCCACGTTCCATTTAGGCAACACAGAGATCTGTCCCTATTAGAGGGTATTTGAACAAGAAGAGCTGAGGCAGTAACAAGAGTTGACCTTGGCTTTTCCCCTAGTCCGCACTTTACTCCAAAAATCAATCTGATTTTATGGACAGGGATCCCTCATTTAGCGTATTCCCCAAAGATTGGTCATTTTAGAGATGACTTTTCAAAGAGATTACTCCCTTCGGGGCTGAGGAATCAGGGGCCTGCCCTGGAATTTCTTGAAGAAAGTACTATTCCCCTCTTTCCCTCCAGCTTTATTGAAATTGATTATTTGGTGGTCTTACCCCAGATTCCCCACTCCCTGGTTCCAGCTAGGAAAAAAGTCACTTGTTTTTCACTAGGAAGTAGGAGAAGAGTTTCTGGAGAAGGTAATATTTTCTGCTTTCCCTCCCACTGATTTACTGCTTATTGTCAGGTTTTGAAGATACTGAAACTTCTCCAGGCTTGTAAAGGCAAGAAAACATCTCTCTCCCTTCCTCCCCAAATTCTAGTGATCATAAACAAACTGCCTCAGTTTCCCTTCCATGTATTGTGTCACTGGCACAGGGGACTCAGCAGACAGCTTTACCAACAGATCAGATCCTGCTTGGGGAAACCAATCAGAAGAGGGAAGGAGGGTTGTGGGTACCACACTAACAAGTTTACAGTCTTAAGAAGTACCACATCCCTCCATCCCTTCCAAGGCTCTAAAAAAAGTCACCTTTTCTTAGAGACCTTGCCTGATTAATTCCACCTCTTCCCAAGTCATGTTATGCCCGCAGTCATCTTGGCATTCAAGCATTGAATCTAGTATTTTATGCATTTATTTATTTTAATTTTTATGTATCCATGCATATGTACTCTCCATATCTGTTATTCTGCAGAGCTATTTTAAGTCCATTAATTTATATCTCCATATTTTCTCTGATTTTCTGTAAACTCGTTGAAGACACAGAGCATAACTTTTACTTGTTTGTTAATATTCCCCATATACCTAGTCAATACTCTGCATACAGTAGGAACTCGGGGTATGCAGACTGATAATAACGAGAAAGAAGAGGATCAAGAAGGTAAGGAGTAGGAAGTGGGAAGGAAAATGGAGCAGGAGGAGGAGGAGGAGGAGGAAGAGGAGAAGGAGAAGGATGAAAAGGAGAAGGAGGAGGAGAACAAGAAGGTACTAGAGGAGGAGGAGGAGAACAAGTAGAAGGGGGAAAGGAGAAAGAGTAGGAAGAGGAGGAGGAGAAAGAGGAGGAGGAGAGGACTAGGAGGAGGAAGAGAAGGAGGAGGTGGAAAGGGGAAGAATAGGAAGAGGAAACGATGAGAATGAGGAGGAAGAGGAGGAGAAGGGGAGGACTAGGAGAAGGAAGAAGAGGAGAAGAGAACTAGAACAAGGAAAAGGAGGTGAAGGATGAAAAGGAGAAGGAGAAAGAGGAGAACAAAAAGGTAGTGAAGAAGAAGAAAAAGTAGAAGGGGAAAAGAAGAAAGAGGAGGAGGATAACAAGTAGGAGAAAGGAAAAAAGGAGAAGGAGGATAACAAATAGGATAAGGGGGGGAAGGGAGGAGGAAGAGGAGAAGAAGGGAGAGGATGGGAGAAAAAAGGGGGAGGAAGAAGAATAGTGGGAGTACAAGGAGGACAAGGAGGAAAAGAAGGAGGTGAAGAAGGAGGAGGGGGAGGAAAGAATCAAGCTGAAGTTCAGGATGATTTTTCCTCCTCAACAATTAATTTCCAAGCAGTGAGAAAACAGGTCACGAGTTTAGCACCAGTCAGTACACTAGCACAGTGATGATGACCCATTTCCTTCCTGGCTTTCTAAAGAAGCATCATGTGGGAAGCATCTGACTCCAGGTGGGACCAGCTCTGTCTGCAGGGATGCCGGGCTGCAGGGCTTGTGCGGGAGGTGGCGGGCCTCTCAGCCAGCAAGCGTGATGCTTCTAGTGCCATTTCAGGAATGTAGCATGACATGTGATTTGTAGGTTGGTTTGTGCTGCTTCTGAGTTTCATCTAGGTCATCCAATCCTACTCTTCTAACTTCACACTCACTTGTTCAGGGAACTCATACTCAACTAGGAGTCTCAGAAGTCTCCCAAATCTATCACCCTGACTCTAACCTCTTAGCTTCTCTGAAATCTAGCATTCCACCTTGCCACTAGGACATCTCTACATGGTTGACTCTCAGCTAAACGTATCCAAAGGTGAACACCTCATCTTCCTCCCAAATCTTCCTCATGGTTGACAATTCCTCCAACCTACCTGTTGCCAAAGGAGGAGGAGGAGGAGGATAGCATAATAGTGATAGCATTTATTAATCTCTTACTATGTGCAAAGCACTGTTCTAAGCGCTGAGGAGGTTACAAGGTGATTAGGTTGTCCCACGGGGGGCTCACAGTCTTAATCCCCATTTTACAGATGAGGTAACTGAGGCACAGAGAAGCTAAGTGACTTCCCCAAAGTCACACAGCTGGCAATTGGCAGAGCCGAGATTTGAACCCATGACCCTTGACTCCAAAGCCTGTGCTCTTTCCACTGAGTCACAGAGAAGGGGGGAAAGGAGGAGGAAGGGAAAGAGAAGGAGGATGAAGAGGAGGGAGAGGAGGAAGAGTAGAAGGAGGAGGAAAACAAGGAGGGGGAAGACAAGGAGGAAAAGGAGGAGATGGAGGATAATGCCTAGGAATTATTCTTAACTCCATGCAGTCTTTTGGCCCTCACGTTAAGCTCCCTGGTAAACCCCATCATGTTTTCTCAGCAGTATTTGCAGATCTCATCCCTCCTTCTCTAACCAAGTGGTCATCACCCATGTAAAGATGCAATTACATCTCATCTTTCTGATTATTTCGACCCTGTAATCTCCATGCCTCCAACCTGTCTCCTCTCCAGTCCTCATTTCACTCTGGTGGTCGGATCAGTTTTCTAAAATGAATGAATGAATGAACCAGTTAGTGGAATTTACCGAGTTCGAACTTTGTGTAGAGCTTGGGAGAGCACAGTGTGATAGGGGCGGTAGTCATGATCCCTGCCAACAGTCTAGAAGTAGGGAAAGTGACACTCCTCTTTCCACTCCCCCAATCCTCCAAAACCCTCCTACTTATGCTAGACCAAGCAGAAACTCCTGATCACTGGCTTTTAAGAGACTCAGCCTAAGGTAGCAGCAGGGTACACTCTGAGACTTCATTAGACATGGAAAAAAGGGAAGGGTGGTTACCATCATCGGCCCACTCCATCACTCAGTCTTGCCTTCACAACAAACGGTGAGTCGATGCTCAGAGGTTTGCTTTGTTCCCTTGTTTTCCCTTCCCCAATCAATTAATCAATGGTCTTTATTGAGCACTTAATGTGTGCAAACCACTATGTTAAATGCTTGGAAAAATACACTATGTTAGAATTGGCAGACACCCTACCCATCAGGAGCTTACAGTCTATAGGCCACTCTGCCCTGAATTCTCTCCCTACTCGAATGTTGCCAGACCACAACTTTCCCAATCTTCAAAAGTCCCCTGGAATCCCACCTTCTCCAGGAAGCCTTCCCTGATCAATTCCCATAACCCCAAATTCTATCAACTGAACAGTGATATCATATGTACTCAATTATTTTGTGGAACAGGGCCCAACTCCACCTCTTGTCTGCTGCATGACCCTGGGCAAGTCACTTCACTTCTCTGTGCCTCCATTACCTCATCCGTAAAATGGGGATTAAGACTGTGAGCCCCATATGGGACAGGGACAGCGTCCAACTTGATTACCTTGTGTTCATTCATGCGTTCATTCATTCAATCAATCGTATTTATTGAGCGCTTACTGTGTGCAGAGCACTGTACTAAGCATTTGGGTAGTACAAGTTGGCGACATATAGAGACGGTCTATACCCAACAACGGGCTCACAGTCTAGAAGATGGGCTCACATCTATCCTAGTGCTTAGAATAATGCTCTGTGCATAGTAAGTGCTTAACAAATACCATTATTATTATTATTATTATTATTCTAATCATTATTATTACTATTATTTGGCTATTCAACTATTTAATTCTGACATATTTGTGCTCCTGTTTTATCCTCATTTTTCATCCTGATCCCATGAGCTCCAAGTCATTTGTGTTTATCTATAAGCTCCCCGAGGGCCAAGAGCATGTTCTTTGCATCTGGTGGACTCTTCCAAGGGCTTAGTATAGTGTGATGAACTGGGCAGGAACTCAGTGAATATCACTGCTTGATTGTTTGATTGTTGGAAGAGTGAAAATGTGTGTTTTGGGGAAAAGAGGAGAGAGGGTGGGAGCAGGGGTAGCACGTTACTATGGTGATTCCATCTTCGATCTAGCCAGCTATTCTCCACACCTCCCACGGTACCTAGATAGGCAAACGTCAAGGAGAGGGTGGATGTTACCTCAACCTACCCAGTCAGATAGGTTGAAGGCTGCTGTCCTATTCTGCCCTCTGACAAGGCAAACACCACACCGTAGATCGTCAGCTCCATGTGGCACAGGGACTGATTGATTATCTTATTCATTCATTCATTCATTCATTCCACCGTATTTATTGAGCGCTTACTGTGTCTACAGCACTGTACTAAGTGCTTGGGAAGTACAGGTCGGCAACATATAGGGATGGTTCCTACCCAACAATGGGCTCCAATGCTTAGTGCAGTGTTAGGGACTTAGTAAGCACTTAAATATTATTATTGTTGTTATTGGAAAAAACCTAAACACTTGTTACAACTAAAAATAAAACATTGTGGATTTTTAGGTCCCAACAAAAAGATTTCAATGTACTCAACACACACACACACACACACACACACACACACACACACACACACAAGCACTCACTCATACTCTCCCCCTCCTCATCCTTGCCACCTTACCTCCTTCCCCTCCCCAAAGCACCTGTATATATGTATATATGTTTGTACATATTTATTACTCTATTTATTTACTTTATTTGTACATATTTATTCTATTTATTTTATTTTGTTAATATGTTTTGTTTTGTTCTCTGTGTCCCCCTTCTAGACTGTGAGCCCACTGTTGGGTAGGGATGGTCTCTATATGTTGCCAACTTGTACTTCCCAAGCGCTTAGTACGGTGCTCTGCACACAGTAAGCGCTCAATAAATATGATTGAACGAATAAACACACACAAACACACACACTCACACACTCACACACACAGTATGGATCAAGAACATCCCTGATCTGCTTCCAAAGCAGGCATTTCCCTTCTCAGTGATTGACTAAAATGTTTCTGGGTTTGTTCGTTTTTTTTTTTTCATTTGCATGCCCCTTTCCTTCCTGAGGAAATGCTCAGAGCACTGAAAGTGACAAATATAATCTGCCATCAGATGCTGAGCTCCGGAAAGTGAGAAGCTTCTGATCCAGATCTGTTCCCCGGAGGGTATTCTGGAAGTGTCAAAGGGAGCCACTAACTTCAGGAATTAAAAATACACCAAGGCGGCAGCTTTTTCAGTTGGCCTCCCAAGCCAGGTACCCTCCAGCAAATGCACTAAAAGGCCCAGGATTCCTCACACTGTTGGGGTCTTCAACGTTTGTGCTCTCAAACCACACCACAGCTCCTCCGACTATGAGACCTCCTTTCCTCTTCTCCCATTCCCTTCCGCATCACCCTAATGATCCCTTTATTCATAACCTCCTCCCAGCCCCACAGCACATATACATATCTGTAAATGTATTTATTAACATTAATGTCTTTCTTTCCCTCGACCGTAAGCTTGTTGTGGGCAAGGAATCAGAGGGTTCTTATCCCGGCTCTGCCAATTGTCAGCTGTGTGACTTTGGGCAAGTCACTTCACTTCTCTGTGCCTCAGTTACCTCATCTGTAAAATGGGGATTAAGATTGTGAGCCCCACGTGGGGCAACCTGATTACCTTGTATCTACCCTAGTGCTTAGAACAGTGCTTGGCACATAGTAAGCACTCAACAAAAACCAAAAAGCAAAACCAGCAAACAAATGGAATGTGTCTGTTGTTATATTATACTCTCCCAAGTGCTTAGTATTCATTCAATTCATTCAATCATTACTGTGTGCAGAGCACTTTACTAAGCACTTGGAAAGTACAATTCAGCAATAAAGAGAGACAATCCCTGCCCTCACCGGGTTTACATGCTCTGCACACAATAAGCCCTCAATAAATATGATTGATTATGTCACCACTGTCAGTGACAATACTTTCCATTCGCCCATCCATCCATCTTTCCATCTAACTGTTAACTTATTCCTTCCCTCCTTAGAGACTGTGAGACTTCTACACTGTGAGCCCACTGTTGGGTAGGGACTGTCTCTGTATGTTGCCAACTTGTACTTCCCAAGCGCTTAGTACAGTGCTCTGCACACAGTAAGTGCTCAATAAATACGATTGATTGATTGATTGATTAGAGAAGCAGCATGACATAGTGGATAGAGCATTGGCCTGGGAATCAGAAGGACCTGGGTTTTAATCCCCGCTCTGCCTCTGCCTGTACAGTTATATTGTTATTCCTTCCCTCCTTAGAGAAGCAGTGTAGCCTAGTGGATAGAGCACAGATCAGGGTGTCCAAAGGACCTGGGTTCTAATCCCAGCTCCGCCACTTGTCTGCTGTGTGACCTTGGGCATGTCGCTTAACTTCTCTGCAGTTCCCTCATCTGTAAAATAGAGATTAAGACTGTGAGCCCCACGTGGGACAGGGACTGTGTCTAACCTGATTTGCTTGTATCCAGCCCAGCGCTTAGTAGAGTGCCTTGCACATAGTAAGCTCTTCATGAATACCGCAATTATTATTATTAAAAGGAATATGCATGATAGAGTAAGGTGCCAAAGCTTTAAGAGATTTAAACTTGGAAACCACCATGAAATTATGAATTTCTACATATTATTAAAAATATTATAATAATAACGATTATGGTGTTTGCTATGTGCTTACTGTGTGCCAAGCACTGTTCTAAGTACTTAAATGGCCCTCTAATGCCAACTCAGCACCCCTGAAGAGTGAAGATGACTCCAGTCTGACCACAGAAAAGGAGGGGATCCTGAAGAGATGGCAATATCATTACAATAGTCAATCAATCAGTAGTATTTATTGAGCACTTACTAAGCACTTGGGAGAGTACAATAATAATGATGCTATTTGTAAAATACTTACTATTTACTAAGCATTGTATTAAGCACTGGGGTAAATACAAGATGATTTTGTTGTACACAGGTTATGTCCCAAATGGGGCACACAGCATAAGTGGGAGGGAGAAGAGGTATTGCATCCCCCTTTTACAGATGAGAAAACCGAGAAGAGATAAATTAAGTGACTTGCCCAGGATCACACACAGCAGGTAAGTGGCAGTGTTGGGTTTGGAACTCAGATCCTCTAACTCCTTGGTCAGTGTACTTTTCTCTAGGCCACACTGCTTTCCGATACAACAGATAATAATATAATAATAATAATAATAACTATTATTATTATTATTAAGTACTTACTATGTGCAAAGCACTGTTCTAAGCGCTGGGGAGGTTACAAGGTGATCAGGTTGTCCCCTGTGGGGCTCACAGTCTTAATCTCCATTTTACAGATGAGGTAACTGAGGCACAGAGAAGTGAAATGACTTGCCCAAAGTCACACAGATGACAAGTGGTGGAGCGGGGATTTGAACCCACAACCTCTGACTCCAAAGCCCGTGCTCTTTCTACTGAGCCACGCTGTAGGGTGACAGGGGTCATCAGGAATGGCCACATGGATACTGAAGTCCCTCAAGGATCATTATAAAGGAGCAGAAATGAAGAAGGTGAAAAAGGCATCAAAACTGCTCAGAAAAGTGAGAGTAGAGGAGCCCGGAAGACACCAAAAGAAAGAGACTCCTCTCTGACCACAACCTTCTGTTCATGATGTTTCTAAATGCTCCAGCACATTCAAAAATACCCTAGCACTTACTACAGCCACCCACTACCTCTTTGGGAGGGATGGACGAATCAGTGTGATGTTTATCTGGAAACTGATTATCATGTGTCACTTGAGATCTCTAGTGTACTGCGTGCATGTATACTAAATGGCTACCCTGCTGATTCAAAGACGACGTAAAGGACCCTGAGAGTTTTGTCAGTGTGGGCAAGCATGGCCCATGAGAACCCAATTTGTGTCTGGTAATTCCTATCGCTTCATGGACAGGTTGCTAATCAAAAGTATTCATTCATTCAACAGTACTTACGAGTGTCTATTGGAGCAGAGGACTCTACTAAGTACTTGGAGAAGAATAATAAGCGCTTAGTACAGTGCTCTGCACACAGTAAGCGCTCAATAAATACGATTGAATGAATAATAAAAGTTAAAGCAGGGTCCCTGCCCACGAGGAGCCTACAGTCTATACATGTGCCTTTAGTTATATGCCTTATATAACTTCCAATTCAATAAACCAGTGGTATTTTTTGAGCTCTTACTGTCACAGAGCATTGTCCTAAGCACCTGGGAAAGTAATATTTGAATATCAGCGGACAGAAAGCAGAACTTGACTGCTGTTGGAACTAGCTGATGTGAGATAATTGGATGTCTGTCTCCCAAACTGTAGACTCCTTGTGGGCAGGGAATGTGTCTACCAACTCTGTTGTATTGTACTCTCCCAAGCACTGAGTACAGTGCTCTGCACATGTTAAGCACTCAATAAATGCCGATTGATTGATTGATTGATTGTAAAAAGGCCTTTGAAAACAAGAGGCTGTCGAAGGCCTTTGAAAATGAATTAGAGAAGCAGCATGGCCTAGTGGAAAGAGCACAGGCTTGGAGGTTAGAAGGACCTGGGTTCTAATCCCAATACTGCCACTTCATTCAATCGTATTTATTGAGCGCTTACTGTGTGCAGAGCACTGTACTTTTCTGCTGTGTGACCTTGGCCAAGTCACTTCACTTCTCTGTGCCTCAGTTCTCTTATCTGTAAAATGGGGATTAAGCCTGTGAGCCCCATGTTGGTCAAGGACTGTGTCTAACCTGATTAGCTCGTATCTACCCAAGCACTTAGTACTGTGTCTGGCACATGTAAGCACTTAAAACATACCATTAAAAAAAATGAGATGAAAGCCCCTTCCGTTAATCTGAGGCACTCTTCCAAACAAGAGTCAGCCACTTCACTTAGAATTGGAAACACTGAACTAAACACGGTGACGGTTTTTCAGTGATCTGTGGTTAAAAAAAATTATACTTCACTGTGGGTTGTCGGGTTAATTAGCATGTTGACTTGTTTATTTCAGTTGGACTGTGGATCTCTGCTGCTGCTACTTTAAAAGGCATCTTTAGTTTCTTGGCTGGTAGTCAGAAATTAATGCTGTTGTATTTTAGCATTTGATTTAGCTGTCCTACACTTTTAGGAGTTTGCTAACACTATGAGCAGGAAGAATAATCACAGAGAGAACTATACAAGTGCCTGAGAAGTTAAGTACTGAAAATTCACACTCTATCTTACGTAACTATAGAAAGGACTCCAATTAATGTCAACTACTTCGATATACCTGTGCCCCCTCCTGCTTAGACTATGGGACCTGATTATCTTGCATCTACCCCAGCGCTTAGTATAGTGCGTGGCACATCCTAGGCACTTGACAAATACCACAATTATTATTATCATTATTATTATTATCAAGCAAGATTGAAACCAATGCTAATTGCAGGAGTGAATTTCTAAAGCAAGCAAGGTCTAGTAGAAAGAGCACAGGTCTGGGAGTAAGAGAACCTGAATTCTAATCCTGGTTCTGCTACTTGCCTGCTGTATAACCAAGGGCAAGTCACTTAACCTCTCTGTGCTTCAGTTCCCTCATATGTAAAGTGGGAATAATAATACCTGGTCCTCCTCTCTCCCACATGGGAGAGAGACTGGGTAGGATCTGATTATCTCAGGACTTAACATGGTGCTTGGCTCATTGTCAATGCTTAATTATGCTATAGTTCTGGTGATGATTATTATTGCTCTTAGTTTCCTTGAAAAGCATTCTGCTTTTTACATAACCACACCACGCCTGGCATGAGCTCCTTTCAAAGCCACTACAGTGGGACAAAGAGTCCTAACACATTGTGTTCTGTAACCAGTTGTGTTGTAATGTACTCAGAAAGTTCAAATAGCTTAAATAATTCTGTTCTCGCTCCTATTTAGCTAGGAGCCCCACATGGGACAGGGACTGTGTCTGACCAAATTAACTTCCATCTACCCCAACATTTACAACAGGGCTTGGCACATAGTAAGCATTTAACAAATATAATAATAATAATAATAATAACAATCATAATAATTCATGGTACTCAGAAAAGCTCATTGTGGACAGGGAATGTGTCTGTTTCATGTTGTTTATTGGTGTATTGTACTCCTCAATGTGCTTAGTACAGTGCTCTGCACACAGTGTGTTCAATACATATAATTGAATGAAAGAAGGAAGGAATTGAAAAAATTGCATTCAGGTTGATAAAAAATGCTGGAGGTTTTTTAGGATTTTTTTTTCTTGAAAAATTCCTCTCTCCCCAGCAACTCCCACCTTCTCCCACCAAAAAAAAAAGTAAAATAAAGTTGCTACAGGCTGGGGTCTATAGTGCCTGCTGAAGAATTTGCCGCTGCCAATGTTACCACATTTTGACTGTAGTATGGATGCTGAGTTATTGTTGATCAAGTGTATATCTTCACAACCTTAGTTGGTAATTTCTGATCTCCTTTCTGATCTCCCAACCTCCTGTCTCTCCCCACTTCAGTCTGTACTTCACTCTGATGCCTGGATGATCTTTCTACAGAAACACTCCGGACACATCACCCCCCTTCCTCAAAAATCTCCAGTGGTTGTCTATCAACCTTCTTATCAAGCAAAAACTCCTCACTATTGGCTTCAAAGCTCTCCATCCCCTTGCTCCCTCCTACCTCACCTCCCTTCTTCTCCAGCCCATTCCTCACACTCTGCCACCAACCTCCTCGTCATGCCTCATTCTCTCCTGTCCCGCCGTCGACCTCTGGCCCACGTCCTACCTCTGGCCTGGAATGTCCTCCCTCCTCATATCCTCTAGTTTGACAGATGTGAGGAGGGAGGGCATTCCAGGCCAGAAGTAGAACGTGGGCCAGGGGTTGGTGGCGGGACAGGTGAGAATGAGGCCCAGTGAGGAGGTTAATGGCAGAGGAGAGGAGGGTGCAGGTTGGGCTGGAGAAGATAAGGGAGGTGAGGTAGGAGGGGGCAAGGGGATGGAGAGATTTGAAGCCAATAGTGAGGTGCTTTTGTTACGTGTGAAGGTTGATAGGCAACCACTGGGGATTTTTGAGCAGGAGGGCAAGGGGGTTGACATGCCCAGAGCATTTCTGTAGAAAGATAATCCAGGCAGCAGATTGAAGTATAGACTGAAGTGTGGAGAGACAGGAGGATGGGAGATCAGAAAGGAGGCTGATGCAGTAATCCACTCGAAATATGATGAGAGATTGTACTAACAAGGTAGTGGTTTGGATGGAGCCAGATCCTCTGACTCCCATGGTCTTTTCATTAGGCCATGCCACTGATTGATTGAATAATTGCTTAATTTATGCAGGAGCTAACCAGTTAGCAGACCAGTTATCTACCTTACTAGGAAGATGGCATAAAAGCTTAACACAGGTAAGCAAATTCCCATTTCATTCTATTGGCTTCCCAACTCTTCCTTCCACTTTTGCTGAATGTACCATCAACAAGACACTGCTGAACATCCAATCTGACTAAACTGCGTTCCCTTCCTCACCAGAGCCACTGAGAGAAATATCAGTGGGTAATAAAATGACTGATGGGAGATGAGTGGAAAGGAGAACCTAAGGGGAAATTTGGCTCTGGACATTGAAGGCTGACTGCATATTTAACCCAGGCCACTGAGTCATTTTTAGCTCAAGCTCTAGTGGTCATGCCCATCTAATGAGAATACGGCAAATCCTGCATCACAGATAATGGAATTCATGTTCAATCATCTTAGCAATCAGTGGGTCCTTGGCCAATTATCATAGCGATAGGAGGGGCACCTCCAAGCAGCTAAGGAATGCAGAGACCCTCAGAAGGCATAAAGCTGAGTGGAGATGACCTGCCTTCAATCTGCCCTTTTGAGCTGTAGAAAACCAGAAAATGTGTCTTTCCACCAGGGAGAAACAAGCCAAAGCAACAGGACTCAAGGACAGATGCAACACTCTTGGATGCTGGCTTCAAAGAGAGAGGGACCATCTCTATATGTTGCCAACTTGTACTTCGCAAGCGCTTAATTCAGTGCTCTGCACACAGTAAGCACTCAATAAATATGATTGAATGAATGAATGTTCATGCTCAGTGGAACCAAAGATGAGTTTCTTTGGAAGGGTCAGATCAAGATGGTTATATTTCCATTATGTAGCTTTGATAAATGACAGACTCTGCCCTGCTTGGACAGGTATTCAGACCATGGGAGCTGCTGATCATGTCTGTCATGGTCTGGATGGAAATGGTCAAGGAATAGCTGTTCCTTATTTTGTATTTCCATTTTTATTTATTTTTTTGGTATTTATTAAGCACTTGCTATGTACCAGGCACTAGTGAGAAGTAGCATGGCCTAGTGGATAAGGAAGAGCCCGTTGTTGGGTAGGGACCATCTCTATATGTTGCCAACTTGTGCTTCCCAAGTGCTTAGTACAGTGCTCTGCACACAGTAAGATCTCAGTAAATATGATTGAATGAATGAATAGGGAACAGGCTGGAAAGTCAGAGGGACCTGGGTTCTAAACCAGGCTCCTCCATATGTCTGCTGTGTGACCTTGGGCAAGTCATTTCATTTCTCTGGGCCTCACTTACCTCATCTGTAAAATGGGTATTAAGAGTGTGAGCCCCATGTGGGACAAGGACTGTGTCCAACCTGAGTACCTTGAATCTACCCCAGCACTTAGAACAGTGCTTGGTGCATGGTAAGCACTTAACAAGTTTTATTACTATTATTATTACTACATGCTGAAGTAGGTAGAAGCTAATCAGATTGGATGCAATCCATGTACCACATGGGGCTCAAAGTCTTAATACCCATCTTTACAGATGAGGTAGCTTGAGGCCCAGAGACGTGAAGTGACTTGCCCAAGGTCCCACAGCAGACACGTGGCAGAGTCAGGATTAGAACCCACGTCCTTCCAACTCCCAGGCCCGTGCTTTAAATGGCATAATGCCAATGCTGAAGACCTAGTGATGCCTCAGTTTTCAAAAACTGGAGTAGAGCAGCAGGCGCACCAGCCTGACAAGTGGCAGTCAGGAGATGAGCTACTTGCCTTCAACAAAGGATTATTCATTCATTCATTCAATCGATTGTATTGATTGAGCACCTACTGTGTGCAGAGCACTGTACTAAGCACTTGGGAAGTACAAGTCGGCAACATATAGAGACGGTCCCAACCCAGCAATGGGCTCACAGTCTAGGAGGGGGAGACAGGCAACAAAACAGAACATGTGGACAGGTGTCAAGTTGTCAGAAGGGAATAGATTAGAGAATAGATTAGGGAAGATCGGGAAAGCAAAAGGTGGAATTTAAATCACTGGCAGGCCTTGCAAGGAGAAAATGCATCACTATGGCAAAAGCCAACCTTGCCATGCCCACAGTTTCAGGTGAATGTTGGTTTCCCATGAGTCTTTTCTCATCCAATCTGTCACCAAAACCTGCCAGTCTCACCTCCGCAACATTGCCAAGATCTGCCCTTTCCTCTCCATCCAAACCACTTCCCTGCTCGTTCAAGCTCTCATCCTATCCCGTCTGGATTACTGCATCAGCCTCCTCTCCAATCTCCCATCCTCCTGTCTCTCCCCACTTCAATCCATACTTCACACCGCTGCCCAGATCATCTTTGTCCAGAAACGCTCTGGGAATGTTACTCCCCTCCTCAAAAATCTCCAGTGGTGACCAATCAACCTACACATCAGGCAAAAACTCCTCACCCTGGGCTTCTAGGCTGTCCATCACCTTGCCCCCTCCTACCTCACCTCTCTTCTCTCCTTCTCCAGCCCAGCCCACACCCTCCGCTCCTCTGCCGGTAATCTCCTCACTGTGCCTCATTCTCGCCTGTCCCATTGTCGACCCCCGGCCCACATCCTCCCCTTGGTCTGGAATGCCCTCCCTCCACACATCTGCCAAGCTAGCTCTCTTCCTCCCTTCAAAGCCCTACTGAGAGCTCACCTCCTTCAGGAGGCCTTCCCAGACTGAGCCCCCTCCTTCCTCTCCCCCTCTTCCCCTCCCCATCCCCCCGCCTTACCTCCTTCCCCTCCCCACAGCACCTGTACATATGTATATATGTTGTACATATTTATTACTCTATTTATTTATTTTATTTGTACATATTTATTCTATTTATTTTATTTTGTTAATATTTTTCATTTTGTTCTCTGTATCCCCCTTCTAGACTGTGAGCCCATTGTTGGGTAGGGACCGTCTCTATGTGTTGCCAACTTGTACTTCCCTTGTGCTTAGTACAGTGCTCTGCACACAGTAAGCACTCAATAAATACGATTGAATGAATGAATGAATGAACCCCATCCCACATGTGGGTAGGGTAGGATTTCATCATCTATTACCCAAATGAGAATTCTGTGTATAAGCATCCTTAACTGATCTCTGAATCCATCTGTAAAATGGAGATTAAGACTCTAAATCCTGTGTAAGACATGGACTATGTCCAATCCGATTAATTTGTGTCTACCTCAGAGCTTAGTACAGTGCCTGGCACATAATAAGCACTTAACAAATTCATTCATTCATTCAATCACATTTATTGAGCACTTACTGTGTGCAGATCACTATACTGAGTGTTTGGGAAGTACAAGTTGGCAACATATCGAGACGGTCCCTACCCAACAATGGGCTCACATTCTAGAAGGGGGAGACAGACAACAAAAGAAAACAAATAGACAGGTGTCAATACCATCAGAATAAATATAATTATGTTTATGTATACATCATTAATAAAATAGAGTAGTAAATATGTACAAATAAAATAGAGTAATAAATATGTACAAATATATATATAAGTGCTGTGGGGAGGGGAAGGGGGTAGGGCGGGGGGAGCAACGGGGAGGGGAGGAGAAGGAGGAGAGGAAAAAATGGGGGCTCAGTCTGGGAAGGCCTCCTGGAGGAGGTGAGCTCTCAGTAGGGCTATGAAGGGAGGAAGAGAGCTAGTTCGGTGGATTTGTGGAGGGAGGGCATTCCAGGCCAGAGGAAGGACGTGGGCCAGGGGTCGATAGCGGGACAGGTGAGAACGAGGCCAGTGAGATTAGCCATTAAGAGGAAAGAAGCAGCATCCCTACTCCACAGACTGCCTCAAGTTCAGGTGGAGTTATCTATCTGTTCTATAATAGCAAGCCTAACTCACTTTTAGAGAAGAAAAACATAAATCTGTTCTGGGAAAGATTATCCCTCCTGCAGAATATCTCTCCCACTGTGCCATAAATGAGGCAATTGCGGGCTCTCACCCATCTTCTGATAAGATGGTGAAATAGCAAGAAGAGAACCTCACTTTGCTCTGGCCACAAGGTCCATGATGCACAAAAACACCCCCCTTTGGATCCTCCTTACTTGCTACTGTTTCTGGGATGTGGATTATCGTGTGGAAACAAGCATTCCTATCTCCTAGCTCTTTGGGTGGATTCTGGGTATGAACCAGGCTCCTCCTCTTCCAAAAAGCAGGTATTTAATCCCCATTTTTTATAGATGAAGTAGCTGAGGGGCAGAGAAGTTCGGGCGTACAGCAGATAAGCAGCAGAGCTGGGATCAGAACACAGACACCCAGTTTTATGTTCTTTTCACTAGCCCGTACTGCTTCACTAATTTCTTCTCTAGTTCCGGTTGGTCCCGGTAGGTAGTACCGAGTTCAGCCCAGAAGGCAGGCTATAAACTCACTGAGGGCAGGGAACGTGTCTAGAGAAGCAGTGTGACTCAGTGGAAAGAGCACAAGCTTTGGAGTCAGAGGTCAGCGGCTCAAATCCCAGCTCCACCACTTGTCAGCTGTGTGACTTTGGGCAAGTCACTTAACTTCTCTGGGCCTCAATTACCTCATCTGTAAAATGGGGATTCAGACTGTGAGCTCCCTGTGGGACAACCTGATCACCTTGTAATCTCCCCAGCGTTTATAACAGTGCCTTGCACATAGTAAGCGCTTACTAAATGCCATAATAATAATTATTTTTATTACCAACTCTGTTATACTCTCCCAAGCTCTTTGTACAGTGCTCTACACACAGCAAGTGCTCAATGAATATAATTTATTGAATAACTCGTAAAGGATCAGAATGACTGGGGTGAGAAAAATCTTAAAGCTAGCTCCAACAGAGATGTCGACTTTGGGTTACACAATAACAGAAATAATAATAATAATAATGGCATTTATTAAGCACTTACTATGTGCAAAGCACTGTTCTAAGCGCTGGGGAGGTTACAAGGTGATCATGTTGTCCCATGGGGGACTCACAGTCTTAATTCCCATTTTACAGATGAGGTAAATGAGGCCCAGAGAAGTTAAGTGACTTGCCCAAAGTCACACAGCTGGCAATTGGTGAAGCTGGGATTTGAACCCATGACCTCTGACTCCAAAGCCCATGCTCTTTCCATTGAGCCACACTGTTTCTCTAGAAACCATTCTCCCTGTTCTCTGAAACATTTAGAAGCATAGTATGAGCTCCAAACTATTCCAAACTATTACTGAATGAGACTAGAGGACGCTATAATAGAAACCAAGAGATGACAAACAGATTGTGCTGGTACTTTTCAGAAGTTTGGTATCTTTTCATTTTTTATGTGAAGGAACTTGGCTAATTGAATGTATGACGAGTACCCCAAATATAACTGATCGACAATACACTTGCCATCCAGACAATAATGTAATTGTATTTCTAATAGTTTATCTGATGAAAGTGAATCCTGTCATACTTTGGTCTAGAATCACTGTAAGGGCCATGCTATACCAAAGATAATGCAAGGACCGTATCTATCAATTCTGTTGAATTGTACTCTCCCTAGTGCTTAGTTCAATGCTCTGCACACAGTAATTGATTGATAATCAGGGATTACACAAAGGAATAGGCAGAGACACCAAAAAGAAATATCTTTGGGGGCTCAGTGGAATATTAAATCACACATTCTTCCCCTAACTTGAGCATGCCATTTTCTTAAAGAGGCAGGGAAGTCTGCTGTAAAACGTTCAATCTTCTTAGGCAAATCTGAGTTCCAGTCCTTGCTCTGCTCTGTGACTCAAGGCAAGTCACATAACCCCTTTGGTCTTCAGTTTCCTCATCTGTTAAAATGAGGGCCACAGTAATAACAGCCTCTTCCTTCCTCATAGAGATTTTCTGCGAATGAAAGCATCATGGCCTAATGGAAAGAGCATGAGCCTGGTAATAAGAATGACCTGGGTTCTACTCCCAGCTCCACCACTTGTCTGCTGTGTCACGTTGGGCAAGCCACTTAACTTCTCTGTCCCTCAATTATCTCATCTGTAAAATGAGGAATAATAACAATAATAGTGGTGGTATTTGTTAAGTGGTTACTATGTGCCAAGGAATGTTCTGTGTGAGCCCCATGTGAGACATGGGCTGTATCCAACTGGATTAAATTGTATCTAATCCAGTGCAAGCACTTTGGGAAACAAAACCACCGAACATAATTAAGGTGTCATTATTATTAAAATGGACAGAGATCAATCAATCCATGGTACTTATTGAATGCTTATTGTGTGAAAGTACTGTTCTAAGCACTTGGGAGAGTACTATGTAACACATTCCCTGCCCACAATGAGTTTACAGTCTAGAGGGGGAGACCGACAATGATATAAATCAATACATTACTGATATGTACAGAAGTGCTATGGGGTTGAGGGAGGGATGAATAAAGAATGCAAATCCCAATGCAAGGACAAAGCAGAAGGGGGTGAGAGAAGAGGGAATGAGGGCTTAGTCAGGGAGGCCCTCTTGGAGGAGATGAGCTTTTAATAAGGTTTTGAAGTGGGGGAGAGAGATCATCTATCGGCTATGAAGAGGGTGGGTATTCCAGACCAGAGGCAGGATAAGGGCAAGAGCTCATCAGAAAGATAGACGAAAATGAGGTTCTTGAGGAGAGGGAAAACATGGTCGGACTGTTTCTGTAGAAAAATGATCTGAGCAGCAGAGTGAAGGATGGACTGGTGTGTGGAGAGACGGGAGGCAGGGAGGTCAGCAAGGCAATTGATGCAGTAATCAAGGAGAGATAGGATAAGTGTTTGGATTAATGTGGTAGCAGTTGGGATGAAGATTCATGGAGGTGGATAATGACTCACCTGGAATCACTGCACTTCTCATATGATGCAAGTGAGCACCTGCAACCGGAGGAGGTTCGGTGCCTTTTTAGTCCCGCTCTAGACTGTACGCTCATTGTGGGAAATGAGAATGTGTCTGTTTATTGTTGTAATGTACTCTCACAAGCACTTATTACAGAGCCCTGCACCCAGTAAGAGCTCAATAAATACAACTGAATGAAAGAAAGTTGGAGGAAAACCATCAAAATTAGTCTTTGACCTGCTTAATCCATTCATGAGGCATTTGAATTAAAAACAACTCTTTTTCTTTCTTTCAACTCATAATAATGCTCCCAGGACCCTTCACTGGGAGTGCCATGTAATAATAACAATAATAATAATAATGGCATTTGTTAAGTGCTTACTATGTGCAAAGCACTGTTCTAGGTGCTGGGGGATACAAGGTGATCAGGTTGTCTCACGTGGGGCTCACAGTCTTAATCCCCATTTTACAGGTGAGATAACTGAGGTACAGAGAAGTTAAGTGACTTGCCTAAGGTCACACAGCTGACAAGTGGCAGAGCAGGGATTTGAACCCATGACCTCTGACTCCCAAGCCCGTGCTCTTTCCACTGAGCCATGCTGCTTCTCTAAGCAATGTAAGCAATGAATCTTCAATATAGATAAAAGAGAGACAACTCTCAAGCCCTTGAACAATGAAGCCAAAGCCACATCCCACTCTGAGGCATGGAGGGAAAATAAAAATCCTTCTCCTGCTTCCCCCTACCCACACAATTCCTTGACTGAATAATAATGGTAATTGTTAACTGCTTACTATGTGCCAGGCACTGTACTAAATGCTGGGGTGGATGCAAGTAAATCGAGTTAGACATAGTCCCTGTCCCACACAGGGCTCACAGACTCAATCCCCCTTTTACAGAAGAGGTAACTGAGACACCAGAGAAGTGAAGTGACTTAACCAAGGTCACACAGCAGGCAAGTGGCAGAGCTGGGATTAGAACTCCTGACCTTCTGACTCTCAGGACTCTGTTCTAGCCACTACATCATGCTGCTTCTCTGCTTCTTTGGGAAAATCACCTCCAGGGAATTGGGCCTCTTAAAGCCAAATTGCTGCCACTGAGGAATAGTCATCCAGCTCTTGGGTTAACCCCCAGAGGTCTTACATCCTGTCAGAAGCTCAGCCTTTGCATCGCATTGCATTCCAAGGACACAGGGGAAAATGTATTCTTGCCCCACCCTCCAAACAAGTCTAAAGAATAAATCTCCTTCCCGATGTGGAGCAGGGAGCTAGATTCAAGTAGAGTAAAAGCAACAATACTGAGGAAAGACTAAGGTTTCAATCCGCAAAACCCCTAATGAACCACGGTTTGATCCAACAGAGTAGTATAAACCTGTTGCGTAGTAAAATTTTTAAATATTCTTGTCAGTTTGTATAACTATCACTGGCTCAGTGATCTGGATTGTAAAGGTGGTGAGCATCATAAAGTCTAAACTGATCAGATTGTTGTGCAGTGAGTCCCCACACCCAAAATAATTGGCCCTCTTGGATATTAGAAGAACAACTTTCGACTTACACACTGATCAGATGGAAAATATAAAATTACAGAGCACAGAATCCCATCTTCTCAACATGCTTTATTACCTTGCTTTGTCATGAAATACTTAGCAAGCCCACTGCATCATATTCCCTGACTTTCCAAAAATGTGGAGGAACCTACAAAATAAACCAGGAAAGTCCAAAGGCTAAATAATGGACTCCTAAGGGACTGTATTATAGGAGGAGAGAAGAAAGTTCTATTTTTTGCAGGAAAGTGCAGATGAAAGAGATCCCACGCAAAATAAAATGATCATTAAAATTCCTCCTCACTCTTTTACAGTTGGCTTCATTCTAGACATTACTACATATGTATATGGCTCTAGAATAATTTGGACACATCTCTTTTCACAGAGTTGATGTCTTTTTTTTCTTTTCTAAATATCTCTTGAATGATATTCAGTATCAGAGAAAGAGTGAAATTCAATCATTCAATCATACTATTGAGCGCTTACTGTGTGTGAAGCACTGCACTAAGTACTTAGGAGAGTGAAATATAACATACAGAGACGCACTGCTGTCCACAAAGAGCTTTCGGTCTAGATACTTTAAAACTATTATTATTCTTCAACCCCAACTCCACCTTCTAGGAATTCCAATCATTTGAAAAGTAAGGAATCAATGAATACAGCCCATGTCAGGGGATTTGTCAGAAGAATATCAGACCCCGAGGGATGCCATTCTATGTCAGCCCCGTAGTCTATCCAGACAAGAATACTGCCTTTGACTTGGGCACCAGATCACTGGGAGAAGCCATTTGCTGGCTGCCCTCAATTAATCAGTGTATTATTGAGAGCTTAATATGTGCGGAGCACTGTACTAAAAGCTTGGGAGAGTCATGTCTTGGGCTGTTGAGTCATCTCTGACCCACAGCGACTCTATGGGCACAGCTCTCCCAAAATACCTCACCTCCATCTGCATTTGTTCTGGTAGTGTACCCAAAGCATTTTCTTGGTAAAAATATGGAAGTGGTTTACCACTGCCACCTTCCACGCAGTAAACTTGAGTCTTTGTCCTCGACTCTCTCCCATGTCGCTGTTGCCTAGCATAGGTGAGTTTTTGACTTGCAGCAGATTGCCTGCCAATCACAAGCCACTGCCCAATCTAGGAATGGAGTGGACAGGCCTCTGCTTCACTCTCCCTCCCCTAGTCGAGACTGGTAGAGAACTGGAAACTCTCCAGATGTGATCCCGAGAGGGAATTGGGAGAGTACAATACAACTAAATTGGTAGACACATTCCCTGCCCATATTGCGTTCAAATCCCAGCTCTTCCACTTGTCTGCTGAGTGACCTTGAGCAAGTCACTTCACTTCTCTTTGCCTCATTTACCTCATTTGTAAAATGGGGATTAAGATTGTGAGCCCCAAGTGGGATAGGGAATGGGCCCAACCTGATTAGCTTGTATCTATCCCATTGCTTAGTATAGTGCCGGGATCAAAGTAAGTGCTTAACAAATAACATTTAAAAAAAACAGCAATGAGCTCACAGTCTAATGGGGGAGACATCCATCCTCTTGGTGAGGAATGCATCATATAATATCCCTAAATCGCCCCTCCACATCCCTAACTTTCCCTCTAGTAACATATTAAAGACTGCTCTTACATGAATTTATCCAAATCTATCTTGAATATGCTAACATTTTTGGCCTGCATAATCTAGGTGGGAAGTAACTCCATCTGGTTGCCACCTACCAAAAGAGTGAAGATGATAGGAATTTTTCTCCAAAAGTGAATATGCCTTAGGGAAGATCAGACATTCCACAGTAACCCATAAAAGCAGTGTACCCTTTTTTAATGGTATTTGTTAAGTGCCTCTTATGTGCCAAGCACCGTACTAAGCGCTGGGTTAGATACAAGAAAATCAAGTCAGACAAAGCCCGTGTTCCAGCTGAGGCTCACAGTACCTCCCAGTTTGGTGAGAGCAATTCTAGACTTCTATCAATTCTCTGAGAAAGCTGACAGGATTCCCATCTCTAATCATTTCAGTGCTGATAGCAATTTCATAATCATAATCATAATCATTATGGTATTTGTTAAGCACTTACTGTATGCCAAGGACTGTGCTAAGCACTGGGGTAAATACAAAGTAATCATGGTTGTTCCATGTGAGGCTCAGAGTCTTAATCAGAACAGTGCCTTGCACATAGTAAGCGCTTAACAAATGCCATCATCATTATTATTATTATTATTATTAACCCCCTTTTTACAGATGAGGTAATAACTGAGGCTCAGAGAAGTGAAGTGACTTTGCCCAAGGTCACACAGCAGACAAGTGGCAGAGTCAGGATTAGAACCCACATCCTCGGACTCCCAAGCCCGAGCTCTTGCCACTAGGCTATGCTGCTTCTTGGTTGGAAAAGAAATGAGGGCCTCCAACAAGATAAAATTGAAATATTCATTTAGACTTACAAAGTAAAAACTAGAGTAACAAACAGAGTATAACTTTCTTCCATCATTAAAATTCCAGTTGGCACTAAAGTTACGAATGAGTCCCTTAGATGAGAACTATGAAATCAAGGGCCACGTCTCCACCAGGAGAAATGTTACATAGCCTGAGGAGCTGGTGAATATTATGCTCTTCAGAAAAATTTTTGACTTTAAATGCTTACCACTAGCCCAGGGAAGGGGTTGGAGGTGAGTCGATATTTACCTGGAGTCCCTCAATTGCCAATCTCAGCATGCTGGGAGTGAGTTTGGATGCCTGCTTGAACGTGAAGTTACTCCAGTCAATAATCAAAACAAATCCATTCACTTGAAGTTCAGGATCTTCAATCATAGCTTCTAAAGAAAGTAGGATGGCCCGTAATATATCCACTAAGGTGTATCTAGAAGGAACAGGGAGAAAACTATATTAAGCCAGATGACCAGGAAAATAATGAGAAAGAACTCACCCACCCATAGAAAATTCCCTCTATGTCTCCCGCTCTCTAGTTTTGACAGGAGCATCTAGTTTTGGTGATAAACCACCAAGCATATGCTGTAACCTATTAAAACTCCATCGAATCTACAAAACAGAAAACCTAAGATGGCCCAGAAAAGTCACAGTTCACTTCATTGATTGATTTGTTCAAATTATGTTGTTCCGAGAGATGCATTTAAAATTACCTGTAAATATATATCCTGGTATGGTTCTAGTAATTGGTCCTACATATGCTAGTACTAAATAGGTTATCACTATAAATGACTTTCCAAAGCCAGCAGCTAAAAGCAGTATGGTTAAAAGAAAAGAAAAACCTAGCCCAACCAGAATAACACTGGCATTTCTCAATTCTGTATTAACAATACAGAATTAAATTAACATAACAATAATTAAGTAAATTAAATAAATTAAAATAACAATAATAATTATTATTATTATATTTGTTAAGCACTTACTAAGTGCCAAGCACTGTTCTAAGCACTGGGATAGATACAAGGTAATGAGTTTGTCCCACTTGGGGCTCACAATCTTAATCCCTATTTTACAGATGACGTAACTGAGGCACAGAGAAGTTAAGTGTCTTGCCCAAAGTCACACAGCTGATAAGTGGCGGAGCAGGATTAGAACCCATGACCTCTGGTTCCCAAGTCCAGGCTCTTTCCACAAAGCCACACTGCTTCTCTAACATTACAAAATGTTCAGAGAAACTGAAACAACTTTCTCTTCAAACAAGGGAGAAAAAAATAAAACATTTCCATTTAAAGAAAACGCCTGATCAGCTTTAATTAATTGCCTGAAATGAGGATTTTCCCCATTTTCCTTGAGAGAGAAGGATGGAGAGAGTGAGAGAGAAAGAGATTATCAGCTAGGAAGTTTGCATCCTTAACATGAACTGTTCAGCCTTGAACTTAATTGTACTCTTTTGTGGAGGGCATATGGTAATAATAGGAATTATCTAAACACTATGAACTTCAGGGAGGAAGATTCCCCTTATGGCTGCCTGATTAATCCCAAATGCTATCCTTCCCTCACTGCTCTTAGGAGTGCTAGCTAAGCCTCCTTTCAGGATGCACTTATTTCCTGCTTTGACTACTGCATCATTCTCCTTGTTGACCTCCCTGCCTCTTGTATCTCCAAACTCCAGTCACTACTTCACTCTGTTGCCTGGATCATTTATCTAAAACCCATGCTGTTCATGTCTCCTCACACCTCAAAATAATAATAATAATGGCATTTATTAAGCACTTACTATGTGCAAAGCACTGTTCGAAGCGCTGAGAAGGTTACAAGGTGATCAGGTTGTCCCACGTGGGACTCACAGTCTTTATCCCCATTTTACAGGTGAGGGAACTGAGGAACAGAGAAGTTAAGTGATTTGCCTAAAGTCACACAGCTGACAATTGGCAGAGCCAGGATTTGAACCCATGACCTTTGACTCCAAAGCCCGTGCTCTTTCCACTGAGCCACGCTGCTTCTCAAAAGCCTCCAGTGGTTGCCCATCCATCTCCTCATCAAACAGAAACTCCTCACCATTGGCTCTCAATTAACTCTCCTCCCGTCCTACGCTACCTTGATCATAATACTGAATAATCAACTCACTCATTTCCTCATAGTAACAATAATAATAACAACAGTTGTGGCATTTGTTAAGCGTTAACTACATGCCAAATACTCAACTAAAGTTGGGGTAGATACAAGACAAACAAGTCAGACACAATCCTTGTCCCACATGTTGCTCACAGTCCAGTGGGGATGGATTACAGGTACTTGAATCCACTTTTATAGATGAGGAAACTGAGGCACAGAGAAGTGAAATGACTTGACCAAGGTTACACAATAGACGGGTGACAAAGTCTGTGCTGTTTCTTCTAGCCTTCTTCAACCTAGCCCACACACTTTGATCTTAACACTAACCTACTCACTGCATCTCACCCACGTATCTCTCACCACCAAACCTTTGCTCACATATTCCCTCTGATCTGAAGTGCCCTCCCTCTTCATATAATGATAATAATTATTATTATGATATTTCATTCATTCATTCATTCAATCGTATTTACTGAGCAATTACTGTGTGCAGAGCACTGTACTAAGTGCTCAGGAAGTACAAGTTGGCAACATATAGAGATGGTCCCTACCCAACAGCGGGCTCACAGTCTAGAATAATAATAATAATGACATTTATTAAGTGCCTACTATGTGCAAAACACTGTTCTAATCGCTGGGGAGGATACAAAGTGATCAGGTTGTCCCACGGGGGGCTCACAGTCTTCATCCCCATTTTACAGATGAGGGAACAGAGGCACAGAGAAGACAAGTAACTTGCCCAAAGTGACACAGCTGACAAGTGGCGGAGCCGGGATTTGAACCCATGACCCCTGACTCCAAAGCCCGTGCTCTTTCCACTGAGCCACGCTGCTTCTCTATTTGTATTTGTTAAGCACTTACTAAGTGCCAGGCACTATTCTAAGCACTGGGGTGGATACAAGCAAATCAGGTTGGACACAGTCCCTGCCGCACAGAGTGCTCACAGTCTTGATCCCTATTTTACAGATGAGGGAACTGAGGCCCAGAGAAGTGAAATGACTTGCCACAGGTCACACAGCAGGCAAGCGGTGGAGCCGGAATTAGAACCCATAACCTTCTAAATCCCAGGCCCTTGCTCTATCTGCTATGCCATGCCTCTTCATATCCAATAGACCACCAGTCTCCCCATCTTCAAAACCCTATTAAACTTGAATCTCCTTCAAGAAGCCTTCCTGACTAATTTCCCATTTCCCCACTCTATTAGCTCTCCCTTTTGCGTCTCCTAGGCAGCTGGGCCTCTACCCCTTAAGCACTGTGATACTCATCCCAACTCCAGCCCCACAGAACTTTTATAAACATTCTTACATTTTGCCGCTTCCCTCACCTGTCTCCCCCGACTAGATTGCAAGCTTCTTGAGGGCAGAGATCAAGTCTACAAACTGTATTATACTCTCCCAAGTGCTTAGTAGAGTACTTTTCGTACAGTAAGTGCTCAATAAATACTATTTACTAATTGATCCATCAAACCATGTGGCGGTTGTCCTCCTGGACACCTATCTTCATGGTTAGGAATAGACCATAAAATACCTCTAATTTTCTCCTGTAGAGCAAGGGCCTGGGAATCAGAAGGTCATGGGTTCTAATCTCATATCCTCAATTGTCTGGTGTGTGATCTTGGGCAAGTCACTTAACTTCTCTGTACCTCAGTTATCTCATCTGCAAAATGGGGATAGAGACAGTGAACCCTACATGGGACAGGTACTATGTCTAACCTGATTTACTTATATCCACCCCAGCGCTTAGTTCAGAGCCTGGCACATAGGAAACAGCATGGTTTAGTGGAAAGAGCACAGGCTTGGGAGTCAGAGGTCATGGGTTCTAATCCTGGCTCCACCACTTGCCAGCTGTGTGACCTTGGGCAAGTCACTTAACTTCTCTATTCCTCAGTTAACTCATCTATAAAATGAGGATTAAGACTGTGAATCCCATGTGGGACAACCTGATTACTTTGTATCTACCCCAGCACTTAGAACAGTGCTTGGCATATAGTAAGCACTTAACAAATACCATCATTATTATTATTATTATTATTATTATTATTATTATTATTATTATCCCATCATACATGAAACCATCCCAATCTTCCTCAATTCTTCAACATCTCTAGCTTTTCTACCAACCCACATTTTACGTTCTAACACCCTGTTATAAGAGCATAAGAAAGGTGCATCCTTACCAAACTGAATGCTTTAATTCTTTAATTCCACAGGCTCAATCACACTACAGTATGACGAGGTTGTTAACATTTGTAAAGGCAGAGGGTAAGCATAAAAAAAGTAAGGGAAAATTTCATGCACACCTTGAAGTTTTCCAACTTTGAAGGTTATCATGTACCATCCAAAGTATAGGTCCAATTGACCATCCTTGGATGACATGACCTACATGAATTCAAGATATCTTCATTTTTATACTAGAACCACACTGAGAGTGTGCCCATGAACATCAGATTTTACCAGGATACTGCTCAGAGATTTCCTCCAAAGCATAACTGGTAGAAAGGAGCTAGACTGGGGATCAATCTATCAATCAATAAATGGTATTCATTAAGTGCTTACTGTGTGCAGAGCACTGTATTAAGCAATTGGGAGAGTACAATACAACATAATTTGTAGACATGTTCCATTGATATTTTGGCTAATTCGTGATAACAGGGGAAAAATGGTTAAAATCCCACATTGTTCAATTAGTTTCATCCAAATCCTTCATTAGCACAACTAGGAAGCAGGGAATTTTCACATTCTCCCCTTGCTTCTGCTCACTATCCAACCCAGGGTGTTGCTAATGAAGACAAACGAGAGCCCAAGATGATTCACAATTGCTTGTTTCAAAATTCTAAGTAATCAAAGTTGACTATATGATCTGCTGGGAGAGGGAAGCCTTGGAAGACATGCACACTCATTTCACCCAAGAGTTTGAAAAGGAAAAGAATGAGTGCAGAGCTAGCCAAAATCTCCAGTGGCTACCAGTCAACCTACGCATGAAGTAAAACTCCTCACTCGGCTTCAAGGCTGTCCATCCCCTCACCCCTCCTACCTCCCCTCCCTTCTCTCCTTCTCCAGCCCAACCTGCACCCTCCGCTCCTCTGCCGCCGCTAACCTCCTCACGGGGCCTCATTCTCGCCATCGACCCCCAGCCCACATCATCCCCCTGGCCTGGAATGCCCTCCCTCTGCCCATCCACCAAGCAAGCTCTCTTCCTCCCTTCAAAGCCCTACTGAGAGCTCACCACCTCCAAGAGGCCTTCCCAGACTGAGCCCCCTCTTTCCTCTCCCCCTCCCCATCCCCCCCGCCCTACCTCTTTCCCTTCCCCACAGCACCTGTATATACGTTTGTACAGATTTATTACTCTATTTATTCTACTTGTACAAATTTACTATTCTATTTATTTTGTCAATGATGTGCATCTAGCTTTACTTCTATTTATTCTGATGACTTGACACCTGACCACATGCTTTGTTTTGTTGTCTGTCTCCTCCTTCTAGACTGTGAGCCCATTGTTGGGTAGGGATCATCTCTATATGTTGCCAACTTGCACTTCCCAAGCACTTAGTACAGTGCTCTGCACACAGTAAGTGCTCAATAAATATGATTGAATGAATGAATGAAGAGCCCATTGCTAATGTTTGACCTACACATTTTCTAGTAATTTAGGGCTCAAATAATGGGCAGTAGAAAAAAGGATACTGTACAGAGTTTGAGAAAATATATAGAAAGGTGTCTGGGAGCAGCGTGGCATAATACAGCACAGGCCCGGGAGTCAGAAGGATATGGATTCCAATGCCGGCTCCGTCATTAGTCTGTTCTGTTACCTAGGGCAAATCATTTCACTTCACTTTTCCTCAGTTATCTCATCTGTAAAATTGGGATTAAGACTGTGAGCCCCACGTGGGAAATGGACTGTATCCAACCTGATTACCTTGCATCTACCCCAGTGCTTAGAACAGTGCTGGGTACCCATCATTATTTTTATTACATTTCAAATGTCTGTAAATTCTGCTGTGCATAATAAAAATCCCAATTTTTGTCCCTTTGGAGCTGCTCAGTCTTACTTCCAAATGTGATGGCTTTATTATTATTGCTGTTGCTAATATTATGATTATTGTTATTATCAATTGTGATATTTCTTAAGCACTTACTATGTACCAAGTTTTATACTGAACACTATGGTGGATACAAAATAATCAGGCCTGATATGGTGCCCATCCTACAAGGGACTCACAGTTAGAATAGGAGGGAAAAGAGATATTGAATCTCCATTTTGCAGAGGCGGGAACTGAGGCACAGAGAACTTAAGTTCATTCAATCATTCATTAATTCAATTGTATTTATTAAGCGCTTACTGTGTGCAGAGCACTATACTAAGTGCTTGGGAAAGTACAATACAGCAATAAAGAGTGACAATCCCAGTCTACCATGAGCTCACCGTCTAGAGCATCACCCTCCTCTCTGATCTCCCATCCTCCTTTCTCTCCCCACTTCAGTCTATACTTCACTCTGCTGCCCGGATTATCTTTGAACAGAAATGCTCTGGGCATGTTACTCCCCTCCTCAAAAATCTCCAGTGGCTGCCGGTCAACCTACGAATCAAGCAAAAACTCCTCACTCTCAGCTTCAAGGCTTTCCATCCCCTCATCCCCTCCTACCCTACCTCCCTTCTCTCCTTCTCCAGCCCATCCCGCACCCCCGGCTCCTCTGTCACTAACCTCCTCACTGTCCCTCGTTCTCGCCTGTCCTACCATCGACCCCCATCCCACGTCCTCCCCCTGGCCTGGAATGCCCTCCCTCCACACATCCACCAAGCTAGCCCTCTTCATCCCTTCAAAGCCCTACTGAGAGCTCACCTCCTCCAGGACGCCTTCCCAGACTGAGCCCCCTTCTTCCTCTCCCCTTCCCCATCCCCCACACCCTACCTAGTTCCCCTCACCACAGCACTTGTATATATTTGTACAGATTTATTACTCTATTTATTTTACTTGTACATATTTACTATTCTATTTATTTTGTTAATGATGTGCATATAGTTTTAATCCTATTTGTTCTGACAATTTTGACACCCGTCTACATGTTTTGTTTTGTAGTCTGTCTCCCCCTTCTAGATTGTGAGCCCGTTGTTGGGTAGGTACCGTCTCTATATGTTGCCGATTTATACTTCCCAAGCGCTTAGTACAGTACTCTGCACACAGTAAGCGCTCAATAAATACGATTGAATGAATGAATGAATAGAGGGGGGAATTTATTATCAATACTAATAAAGAGACATCAATATAAATAAATAAAATTACAGATCTCTACATAAGCAATGTGGGGCCGGGGTGTGGCTGGGAGGGAGCAAAAGGGGCAAGTCAGGCTGATGCAGAAGGGAGTGGGAGATGAGAAAAAGTGGGGCTTAGTCTGGGAAGGCTTCTTGGAGAAGATGTGCCTTCAATAAGGCTTTGACGTAGGGGAAAGGAATTGTCAGATTTGAGAGCAGAGGGCATTCCAGGCCAGAGGCGGGATGTGGGCCAGGTTTGGTAGTGAGACAGGCAAGATCAAAAACAAAGTGGTAGTACCAGAAGAGCGAAGTGTGCCGAATGGGCTGTAGAAGGAGAGAAGCGAGGTGAGGTAGGAGGGGGCAAGGTGATAGAGTGCTTTAAATCCAATGGCAAGAAGTTTTTTTGATACAGAGATGGATAGGCAACCACTGGAATTTTTTGAGGATGGGGGTGATATGTCCCGAACATTTCTGTAGAAAGATCATCTGGGCAGTGGAGTGAAGTATGGACTGGAGTGGGGAGACGTCAGAGGTTGGGAGGTCAGCAAGGAGGCTGATGCAGTAATCTAGGCAGGATAGGATGAGTGATTGTACTAACGTGATAGCAGTTGGGATGGAGAGGAAAGGTCAAATTTTAGTGATGTTGTGAAGATGGGACTGACAGGATTTGGAGGCGGATTGAATATTCATTCATTCATTCAATCGCATTTATTGAGCACTTACTGTGTGCAGAACACTGTACTAAGCGTTTGGGAAGTACAAGTTGGCAACATATAGAGACAGTCCCTCCCCAACAACGGGCTCACAGTCTAGAAGAATATGTGGGTTGAATAAGAGAGCGGAGTCAAGGATAACACCAAGGTTATGGGCTTGTGAGATGGGAAGGATGGTGGTGCCATCCACAGTGATGGGAAAGTCAGGGAGAGGGCGGATTTGGGTGGGAAGATTAGGAGTCTGTTTTCGACATGTTAATTTTGAGGCGATGGGAGGAGAGCCAAGTAGAGATGTCTGGAAGGCAGAAAGAGATGCGAGCCTGGAAAGAGGGTGAGAGATCGGGGAGGAGACGTAGATTTGGGTATCACCTACATAGTGATGGTAGTTGAAGCCATGGGAGCAAATGAGTTCTCCAAGGGAATTAGTGTAGATGAAGGATAGAAGAGGACCAAGTATTGAACGTTTAGGGATCCCCACAAGTCAAGTTAAATGACTTGCCCAATCTCACAGCAGACAACAGACAAGTGGCAGAGTCAGGATTAGAACTCAGGGCTTCCGACTCCTAGGCCTGTGCTTTTTCCACTAGGCCTTGCTGCTTCCAAGTTACCAGTGGAAGGTACCTACAGCTTATACAGCCTAACAGATGAGGGGCAGCTGATTTTTCTGCTGCTTATCAGTCACCTACCTGTCTAGAGTTCCCTTCAATCAATCAATCAATCAATCAATCGTATTTATTGAGCGCTTACTATGTGCAGAGCACCTTCACATCCATGGACCCCTCCCCTCCCCATCTTCAAAGTTCCTCTGAAATCACATCTCCTTTTGGATTACTTTCTAATCCCCTTTTATGCCACTTCAGTACTTCCTTACCACCCAGATACTTGAGTATTTACACCTCCTCATAGCACTTGTGTACATATCTCATATTCCCTATCACATCATTCTACCTGTCATTTATTTTAGGGTCTGCTCCCCCATTAGATTGAAAGCCCCCTGAGGGCAGGTATCATGATGATGATGATTGATGATGATGATGATGATGATGATGATGATGATGATGATGATGATGATGACAGAAGCAGTATGGCTCAGTGGAAAGAAGAAAAAGCACAGGCTTGGGAGTCAGAGGTCATGGGTTCTAATCCCAACTCTGCCACTTGTCAGCTGGGTGACTTTGGGCAAGTCACTTCACTTCTCTGTGCTTCGGTTCCCTCATCTGTAAAATGGGGATTAAGACTGTGAGCCTCACGTGGGACAACCTCATTACCTTGTATCCCCCCAGTGCTTAGAACAGTGCTTGGCACATAGTAAGCGCTTAACAAATACCATTAGTAGTAGTAGTAGTAGTAGTAGTAGTAATAGTAGTACTAGTAGTAGTAGTAGTATATTAAGACTGTGAGCCCGCCTTCTAGACTGTGAGCCTGCTGTTGGGTAGGAACCGTCTGTATATGTTGCCAACTTGTACTTCCCAAGCACTTAGTACAGTGCTCTGCACACAGTAAGCGCTCAATAAATGCTATTGAATGAATGAATGAATGAAGTTCCAAGCACTGGACTAAGTACTGGGGGGCAGATACTAGATGATAAATTTGGACTCAGCCCCAGGCCATCAAGAGGCTCACTATCTAGATCAGAAGAAAATATATTTTATCCTCATTTTACAAATGAGGAATTGAGGCACAGAGAAGTTAAAAGTGACTTGCCCAAAGCCACAGAGCAGACAAAAGGCAGGTCCAGTACCACAATGCAGAGCTCCTGATCACAGTTTTGTACTCTTTCCAATAGAGTTTGTACTCTGCCAAGTCATTAATACAGTGCTCTGCCTACAGTAGATGCTTAATAAATACTTCTGACATTGATTGATTGACTTAAAATCTCCCAGAACAATTTCTGAAATCCATAAAGGGGAATTAAAATAGATTCCTCTTCTGAATGAAAATTGTAAGAGGAAGGATTTCTCTCCGGGGATGAAAGTTGATCATAGAACTGAAAGGAGTCTTTCACCCACCTAGCAACAGAGGAAAAACTTGCAAATTATACTGAGAATACTGAGAATATGCTGGATCAGAAAGGTGACGTTTATAAAAAGAAAATGCTATAGGCTGAAAATAAGATATTTGTCGTCATTCTTGGCATCCCACTGCAGTTTAATTTTTCTAGGATTTAACTAAATCCCAAGGAAGGGTACAGCTCATGAGTAACCCCTGTGCCTGAAGGAAGACAGGGAGGGCCATTATCTTAAAGATGAAGAAAAGCGGATTTGCCATGCTCATAACACAGATTATATCCCACTGGGTTCCTTTGTTTGGGGGAAGAGGAGATGACTCTGAGGGATTATGTTAAGTTACATTTCAGGCAGCAGTAAAATATTGTTCTTGGTTCTTTTATTCTCCTCAAAGTCAAGATTCTTTTCCACTTCCTCCAGGCCTATGTTGTCAAACATTTCTCATTATTCCTAACAGCAGCCCAGCAGGATGCGCGTGAACTGAAACCTTTACACGGAACCTGGACATAACCTCCAAGATATCTTCTGAAACATAGCTTGAACCAGGAATTTATAATTTGCCCCTGTCTCATTATTATTATTATTATTATGGCATTCTTTCTTGAACGGATTCTTTAAGGAGGCTAAAAATTCAAAAAGAGAAGGCTTTTCGAATGGAGCGTCAAAATATTCCCGTTTGGCAGTTGACCGAAAAACATTCTGAATATCCTCTATTCTAACTACACTTCCCTTAGCAGCTAGCTGAAAGACACAGGCAAGAAATTACGCCTGGAGCCATGTTCATATGATTACTGGATCTTAATGTACCACACAAAATAATAATAGCCTGAATAAATGAATTTCAAATCTGCTATTTTAAAGCCATGCTATTCTCCACTGAGGGCTAATGATACTATTAAGGTACTTTACCCTTTGAGCACCAAACGACAGAATATGGTTCCTTTGGTACAGCCAGAAAGTTCTGGATGTTCTGGGATCTGAGTAAGGAATCCCGCTGCTGGTTAGGGACTGTCTCTATATGTTGCCAACTTGTACTTCCCAAGTGCTTAGTACAGTGCTCTGCACACAGAAAGCGCTCAATAAATACGATTGAATGAATGAATGAATGAATCTGAGAAACAGTGTAGTCTTGTTGGAAAGAGCAGGGGCCAGAAAGCCAGAGCAGCTTGTCTGCTGTGTGACCTTGGGCAAGTCAACTACACTGTGCCTCAACTGTGTCAAATGGGGATTTCATAAGTGTCTTCCCTCCTTCTCAAACTGTGAGCCCCATGTGGATTAGGATGGTGCCCAAACTGTAAAACACAGGGATTCCACGACCTGTTCTCCCTCCTACTTAGACTATGAGCCCCAATGTGGGACCTGATTATCTTGTATCTTCTCCAGGGCTTAATCCAGTGCTTGAAACATAGTAAGCACTTAACAGAAATTACAATTACTTTCATTATTATTGTACTCCAGGTCCCACATGGGGCCCACAAGCCTGATCTCCCTTTTATAGATGAAGTAACTGAGTCACTGAGAAGTGACTTGCCCAAGGTCACACAGCAGACAAGTGGCAGAGCCGGAATTAGAACCCAGGTCCTTCTGACTCTCAAGCCCATGCCTATCCACTAGGCCATGCCGTTTCTCTTCCCCAGCACTTAGCACAGTGCCTGGTACACAGTAAGCGCTTAACAAACATTCCACTAAAATAAAGGAATTGATGGATTGATTAACGGATTGATGGGTTGATTAATGCTTTCCAGCCCCCAGAGGACATCATACCAAATGGTCCCCTTACATCTTGGTGATGGAACAATCAATTCTCTGAACATTCATGTTATTCTGGGGAGGAACTAAGGCTGAATGGAGAACCGGGTGGCTCTGCTTTCCCCTCATAAATATGTGTATCGCTGAACAGAAGGTCAGGAAATCAATCTCGAAAAGGAACTGGGCCCAGATGGTCTCATCTCATTTCCCTCCTCAGACCTCACTGGTCCCAGCAGGAAGACAACATGGCCAAAGACGAGTGGTTCAAACAGCAAGGCCACAAATTGGGCTTAGGGAGGTGGGGGCTGGGAGGAGGAGTGGAGGAAGATAGAGAGAGGGAAAGAACTGCAGTCACTGGAGGAAAACCTACATTTTAAAGCAGTCTTCAGTCTGGACTGTCCTACTGTACTCTCCCAGATGCTTAGCACAGTGCTCTGCACATAGTAAGTGCTCAATGAACATGGCTGATTGATTGATTGATTCACTGTGTTGCTGAACCCAGAAGATGAGGTACAAAGGCAAGACTTCTCCCCACAAAAAGTCCCAGATATGTGGTTGGGAAAAAGTGCAAATTTAACCAAGAAACCTTCATTTCTCAGGCTCGAATAACCAGACTACACTGAGCAAGGATTTGATGAAAGAAACCAGGCTCTTTAACCTTTAAACATCTATCGGGTTCGGGCGGTCCTGGATTTTTGTTCTCCTCTCCAGACAATTTTGCACAATCTTTAATGTCCCCATCCCAGCTGCTCACCTTAAATGGTTGGATGGCCACATCCGGGCTGGAGCATGGTCAGTGTTTGTTAATTTCCACTGATTTGGGGATCCCCAAATCCCATGGGATTCTTGTGGACAGGTTGTCCTAAAATTCTACAGTACTTGGACCCCGCACTTTCTCTCCACCTCTCTACCCTACCAGTTCCTGCGTTGGGAGGGAGAGGCATGAAAGTTTGGGAGATTGTGCCTAGTGTTTTTCTTTAATGGTATTTGTTAAGCTCTTACTATGTGCTAAGCACTATGTGCTTGCACTGGGGTAGGTATTAGACAGTCAGGTTGGGCACAGTCCATGTCCCACATGGAGCTCACAGTCTTAATCCCTATTTCGCAAGTGTAACTGAGGCACAGAGAAGTTAAGTGCCTTGCCCAAGGTCACACAGCAGACAAATGGCAAAGCCGGGATTAGAATCCAGGCCCTCTGACTCCAAGGTCTCTGCTCCTTCGACTAGGCCACATTGTTTCTCCACTCTCTATGTGTTCCAAAGTCATCTTTAATATAGTTGCTCCTCTCTGTTATACAAAGAAGCACACACACACATTCACACACTCATTCAGTCACTCACTCATTTACAGACTCACAAAAGACTGTATATTTTGTAGGCCCATCCCGCAGCTTCCTAAAGCCATTAACAGCCTGAAATGGAAGAGTCAGGTAATTGCCATTTATGCTATTTTCCATCATTTCCCTCTAATTTAGAGCCTATTTAAAAGACTAGCTCATCATGGGCTGGTATCCCTTCCCATATCCCAGTTCTCATCCGCTTGTTGATAGCCAATGAAGTTTTTACAGTTAAGTAGGCTATACACTACATACTGCTTTCCCTTCAGAAACCTTCCATTGTTTTTCCTGCTACATAATAATAATAATAATAATAATAATAATAATGGTATTTGTTAAGCAGTTACTATGTGCAAAGCACTGTTCTAAGCGCTGGGGGGATACAGGGTGATCATGTGAGCCCACTGTTGGGCAGGGACTGTCTCTATATGTTGCCAATTTGTACTTCCCAAGCGCTTAGTACAATGCTCCGCACACAGTAAGCGCTCAATAAATATGATTGATGATAATGTTGTCCCACATGAGAAGCAGCGTGGCTTAATGGAAAGAGCACGGACTTTGGAGTCAGAGGTCATGGGTTCAAATCCCGCCTCCACCACATCAGCTGTGTGACTTTGGGCAAGTCATTTAACTTCTCTGGGCCTCAGTTACCTCATCTGTAAAATGGAGATTAAGACTGTGAGCCCCCTTTGAACAACCTGATCACCTTGTAACCTCCCCAGTGCTTAGAACAGTGCTTTGCACATAGGAAGTGCTTAATACATGCCATTATTATTATTATTATTATGGGGCTCGCAGTCTTCATCCCTATTTTACAGATTTTTCTTACATCCAACCATTTCCTCTCAGTAAGCAAAGTATTCTCCTTAGGTGTGTTGGACCCTTTGTGAAGATGGTGGGCTCTCTTGGGCCACTGAGGTAATTAATTAATAGGTGATGAATTATTACTTCAGTGAACAAAGCCAGTGTCTGGGAGACGGCAAATATTTTCCTTGGCAGTACAAAAGCAAGTCCCTAAGCATGAGTGTTTGCTACAAAGGAACAGGATCACTCAGGATCACCCAAAGAAACATTGTATACAAATGTTCTTGTCAACAGATGTGTTCTCCATTTGTTCCTGAAGGAAGACTGCTCATCCAAAACATGAATCAGTAACTAATTCCAGTGCTCCTTAGAGAAGCAGCCTGGTCTAGTGGAAAGAGCACGGGCCTGGGCGGGCCTGACAGTCAGAGGATCTGGGTTCTAATCTTCACTCCGCCTCTCATCTGCTGTCACTTGGGTAAGTCACTTAACTGCTCTGTGCCTCAGTGTCCTCATCTGTAAAATGAGGGGCAGAGGGATTCAATATCCAATCTCTCTTCAATTTATACCATGAGTCACATTTGGGATGTGATTATCTTGCGTCTACTCTAGCGCTTAGTACAGTGCTTGGCACATAGTAAGCACTTAGCAAGTACTATTATTATTATTATTGTTATTATTACTTAGACTTTGAGCCCCTTGTGAGATAGGGCTTGTGTCCAATCTTATTATCTTAGTATAGTGTTTGACACATCAAAAGTGCTTAACAAATACTGAAATTATTATCCTGCCTTTGTCAGTACCCAAAGAACTATATGGAATTGCCACATGAATTCGGGTAGAGAAGAATGGTCATAGAGATAAGTTCTACCAAATAACATCAACTCCCATGTGCAGCCACCCCTTACCATCAAACTTTCCACTTTGAAGAATATTTTTAAATGTATGAATGCATGTCTAAGCTAATAAAGTTGGTTTCAGTACAACAAATTTTCAGAGTACCAAGTGCAAATTTAGGATTCCCTGTGACTCATAAGAATTAGAATTTCTTAGGCCTCAAATCAGGTGGAACTACTTGCCTAGTCTAGACATATTATGGCAGACTCTTAGAAATAAGTTTGTGAACTCCATACAACCCTCTAGACTGTAAGCTCCTTGTGGGCAGGGAATGTGTCTGTTATATTGTTGTGTTCTACCCTCTCAAGCACTATAGTACAGTGCCTTTCATACAGTAAGTACTCAATAATAACAATAATAATAATGGCATTTATTAAGTGCCTACTATGTGCAAAGCACTGTTCTAAGCGCTGGGGAGGTTACAAGGTGATCAGGTTATCCCACGGGGGGCTCACAGTCTTAACCCCCATTTTACAGATGAAGGAACTGAGGCACAGAGAAGTTAAGTGACTTGCCCAAGGTCACACAGCAGGCAATTGGCAGAGCCAGGATTTGAACCCATGACCTCTGACTCCAAAGCCCAAGCTCTTTCCACTGAGCCACGCTGCTTCTCTACATATGATTGTTATCAATATAAGGGGTGCTGTACTCTTTAGGGAGAATATTTCACCAAGCTCATTGAGACCTCTCAGAGCACCTACTTGCCTATGGGAGAGGAAACTGTGTGGCCTAGTGGAAAGAGCACTGAACTGGGAGCCAGAGGAGCTGGGTTCTAATCCCAGCTCCACCACTTGTCTGCTGGGGGACCTTGGGCAAGTCACCTGACCTCTCTGTGCCTCAGTTTCTTCAAAAGCAAAATGAGGATTCAATTCCAGTTCTCTCTCCTACTCAGACTGTTAGCCCCGTGTGGGACAGGAATTGTGTCCAATCTGATTAACTTGTATCTAGCAGTTTCTTAGAGCAGTGTTTGACACAGAGTAAGCCCTCAACAGTGTAGGTCTGGGTGTGTGCTGGGAATTTAATATAGCAATTCCTGGTAACCTTGGCAACGCCATAGTGAAAACCAAACTCAAGCCCCATAGGGCAGGCTATGGGACCAGCTGAAGACTGCAGAACCATGGACAGACACCCTGGGATTGCAGCACCAGGTCTGCATCCCTCGATCTGGATCCCAGGATCAGGGAGCCACCCCACGATTCATCCATCAATCCTATTTATTGAGCGCTTACTATGTGCAGGGCACTGTACTAAGCACTAGGGAGAGTACAGTACAACAGAATTAGCAGACAGGTTCCCTTCCCGTAACGAGCTTATAGTCTAGAATGAACCCAGGCTGGGGGAGTTGTCATATATCATTATGAGAAGCAGTGTGGCTCAGTGGAAAGGGCATGGTCTTTGGAGTCAGAGGTCATGGGTTCAAACCCCAGCTCCACCAACTGTCAGCTGTGTGACTTTGGGCAAGTCACCTCACTTCTCTGTGCCTCAGTTACCTCATCCGTAAAATGGAGATTAAAACCGTGAGCCCCCCGTGGGACAACCTGATCACCTTGTAACCTCCCCAGCTCTTAGAACAGTGCTTTGTACCTAGTAAGTGCTTAACAAATACCATCATTATTATTATTTTTTTATCTCTCAGCAGTTTACGCAGCAAATGTTATTTCTTTGGAGTGTTCCCTGGGTTGTTGGGGAAAACCTTTCGCTTTAAAACATAATAAGAATATCTGCAATCCACCCTACCTCGCCTCCTTTCTTCCCCACTCCCCAATCTCAGAGGAACACCAATGCTCAACAGCAAAGGAGAACAGATTGTTCACAGTGAGAAATCTGTGAAAATTGTTGACTCATTAGATTGTAAGCTCCTCAGAGGAAAGGCTCCTCAGAGGAAAGGTCTGTGTCTTTTGACTTTCATATAATAATAATTGTTAAACACATACTGTATGCCAAATCCTGAACTAACCACTGGGGTATATACAAGATAATCAGGTCCACAGAGGGCTCACAGTCTAAGTAGGAGGGAGAACAGGTACTGAATCCCTATTTTGCAGCTGGGGGAACTGAGACACGGTGAAATTAAATGACTTGCCCAAGGTCACACAGCAGGTACATGGCAGAGCCGGGAATAGAACTCAGTTCCTCCGATGGCAAGGCCCACTCTGATACACTACTTCCCTAATTATATGCTCCCAAGCATCCAGGACAATGCCCTACATACAGTCGCTATAGTAGGAGGGGTTCATTGAATAACTAAATTAATGAATCACTTTACTATTTACTCCTCTTTTCCATCCATCTTCACTTCTCATCGATGGTTTCATTTATTCCTCTCTCTCTTTCCCTAGGCCTTTTCCCTTTTCTCCTTGCTTTCCTCAGTTCCATGGGGTCCCAGCCATTTGTGGTCTGAGGAAAGATTCATGATATTTCAGAAAGGAACAGGAATAAGAATCAGACCCATTCTTCAATAGAGACTTTAAGGTACTCAATCACTTTTCCCTTTACTCCTTATCCTCACTCCTCTCCCATTACAATCCAGCCCACACATTTTGCTCCTCTAATATCAACCTGCAAGAGTGCCTCACTCTTGTCTTTCTCATTGTAGATCCCTTGCTGACACACTCCCTCCTGTCTGGGACAATCTCCCCCTTCACATCCAGTGACCACTTGTCACCCCGTCTTCAAAGTCCCACTACATTTTACATCTCCTCTAGGAAGATCTCTAAGATCATCAGTGACTTCCTTCTTGCCAAATGCAATGTCCACTGTTCCATCCTAATCCTCGTCTACCTTTCTGCTGTCTTCGTTGCTGTGGACCACCCCTTTCTCCTGTAATTATCTTGCCCTGGCTTCACTGACACTGTCCTCTCCTGGTTCTCCTCCTATCTCTCTGGCTTCTCATTCTCAGTCTCTTTGGCAGACTTCTCCTCTGCGTCCCACCTCCTAACTACGGGAGTCCCTCACGGCACAGTTCTGGGTCCCCTTCTATTCTCTATCTACACCCTCTCCCTTGGAGAACTCATTCGCTTCTACAGTTTCAACTACCATCTCCAAGTGGATGGTTCCCAAATCTACATCTCCAGTCCTGTCCCCTCTCTTTCTCTGCAGTCCCACATTTCTTTCTGCCTTCATGACTTCTCTACTTGGAGGTCCTGCTGACATCTCAAACCTAACATGCCCAAAACAGAACGCCTCATCTTCCCACCCAAACCCCGCTCCCCCCGACTTTCTTATCACTGTAGACAACACTGCCATCCTAGCTGTCTCACAAGCCCAAACCTTTGACATTATCCTTGACTCATCTCTCTCATTCTGACGGCTCATTCGGGCTGTTTCCAATTCCTGTCAGTTATACCTTCACAACATCTCTAGAACCCACCATTTCCTCTCCATCCAAACTGCTACCACGCTGATACAAGCAATTATCAATACCAGCCTCGTTGACCTCCCTACCCCTTGACTCTCCCCTCTCAAGCCCATTCATTACTCAGCTGCCCAGGTCATTTGTCTAAAAAATCATTCTGCACACATCTCTCCATCCCTCATGAACATCAGTCAATCAATCAATTGTATTTATTGAGCGCTTACTGTGTGCAGAGCACTGTACTAAGCGCTTGGGAAGTACAAGTTGGCAACATATAGAGACGGTCCCTACCCAACAGTGGGCTCACAGTCTAGAAGGGGGAGACAGAGAACAAAACATATTAACAAAATAAAATAAATAGAATAGATATGTACAAGTAAAATAAATAAATATCCATCCACATCAAAAAGAAACTCCTTACCATTGACTTTAAGACACTCAATCAGGTCTCACTCTCCTACCTGACCTTGCTGATCTCTGACTAAAACTCAATCCTCACATTCCGCTCTTCTAACACCAACCTATTCTCTATACCTTGGCATCATCTGTCTCACCACCAATCCCTTGCCCGCATCCTCCCTCTGGTCTAGAACTCCCACCCTCTTCATATATGACAGACCACCGCTCTCCCAACCTTCAAAATCCTCCTAAAATCACACCTCCTCCAAGAGGCCTCGTCTGACTGAGCCGTAATTTTCCCTCTCTGCCCTCTCATCTGCATTGACTAAGCACTTGGCTGTGTGTATCCCTTAATCACTCGGCTACTGACCCCAACCCCTCAGACCATATCCTTACACTCTACTATTTTTCTTACCTAATTTATTTTATTGTCTCTCCCCTCCAGTAGATTGTAAGCTCCTTGTGGGCAAGGATCACGTCTCCCAACTCTAGTTTATTGTACTTTCCCAAGTGCTTAGTACAGTGCTCTGCTCACAGAAAGTGCTCAAAAAATACGATTGATTCACCTCCAAATTCCCCTACCTCTATTGTGTCATTGTCTGCTGGGTTACCTTAGGGGAGCCACTTTACTTCTCTGTGTCTCAGTTACCTCATCTATAAAACGGGAATTGAGACTGTGAGCCCTATGCGGGACAGTGACCATGTCCAACCTTATTTGCTTGTATCCATCCCAGTGCTTTGTGTAGTGCCTGGCACACGGTAAGTGCTTAACAAATACCACAATTATTCTTATTATTATTGTCTATGGCCTAGAGTGTTCACCCTCTAAGCATCTAGGTACCAGGATCAGAGTCTATATACACATCTTTAAACTCTATTGTTTCTCCACCACTTGTAATTCATTTTACTCTCTGCCTCCCCTGCTACATATAGGAGGCCTTCCCAGACTGAGTCCCCTCCTTCCTCTCCCCCTCCTCCCCCTCTCCATCCCCCCCGCCTTACCTCCTTCCCCTCCCCACAGCACCTGTATATATGTATATATGTTTGCATGTATTTGTTACTCTATTTATTTATTTTATTTGTACATATTTATTCTATTCATTTTATTTTGTTAATATGCTTTGTTTTGTTCTCTGTCTCCCCCTTCTAGACTGTGAGCCCACTGTTGGGTAGGGACTGTCTCTATATGTTGCCAATTTGTACTTCCCAAGCGCTTAGTACAGTGTTCTGCACACAGTAAGTGCTCAATAAATACAATTGAATGTATTACAAACTCCTCGAGTACAAGGGTTGTAAGAAGCAGCGTGGCTCAGTGGAAAGAGCCCAGTCTTGGGAGTCAGAGGTCACGGGCTCTAATACTGGCTCCGCCACATCTTCTGTGTGACCTTAGGTAAGTCGCTTAACTTCTCTGAGCCTCAGTTACCTCATCTGTAAAATGGGGAATAAAACTGTGAGCCCCACATGGGACAACCTGATAATAATAATAATAATAATGGCATTTATTGAGTGCTTACTATGTGCAAAGCACTGTTCTGAGCACTGGAGAGATTACAAGGTGATCAGGTTGTCCCATGGGGGGCTCACAGTCTTAATCCCCATTTTACAGATGAGGTAACTGAGGCACAGAGAATTAAGTGACTTGCCCAAAGTCACACAGCTGACAATTGGCGGACCCGGGATTTGAATCCATGACCTCTGACTCCCAAGCCCGTGCTCTTTCCACTAAGCCATGCTGCTTCTCTGATCACCTTGTATCCCCCCAGTGCTTAGAACAGTGCTTCGCACATAGTAAGCATTTAATAAATGCCATCGTTATAATTATTATTATTATTATTATTGTACTCTCCCAAGCCTTGACTACAATGCTCTGCACAGAGTACATCATACTTAATAAATAGAAATGACTGATGACTGATAGTGACCTTTGGTGAAATCCAACAAGAGTCTTCCATTTTGCTGTCAGAACTCCACAAAGATAACATGGCATCACTGGAAATAGACTAAAACAACCTTGACCTGGTCAGCGAGCGGCTCAGAAAACACACCACAGTGCAAGCACCTGATCGCTTCAGAAAGAAATCCATCGGCAGCAGAAATCATTTTCTCTAAGCATGCCTTCCAGGTTCCGATTATTGATTTTCTTGAGCGGGCTCTGCAAATAATTCACTTTGCTCAGGAGAAAACCACCTAATGTCCATTCCGATGGCTATGATTATATCACTTCTGATTTGTCACAATGCGTGTGACTTACAATAACTTGAAGCTGACCTGCATCCTACAGCTGGAGATTTCTTATGGCGAGAAATCCTGCCACACTCTCTTTTTCAATCGCTCATGGATCACATTGTAGCCCGTGATACAGTGACAATTCCTATCAAATCATTTCCTATTCATCTCTCACCCCACCGGTGGTTATTCTTACACGTGTAACTGTCATAACTGTCTGTTATTACAAATGAACATATCACGAAACTAATTTTTTTCCAAATTTTGAATAGTGCTTTTACATTAGGTTGTCACCATTAGTGACTTTCTTTTATGGTATTTGTGAAGCACTTATTTATATGCCAGGCACTGTCCTAAGTGCTGGGGCAGATACCAAGCGCTTAGGACAGTGTCTGGCACATAGTAAGTGCTTAACAAATGCCATCATTATTATTATTACAAGGTAATCAGGTTGCCCCACGTGGGGCTCACAGTCTTAATCCCCATTTTACAGATGAGGTAACTGAAGCCCAGAGAAGTTAAGTAATTTATCTCGCCTGTCCCACTGTCGACCCCCGGCCCACGTCCTTCTCCTGGCCTGCAATGCCCTCCCTCCCCACATCCGCCAAGCTAGCTCTCTTCCTCCCTTCAAAACCCTACTGAGAGCTCACCTCCTCCAGGAGGCCTTCCCAGACTGAACCCCCTTTATCCTCTCCTTCTCCCCATCCCCCCCACCCTACCTCCTTCCCCTCCCAACAGCACCTGTGTATATATATATATATATATATATATATATATATATGTACAGATTTATTACTCTATTACTCTATTTCACTTGCACATATTTACTATGCTACTTATTTTGTTGATGATGTGTATATGGCTTTAATTCTATTTGTTCTGACGATTTTTAAACCTGTCTACGTGTTTTGTTTTGTTGTCTGTCTCCCCCTTCTAGACTGTGAGCCTGTTGTTGGGTAGGGACCGTCTCTATATGTTGCCAACTTGTACTTCCCAAGCGCTTAGTATAGTGCTCTGCACACAGTAAGTGCTCAATAAATATGATCAAATGAATGAAAGAATGAATACTACCAAAACATTTTTTGAAAATATTACTTTTATAACATATTATTTTATTAGAAATGTAATGTCTAGATCATCTATATTATTACCACTCGAAGATTTGATAATAATGATGATAATAATAATAGAAATATTTGTTAAGTGCTAACTATATGGAAAGCTTCACCTGAGCACTTAGTATAGTTCTATGCATATAGTAAATGAAAAATAAATACCACAGAAGGATTTATTTTACTAAGTGCTGGGGTAGATGCAATCTAAGCATATCAGACAAAGGTTCCACCCTCATGGGGCTCCCAGTCAAGAAGACAGAATAAAATATCAGCTGTACAAGAAATGACAATTAACCATATTTTTTCAGAACTTCAAAATCAATCCAAGATTAACCTCCTAACAGTAGTAGTAGTAATAGTAGCAGGCGGTAGTAATAGCAGTAGTAGCGATAACGATATTTATTTAGCACTTAATGTGTGCAGAGCACTGTGTTTAGCACTGGGAAATGATTCTCGCCTGTCCCGCCATCGACTCCCAGCGCATGTCCTCCCCCTGGCCTGGAATGCCCTTCCTCCGCACATCCGCCAAGCTAGCTTTCTTCCTCCCTTCAAAGCCCTACTGAGAGCTCACCTCCTCCAGGAGGCCTTCCCAGACTGAGCCCCCCATTCTTCTCCCCCTCCCTATCCCCCCCGCCCTACCTCCTTCCCCTCCCCACAGCATCTGTATATATGTTTGTACAGATTTATTACCCTATTCATTTTACTTGTACATATTTACTATTTTATATGTTTTATTTTGTTAATATGTTTTGTTTTGTCATCTGTCTCCCCCTTCTAGACTGTGAGCCCGCTGTTGGGTAGGGACTGTCTCTATATGTTGCCAGCTTGTACTTCCCAAGCGCTTAGTACAATGCTCTGCACACATTAAACAATCAATAAATACGACTGACTGACTGAATGAATGAATGAATGAGTTCACACATGGGAATTAGATATGGTCCATGTCCTTAGGACGTTCACGCCTTAAAAATGGATTACAAGAGCCTGCTGGGCAGGGAATGTGTCCTCCAACTCTGTGACTGCGGTTTAGTACAGTGCTTTCCACAAAGTAAGTGCTCAATAAATGTCACTGATTGATCTAATTTTTTTCTGTACGTTTTCTAGTGTTCATTCTCTTATCTCTGATCTTTGTTCTGAGAGTGAACGATATTTCCTAATAATTTCCATTTGTTTAAGAAAACGTATTTTGGGTCATTCATTCATTCATTCAATCATATTTATTGAGTGCATACTGTGTGCAGAGCACTGTACTAAGCATTTGGGAAGTACAAGTCAGCAACATATAGAGACGGTCCCTACCCAACAACGGTCTCACAGTCTAGAATGGGGAGACAGACAACAAAACAAAACATGTAGATAGGTGTCAAAATCATCAGAACAAATAGAATTAAAGTTATATGCACATCATTAACAAAATAAATAGGATAGTAAATATGCACAAGTAAAATAAATAGAGTAATAAATCTGTACAAATATATATATAACAAGTGATTTGGGGAGGGGAAGGAGGTAGGGTGGGGGGGGATGGGGAGGAGGAGAGGAAAAAGGGGGCTCAGTCTGGGAAGGCCTACTGGAGGAGGTGAGCTCTCAGTAGGGCTTTGAAGGGAGGAAGAGAGCTAGCTTGGCGGATGTGCAGAAGGAGGATATTCCAGGCCAGGGGGAGGACGTGGGCCGGGGATCTAAAGCGGGACAGGTGAGAATGAGGCACAGTTAGGAGGTTAGTGGCAGAGGAGCGGAGGGTGTGGGCTGGGCTGTAGAAGGAAAGAAGGGAGGTGGGGTAAGAGGGGGTGAGGTGATGGACAGCCTCGAAGCCGAGAATGAGGAGTTTTTGCTTGATTCGTAGGTTGACAGGCAGCCACTGGAGATTTTTGAGGAGAGGAGTTACATGCCCAGAGTGTTTCTGCACAAAGATAATCTGGGCAGCAGTGTGAAGTATAGACTGAAGCGGGGAGAGGCAGGAGGATGGGAGATCAGAGAGGAGGCTGATGCAGTGACCCAGTAGGGCTAGGATGAGAGATTGAACCAGCAAGGTAGCAGTGTAGATGGAGAGGAAAGGGCAGATCTTGGCGATGTTGTGGAGGTGTGACTGGCAGATTTTGGTGACAGATTGGATGTGTGGGGTGAATGAGAGAGCGGAGTCGAGGATGACACCAAGGTTGCGGACTTGTAAGACGGGAAGATTGGTAGTGCCATCTACAGCGACGGGAAAGTCGGGGAGAGGGCAGGGATTGGGAGGGAAGATAAGGAGTTCAGTCTTGGACATATGGAGTTTTAGGTGGTGGGCAGACATCCAGATGGAGATGTCCTGAAGGCAGGAGGAGATACAAGCCTGGAGGGAGGGAGAGATAGCAGGGGCAGAGATGTAGATTTGGGTGTCATCAGCATAGAGATGATAGTTGAAGCCGTGGGAGCGAATGAGTTCACCAAGGGAGTGAGTGTAGATAGAGAATAGAAGAGGACCAAGAACTGACCCTTGAGGAGCCCCTACAGTGAGGGGAGGGGAGCAGGAGGAGGAGCCCACAAAGGAGACTGAGAATGAACTGCTGGAGAGATAAGAGGAGAACCAGGAGAGGATGGAGTCTGTGAAGCCAAGGTTGGATAGCTCGTTGAGGAGAAGGGGATGGTCTACAGTGTCGAAGCAGTGTTGCCTAGTGGAAAGGGTTCAGGTCTGGGAATCAAAGGACCTGATGACTGTTTGCTACTGTTTGCTATGTGACCTTGGACAGGTCACTTAACTTCTCTGTGCCTCAGTTACCTCGTCTGTAAAATGGAGATTGAGGCTGTGAACCCCATATGGAACACAGATTGTGTCCAACTTGAATATCTTGTCTCTACCCCGGTGCTTAGAACATTCCTGGATATATAGTATGTGTTAAACAAATTTAATAATAATAATAACAATTAAAAGCCTCCAAATGTTTTGACTCAGTGTCCAGGCTTGTTATTTTGTTAAATAATAGGAAAAGAACAGGCTTTTTTGAAGAGTTGAGGAATTTTCTTTCCTCTAGCCAAATCATAAGCTACAGTCATACAAGTAGGTGAATGTTAACTCGGTTACAGATTTAATTAACAGGTGAACACCTATCTCTGACTTCAATTTGTTTTACTAAAAATCTATCCAGCTGATCCTGTTATTTTAAATTTCCCCATCTCACAGCTTTCTAATGCTTCATAAATCCCATCGCTCCATTGCTCCTTAGACCATGGCATGTTTGATTTCCTCATAATTTAAATGTGGTGTCTTTTATCTTGTCCTATAATTCATAGTTTACCCATTCTCACATCAGTCTAAGCATTTCAATCTGTGGCCTCTGGACATGTGATATTCGCCCTGCCCCTAAACCCACAGCACTTATCTACATATCTTTAAATTAAATGTTACCAATGACTCATTTATTTATACTAATTTCTGTCTCCCCCTCTAGACTGTAAGTTCATTATGGGCAGGGAACCTGTCTGCTAATTCTGCTGTATTGTACTCTCCCAAGCACTTAGTACAATGCTCTGCTTATAGTAAGTGCTCAATGAATATGATTGATGATTGATCAATCAATCGGATTAATCAAGTGCTTACTGCACGAATGCGAAGCAAAATACTAAGCTCTTGGGAGAGTACAATATAACAGAGTTGGTAGACCCATTCCTTGCCCACAAGATGATGCTCACAGTCTAGAGGGGGAGACAGACATTAATATAAATTAATAAATTACAGATATACACATAAGTGCTGTGGGACTGAGATGGGGGCTAAATAAAGAGTGGAAATCCAATTGCAATGCGACACAGGAAGGAGTAGAATAGGAACTGAGGGCTTAGTCGGGGCACGCATGTTGGAGGAGATGAGAAGCAGCGTGGCTCAGTGGAAAGAGCCCGGGCTTCGGAGTCAGAGGTCAGGGGTTCAAATCCCGGCTCCACCAACTGTCAGCTGTGTGACTTTGGCCAAGTCACTTCACTTCTCTGGGCCTCAGTTCCCTCATCTGTAAAATGGGGATTAAGACTGTGAGCACCCCCGTGGGACAACCTGATCACCTTGTAACCTCCCCAGCGCATAGAACAGTGCTTTGCACGTAGTAAGCGCTTCATAAATGCCATCATTATTATTATTATGTGATTTTGAAGGCAGGAGATAAAGGGGGAGGGCGTTCCAGGCCAGATGCGGGATGTGGGCGAGAGGTCGGTGGTGACACAGATGAGATCGAGGTGCGATTAGAGGAGCAGAGTGGGCTGAGTTAGGTAGGAATTCAGAGAGGTAAAGATGGAAGTGGGCATGGCAATTCAGAGCTTTAAAGTCAAGGATAAGGAGTTTCCTGTGAAGGTGGAGGGGTAACCACTTGGTGCCTTTTCAGTCATATTTACTTTAAAAAGAGGAATAACAACCAGGAAAATGGCTTAATAACCATGGGCATTTTGACTTCTTCAAATAATGTGGAGAATGTTAACTACAGAACAGTGCTTTACGCATAGTAAGCACTTAATAAATGACATTATCATTATTATCATTATTACAGATTAGGCCAGTGCTCTGTATTTAATCCCACATCGAAGGACATCTTGGTAGAAAGTCCTTGAAGCAAAACTAACCTCTTCCTACTCACCACACACACAAACACACACACACCTGCATACACACTGCGGTTTGTCTACATTTTGTTGTACGATGGAGGTTTCCACAATCTGGGTGAGAAGAATGAAGTTTAGACAATGGAGGATTTAAGATCAAACAAGATCCAGAAGAATAAACATGACCTTACCGGTATATTCACATTTTAATAAAGCAAAAAGACGTCCAGATAACAACGAAACACAACATCCCTAAGATGGTTATGAGGCCATCACTTGGGTCAGAATGGCACTTTTCCCAGAATTAATAATTGCACTGTGTTCTGTTGGGGAAATTAAAGTGGCTCCCTCCTACCATTTTCAAGTCTCAATGACAGTCTTTTATTCCATAAATCACCCTCCACTGTGAATATCTACGGGAACTCCGACATCCAAAGACATATTCTAACTTCCCAAATCTTCTTGCCTGACAAGGCATGTTAGAGGGAGAGAGAGAGAGCTGCCGAGCGCCCTTCTGAACTAACATAATAACCCCCATGGTTCTGCAGCATGCCTCCCCCTCAGTTAAATAGCCACAGTTTGCCAGAAGGACTAACACATGCTCATAATACCAGGAAGCGTTCCGCCTTCCTTCCCACAGCAGGAAACTAGCCAACGAGGGGATGGGAAGCACATTCTGGGCATCGGTGACAGGTGTCAAAATGAGCACAGCGGGCATCCTTTATGGGCAGCACAGGCGGGAATATTTCGCTCCTAGAGGAAAGCTGGATGTGACACTGGATCTGTGCATCCTCTGACCTCTGTGTTCTTAGGTTTACGCACTGGCCCTGTCCTGGTTGAAGAAGACTGGAACCATTCCTCCATGTTCTCTCCTAACACCTGCCTTCGAATAAAAACCCCTCTGTTTCTGCAGGGTTCTGAGTGGCGGTAGGCCAGGAATTCCTCCCTCCCCACTCTTTTTCATCACCACTACCACCATCATCGTCTCCATCCCCACCACCTCTGCCATTATCACCGCCATTACCAAAACCACTGCCATCTCCATCGCCATCCCCAGCACCACCACTACCATCATCACCATCCCGCCACTACTTGAGCAGCAGCGTGGCTCAGTGGAAAGAGCATGGGCTTTGGAGTCAGAGGTCATGGGTTCAAATCCCAGCTCTGCCAACTGTCAGCTGTGTGACCCTGGGCAAGTCACTTCACTTCTCTATGCCTCAGTTCCCTCATCTGTAAAATGGGGATGAAGACTGTGAGCCCCCCGTGGGACAAACTGATCACCTTGTAACCTCCCCAGTGCTTAGAACAGTGCTTTGCACATAGTAAGTGCTTAATAAATGCCATCATTATCAGAGAAGCAGCGTGGCTCAGTGGAAAGAGCACAGGCTGTGGAGTCAGAGGTCATGGGTTCAAATCCCCGCTCTGCCAACTGTCAGCTGGGTGACCCTGGGCAAGTCACTTCACTTCTCTGGGCCTCAGTTCCCTCATCTGTAAAATGGGGATGAAGACTGTGAGCCCCTCGTGGGACAGCTTGATCACCTTGTAACCTCCCCAGTGCTTAGAACAGTGCTTTGCACATAGTAAGAGCTTAATAAATGCCATCATCATCATCATCATCACTACAAACATCACCACCACCAACGCCATCATCGATTCCACCGTTGCCACCGATACCGCCTTCATCATCACCATTTGCATCGGCAAGACCACAATCCTCGCCGCTACTGCCAATGCGGCCACCATCTGGACCATCACCATTACCATTCGTTCATTCATTCATTCAATTGTATTAATTGAGCACTTACTGTGTGCAGAGCACTGTACTAAGCGCTTGGGAAGTACAAGTCGGCAATGTAGAGAGACGGTCCCTACCCAACAACGGGCTCACACTCTAGAAGGGGGAGATGGACGACAAAACAAAACATGTGGACAGGTGTCAAGTCGTCCACTTGTACTTCCCAAGTGCTTAGTACAGTGCTCTGCACACAGTAAGCGCTCAATAAATACGATTGAATGAATGAACAAAGTCATCAGAAGAAATATAATTAAAGCTAAATGTCCGTCATTAACAAAATAAATAGAATAGTAAATATGTACAAGTAAAACAAATAAAGTAATAAATCTATATGAACACGTATACAGGTGCTACGGGGAGGAGAAGGAGGTAGGGCCGGGGAAATGCGGCAGAGGAGAGGAAAAAGGGGGCTCAGTCTGGGGAAAGGGGGGAAAAGGGAGAAAAAGGGGGAAAAATTACCACCACCATCACCATTCATTCATTCATTCATTCATTCAATTGTATTTATTGAGCACTTAAAGCGTGCAGAGCACTGTACTAAGTGCTTGGAGAGTACAATTTGTCAACAAATGTCCGATGACCTGAATTTTCAGCTTTTGTGTGGAGGCCGTAAGGTGGGCTGTGCTATTTCATTCTTTCAATCGTATTTATTGAGCGCTTACTGTGTGCAGAGCACTGTACTAAGCTCTTCTCTCCCACCGATTCCCATCCCATTCCTAATTATAATGGTATTTTTTAAGGGCCTAGTATGTGCAAGGCACTGTTCTAAGCCCTGGGGAGGTTACAAGGTGATCAGGTTGTCCCACGGGGGGCTCACAGTCTCAATCCCCACTTTACAGATGAGGGAACTGAGGCCCAGGGAAGTGAAGTGACTCCCCCAAAGTCACACAGCTGACGATTGGCAGCGCTGGACCTCTGACTCCAAAGCCCGGGCTCCTCTTTCCACAGAGCCACGCTGCTTCTCGGTTGCCGATGTTCTGCCATCACCACTACCAATCAATCAATCGATCATATTTATTGAGCGCTTACTGTGTGCAGAGCACTGTACTAAGCTCTTCTCTCCCACCGATTCCCATCCCATTCCTAATTATAATGGTATTTTTTAAGGGCCTAGTATGTGCAAGGCACCGTTCTAAGCCCTGGGGAGGTTACAAGGTGATCAGGTTGTCCCACGGGGGGCTCACAGTCTCAATCCCCACTTTCCAGATGAGGGAACTGAGGCCCAGGGAAGTGAAGTGACTCGCCCAAAGTCACACAGCTGACGATTGGCAGCGCTGGACCTCTGACTCCAAAGCCCGGGCTCCTCTTTCCACAGAGCCACGCTGCTTCTCGGTTGCCGATGTTCTGCCATCACCACTACCAATCAATCAATCGATCGTATTTATTGAGCGCTTACTGTGTACATATTGAGCGCTTACTGAGCGCTTACTGTGTGCAGAGCACTGTACTAAGCGCTTGGGAAGTCCAAATCGGCAACACATAGAGACAGTCCCTACCCAACAGCAGGCTCCCAGTCTAGAAGACCACCACCGTCTTCCCCGCCACCACCTCCCACCGGCAAGGGAGTCGGGCCTGCAGAGGGAGCTGGGTTCGAGCTTTACCTGCTCTGATCCCAGTTGGAAGCGAACAGGACGAGGATCTTCCGGCCGTAGTGGTCCAGGTTGGCCAGTCCCCCGGGGAACCCATCCTTCAGCGCCTGCTTGATGCCGGGGTCGGTGGCCTTGAAGCTTTTGAACATGTCCAGGTTCTGCTGGCGGTACTCGAAGTATTGAGCCAGCAGGCGGAACGCCTCAAAGTGCTGAAACTTCCTGGCCCGCAGGAAGCGGAGGATGAAGGCATCGTCCGTCCGGAGGAAGCCGATGTCCGGCCGGGTGATGACCATGTCCCTCACCTCCTGGATGTCCTGGTGCAGGGTGTCCGGATTCTCGTTCAGCTCGATCCTGGCCTTCTCCAGCGTCTCGGGGGACAGTCCTGTTTGCAGGTGAGTCATGATGCCGACCCCTCCCCGGTCCTCCAGCCTCTGGAATTGACCGATTCCCACCTCGTCTCCCCCCTCTCTTTAATCCAGAGCCCCCCAACCCCCTGACCCGGGGCCCCTTCCTCTATGTCCACCCCTTCTCGCCTTGCCCACCTCCTCCGCTTGTCTCCGCTAAAACGCCACGCACCAAGCCCCGCGCATCTCTCCCCCGGCTGCGGAAAAACGGGGAGCAGAGGGGGATCCCGCTTTCTCAGCCAGGGGGTCTCTGATCCCGAGGGGAGGGGGGATGAGAGGAGATGGAGAAGGGGCAGAGGAAAGGCTGTGAGTCCCTCCTGGGCTGGCTCAGAGAGCTTTGGCCAACCAGCCAAGCCCCTGGCACTCAGCTGATTGGGGGGCTGGAGTGTGGGGAGGGGGCTTCCCTCCCTGGGGGGGAGGCTGGGGAAAAGTGGGTGTGCTGGAGGGGGGATAGGGGGTGTCCTCTATCCTTGCCTCTGAGAGGGGGGTGGTCTCAGTCGGTCCTGGCCGGGCTCCCCGGGGGCGGGGGGCCCATGGCCCGGGGCGGGACCGGGCTCCCCCTCTGTCCCTTTTCAGGGCGGGGATTAGGGGCCAAGGGAGGGAATCCAAGGAGAGGGGATGGGCAGGAGGGAGAGGGAGTGGCAGAGGGGGTCCCGGGGGGCTAGGGGCTGCGGCTGTCCCAGGCATCCTGCGGCATCCTCGGGCCCGGCGGTGGGGACGGGCGGGACGGCAGCAGCCCCAGCAGCCCCAGCAGCCCCAGCCCCGCGCTCCTCCCCATCCCGCCCGGCGGCGGCGGCGGCGGTGGTACCCGGGCCCGGGCCCGGGGCCGGGGCGGGGGCGGTGACTGCAGCAGGCGCGGGGGGGAGGCCGGGCTCCTGGGGCCGGGGGCTCCGGGGCTGCAGCCAGCCAACCTGCCGGGGAGGAGGGCGGCCGGGCGGGCGGGCCGGTCGGGCTCCTCGCCCTCGCCCTCCGGCTCCGGCGGCCGCTGGACGGCAGATCAGCTCCGCCCCGGCCGGACCCGAACCCAGGACCGCCCAGCACCCGCCTGCTCCATGGACCTCTGCAGCTTCCTCAGGCTCCCTCCTCCTCCTCCTGCTCCTCCTGCTCCTCCTCCCTGTCCCCCTCCTCCTCCTGCTCTTTCTCTCCTCCCTCTAGCTTCCCCTTCCTCCTCCCCTTTCTTTATCCTCTTTATCCTCCTCTTCTTTCCCCTTTCTCCTCCCTCTCCTCCTCCTCCTTCTCTTCTCCTTCCTCTTCCCTCTAGCTTCCCCCCTTCTTTCTCCTTTTATCCTCCTCTTCTTCCCCCTTTCTCCTTCCCCTCCTCCTTCTCTCTTCCCTCTAGCTTCCCCCTTCCTCCTCTCCTTTCTTTCTCCTCTTTATCCTCCTCTTCTTCCCCCTTTCTCCTCCCCCTCCTCCTCCTCTCCTCCTTCCTCCTCCCTCTAGCTTCCCCCTTCCTTCTCCCCTTTCTTTCTTCTCTTTATCCTCCTCTTCCCCCCTTTCTCTTTCCTCTCCTTCTCCTCCCCCTTTCCTCCTGCTTCTCTTCTCCCTCCTCCTCCTTGCTCTAGCTTCCCTCCTCTTCCTCCTCCCCTTTCTTCCTCCCCTTTATCCCCTCTCCCTCCCCTTCTTCCATCTCCTCCTACTGCTCCTCCTCATCCTTTCCCCCTTTCCTCCTCCTCCCCCCTCCTCCTCCCTCTAACTTCCCCCTTCTTCTTCCCCTTTCTTCCTCCTCTATCCTCCTCCCCTTCCTCTTTCTCCTCCCTTCTCCTCCTCTCTACCTTCCCCTCCTCCTTCTCCTCTTTCTTCCTCCTCTTTATCCTCCTCTTCCTCCCCTTCCTTCTTCTCCTCCCCCTCCTCCTCCTCCTCCCCCCTCTAGCTTCCCCTCCTCCTCCTCTTTCTTCCTCCTCTTCCTCCCCCCTTAATCCTTCTCCTACTCCCACTCCTCCTTCTCCCTTCTTCCCCTCCTCCTTCCTCCTGCCTCCTCCCTCTAGCTTCCCCCTCCTCCTCCTCTTCCTCCTCCGTTTCTCCCCCACCCCCAGCTCCCTGAATTTAGGACATTATCAGAAAAGCTCAGCCCCAAGTTCAGATGTGGCCCTGCTTCCCCCACCCTTCCTTCCCCTCTCCACCCCCTGACCTTTGTACAGTGGCAGGGGGCTACTGCTGGGGCTGAGATCCCCTTCTCCCCTTCCCTGTCCCCCACAGCCCGTTTGGGAGAAGGTGGTTGGAATGGCAGGCTCGGAAGAAGCGTTTAGCCCCAGGGCCCTGCCCAGATGGGTACCAAGGTCCCAACCCCCGCTCTGCCTTGCTGACTCAGCGTCCAGAGGAGCCAGGCTGAATGCGTGAATGACGACTCAGTCATAAAGCCTGTTGCGTGATTGCTAAATTAATATTTTCAAAGACCTGGAACTGGGCCCAGGGAGAGGAAAATGTTTGGGGGAAGAGAAGCCAAGAAATGGCAGTCTAGAAGCCATTCTCCACATTCTGGAAAGTTGGATAAGTCCCTTAATACCTTCTCCACAGACACACAGAAATACACAAACACACATCCGCATACATGCACACACAGGAACCAGTTCCCCTGTCCACCACTGCCATAGTTTTCTCCACCTCTACACTAGGATTAGGGTGACCATACACCCCCGTGTAGCCAGACTATGTGGTAGGCATAAGCAATGTCAATCTATAAATCAATCTCTCATATTTATTGAGCGCTTACTGTACTAAACGCTTGGGAGAGTACAATTCAACAGAATTAGCAGACAGGTTCCCTGCCCATAATGAATGTACAGTCTAGAGGAGAAAAAGAGGAAAGTGCCCTGGCTACACTGGTCAACCAGCCCTGCACTGACCTGTTGTTGAACCTGTTCATTTTATGGGCTTGTACATCCTAGACTGGAGTATTTTTAGCACCTTTCTACTTATAAAATGCCCCCCTCTAGTATGATCGTCACATCTATTGTGTGTCCTGTTTTAAGCATGGCCTGCTGGGAGGCCTAGGAGTCAAAGGACCTGGATTCTAATTCCGACTCTGCCAGTTGCTTGCTATATAATAATAATAATAATAATAATAATAATAATAATAATAATAATAATAATAATGGTATTTGTTAAGTGCTTACTATGTACAAAGCACTATTCTAAGTGCTGGGGGACACAGGCAATCAGGTTGTCCCACGTGAGGCTCACAATCTTAATCCCCATTTTACACATGAGGTAACTGAGGCCCAGAGAAGTTAAATGACTTGCCCAAAGTCACACAGCTGACAATTGGCGGGGCCGGGATTTGAACCCCTGACCTCTGACTCCAAAGCCCGGGCTCTTTCCACTGAGCCACGCTGCTTCTCTAAGTCACTTAACTTCTCTCTACCTCAGTTCTCCTGTTCTCTTTCTTACTCAGACGCGAGTCCATGCGGGACAGAGACTATGTCCAATCTAATTGACTTGCATCCTCCTCAGCTCTTAAAACAGCGATTGACACATAGTAAGAGCTTAACAAATGTCATAAAACAAAACAAGCAAACAAACATCACCTTTTACCTCTCTCTCTCCACCCGTGTTTAGTCACTGGGAGGAAAGGAGGAAGGTGTGAAATCACAGTGTCCTGATGTTCCGGCCTCGCACCAAAATCACCCAGTCAACCTTACCAGAAATAATTACAAGGCCCCGGGAAGCTGTAAGGAGGACATAGTGTGTCACAACCTTAAGAAGTGAACAGCTCTAGTGTGTTCACGGCTTTAGCAGCCGTGTTGGGGGAGGGGGGCAATTTTACTTGATTTGTGTTCTATCGCTTCCATTATAAACCCCTGCTTTCTCTTGCACGGGTTCATGACCGAAAGAGAAGGAGGGAGATCTGTCCAGGGCAGCTAATTTAGCCACTCTGACCCCTCTCTCCAGTTCACCCCTCAGGGTTATTCTCCCTGTAGCTGGTGAAAGGAAGGGTTTTGAGCAGACTGCATCCCTCTTCATACAATCAGAACAGTGAGTTCTGAACTTCAGGATCGCCCCAAAATCGATGATGCCGGGAAGATTTTGGTGAGATTTGGTCAAGTGTCAAAGACACCTCAGAAATAGACCCTTGCTTTCTTCCACCATTCGCTCTCAGAGAAGGCGTGGAAAAGGATTTTGTTTTACAGTTGAGCACAATTTCCCAATCTATGTGAATTTCATAATGATGAGACCTGTGTTTTCGAACATGTCAGTCTACCTAAACAGGAAAACAAACACCACTTCCAGGCCAGTGAAAAGCAACATATTGATGGTGCGGTGTAATTTATTTATTGTGCACACACATTTTGGCACTGTGAAACAGTAGGGGCGTTTGAGTAGATCCATTATGTAAATCTAAGAATATTTTTCATTGCCTCACACCCTCCATTTCTCCTGGATATGTTTACTATCACTCTAGTCTGCACTCCGTATTAGAAAACTGGAGCTGAATCTAAAATAAATGTGAAAAGCTGTGCGAAAATTTAGCAGAGGCATTTATATCGGCATGCTTCGATTTCATTCAATATTCATCAGCATTACAAAATTAATAAAGAATAATAATGTTGGAACTAGAATGGTATGGATATGCTAATGAAAAAAAAAGATTAATTAAAGCATTCCCTAGAATTAATTGCTTCCCGAAACTCCAGTGATATTACCAACCTTGGGAGTGAGATTTGACTTACAGCTGCATTTGGCCTGGAAAAAAAAAATCATTAACATCTCAAGTCAGAAAGGAGTTGCAAAATAATTTATACTACAGTTACCCAGATGTTCCTGCTGGGAAGAGCTACAAATGTTCTTCAAAATGCCAGTGCTTATAGGTTTGTTATCCAATCGGGAAATGATTTTCTGTTAGAAGAGCTACCGAAGCTTTTGAGGATCATTATGAAGTCAGCCAATAGGGATATCGATGAAAGAGTCGTTAATTAATTACATATAGGACCTGTTCCACAGTTTCTATTTAGACCAAATTCCATTTCACCCAACTCAAGTATTGATAGAGGAAAGGTTTAAAGGCCCAGTTATGCCCTGGTCCTTAGATAACTCTTTACAAGACTGGAAGTACTCTGATTTAAGTCAGCGAGAATGTGTCACAACCTCCTTAAAATGCAGTAAGAGGGAATGTGGGGGTGGGAGAGCAATAAATCAATATCTTGACTAGAACCCCATGTGGGACAGGGACTCTGTCCAACTTGATCATCTTGTAATAGTAATAATAATAATGATAATAATAATAATGATGGTATTTGTTAAGCACTTACTATGTGCTCAGCACTGTTCAAAGCACTGGGGTAGATACAAGGTGATCAGGTTGTCCCACGTGGGGCTCACAGTCTTAATTCCCATTTTACAGATGAGGGAACTGAGGCACAAAATCAAACAGCTGATAAATGGAGGAGTCAGGATTAGAACCCATGACCTCTGACTCCCAAGCCCGTGCTCTTGGTGCTTTGTACAGTGCTTGACACTTAGTAAACGCTCAATAAATACCATAATTAATACCAGTAAATAAGACTTAGAAAGTCCACCCCTATCGCTCGACTGCTGTGCAGTTAGGGCAGTAGCAGCTGAGCATTTATTCAATTAATCAATTAATCAAGTAATCATATCTATTGAGCTATTACTGTGTGCAGAGCACTGTATTAAGCACTTGGGAGAGTTTAATACAACCATCAACAGACTCATTCACTGCCCACAATGAGTTTACAGTCTAGAGGGGGAGACAGATATCAATGTAAATAGATTATGGATAGGAACATAAATGTTACGAGGCTGAGGTGGGGGTCAATAAAGGGATCAAATCAGGGTGATGCAGAGGTTTAGTCAGAGAAGGTCTCTTTTAGGAGCCGTGCCTTCACTAAGACTTTGAAGGTGGGAAGAGTAATTGTCTGTGGGATATGAAGAGGGAGGGCATTCCCGGCCAGAGGCGGGACGTGGGTAAAAGGTTGGCAGCGAGAGAGATGAGACTGAGGTACAGTGAATATGTTGGTATTAAAGGAATGAAGTATGTGAGCTGGGTTGTAGAAGGAGAGCAGTGAGGTGAGGTGGAGGGGGTAAGGAAATTTAGTGCTTTAGAGCCAATGGTGAAGGATTTCTGTTTCTTCCTCCAGCCATGCCCAAGCCTGGTTGTGAAGCATTCTAGAGTCGGCTAACTCTGTGGTATTGTACTCTCCCAAGCACTTAGTATAGTGCTCTGCACATAGTAAGCACTTTAAAACACCACTGATCAACTGAATGATTGGAAAATCACTAGTCCTGGGGAGGGTGAAAGAAGGGGAAAGGAAAAGCTTGGCCTGTGAGCCAGGCAGGAAAGGAAATAGAGTTAGCAGCCTCCATTGGAGGTGGGAAGGATTTCTATCAAGCAGAAAGTAAAGGGAATCAGGATGGGGAAAAGTAAGACCAAGAGTGACCTAAGAACATCCTGGAAAATCTAGGCGATTCATGGTAACCACTTATAAAATCCTCCCCTCTACTATGACTGTGGTGTTTACCACCTGTCCCGATCCATTGCAAGAAGCAGCATGGCCTAGTGATAAGAGCACAGGCCTGGGAATCAAAGGATCTGGGTTCTAATTCTGCTGTGTGACTTTGGGCAAGACAACTTGCCAAGTAAAGGGAATCAGGATGGGGAAAATTAAGGCCAAGAGTGACCTAAGAACATCCTGGAAAATCTAGGTGACTCCTGGTAATCATTTATAAAATGTTCCCCTCTACTACGATTGTGGGGTTTATCACCTGTCCCGGTCTAATGCAAGAAGCAGCATGGATCAGTGGAAAGAGCATGGGCTTTGGAGTCAGAGGTCATGGGTTCAAATCCTAGCTCTGCCAATTGTCAGCTGAGTGACCTTGGGCAAGTCACTTAACTTCTCCGTGCCTCAGTTAACTCATCTGCAAAATGGAGATTAAGACGATGAGCCCCCCATGGGGCAAGCTGATCACCTTGTAACCACCCCAGCGCTTTGAACAGTGCATTGCACATAGTAAGCACTCAATAAGTAACATTATTATTATTGTTATTAACTCTATGCTTCAGTTCCCTCATCTGCAAAATGGGGGTTAAATACATGTTCTCCTTAGACTGGGAGCCCCTTGTGGGACCTGATCATCTTGTATTTACCCCAGTGATTGAACAGTGCTTGGCACATGGTAGGCACTTTTTAATTATTATGAATGATCATTATAATTGATATTATTAATTACTATTTATTAATAAGGAAAATATAATGACCAGTATAATCCCGGTTTGCTATAGATCCTCCCATGCAATTTTATGAAATTAGAGAAGTATCCCAGGATTGGTATTAACATCCTCCATTTCACCAAATCATAGTTCTTGCTCCCTCAATGTGCTTCAGCATCTCAATCCAGACTGGAGCATACAGGGTTTGTATTCCATTTAAGACCTGTGCCATTTCTGGACTTGTAACGTCAATGTCTTAGATTGCTGGGGAACTTTAATTTTCACACGTTCCTGCTCCCTTAACCTGTCTGGTGAGAAAACACGGAATAATTCAGAAATTGTCAGAAAACAAAAACTTTTGGATATAATTTCAAAGTTAGAAAAATAATAATGATAATAATAATAATTTGATATTTGTTAAGTGATTACTAAGAGCAAAGCACTGTTCTAAGTGCTGGGGAGGATACAAGGTGATCAGGTTGTCCCATGTAGGGCTCACAATCTTAATCCACATTTTACAGATGAGGTAACTGAGGCACAGAGAAGTTAAGTGACTTGCCGGAAGTCACAGAGCTGACAAGCAGCGGAGCCAGGATTAGAACCCATGACATCAAACTCCCAAGCCTGTGCTCTTTCCACTGAGCCACGCTGCTTCTCTAATGGCATATATAACACTAGTTGCCAGCCCTGAGCTAAATGTTGGGGTCAAAACACGGTAATCAGAGCAGACACAAGCCCTGTCAAACAAAGGGCTCATTATTTTATTTTATTTTATTTTGTTAATATGTTTTGTTTTGTTCTCTGTCTCCCCCTTCTAGACTGTGAGCCCACTGCTGGGTAGGGACCGTCTCTATATGTTGCCAACTTGTACTTCCCAAGCACTTAGTACAGTGCTCTGCACACAGTAAGTGCTCAATAAATATGATTGAATGAATGAATGAATTATCTAAAAGGTACTGAGAGGAGGTATCACATTCCCACCTTAGAGATGAGGAAACTGAGGACAAGAAAGGCTAAAGGATTAGCCCAAGGTCACACAGAAAGCCAGTGACAGAACTAGGATTAGAACCCAGCTCTCCTGACTCCAAAACCCATGCTCTTTCCGCTAGGGTTTCTTGTTCTAATTTCCCTTAATTACCAAAATATTATATTTATCATTATAATATGGCGTTTCCTCCATAAACCTTTTATTTGCAAGGGAATCTTGCCTTCATATCATGGCTGAACTCTGGACAGTGAGAGTAAGTAGAAGTAATAGGTTCCCACTGAAGATACTGACTGATTTTAAGCTTGGAGGTTGTATTGGGAAATGGCATAGGCGGTCATTAAATCTTTTTATTTCACCAGCAGCAATATTAAACATTGAGCAGGGAGACAGTGGTAAAGCCTTTGCGTACTATTTTGGGGAAGGGCAGACCTGCTATTTTTCATGCTTTTCTTTCCCATCATTGACATCACCAAGACAGATGGTGGTCTGCTCCAGCTTGTCTATCTGTGGCTTAGATCTCATTTGGGGCTAAATGTCAACTTCTTCACAAGAGCATTTTGGTGGGAAAGGACAAATAATAATAAATATATAATAATAATAATAATAATATTGTTTAGGCGCTCACTATGTGCCAAGCACTGGTCTAAGCGCTGGGGAAGATGTAAGATAATCATTTTGGTCAGAGTTCCTGTCCCATATGGGGTTCTAGGCAAGATATTGATTTATTGTCCCCCAACCCCGCATTCCCCTCTTACTGTATTTTAAGGTTGTGACACAATGTCACTGACTTCAATCAGAGTATTTACAGTCTTGTAAAGAGTTCTCTAATCAATCAATCAATCGTATTTATTAAGCGCTTACTGTGTGCAGAGCACTGTACTAAGCGCTTGGGAAGTACAAGTCGGCAACACATAGAGACAGTCCCTACCGAACAGCGGGATCACAGTCTAGAATGGGGAGACAGAGAACACAACCAAACATACTAATAAAATAAAATAAATAGAATGGATATGTACAAGTAAGATAAATAAATAAATAAGGACCAGGGAAGTTAAGTGACTTGCCTAAGGTCCATGCAGCAGACAGTTGGCAGAGACAGGATTAGAACCCAGATCCTCTGACCCCCAGGCCCGGGCTCTTTCCACAGGGGCACGCTACCATGATGCTTCTCATAACAACGACTTTGACCCTCCGCACTAGAGTTAAAGCTCATTCTTCCCACTGAACAGCGATGGGTTTCCAAATCAACTGCTCAATCTGCAATCGCCCATCCCCGCTGCCAGAAGTTAAGAAATCTTTTCCTACCCAAAAACACACGGGTGCTCATTTTGACGGTGGATGATGAAGTAAACATCTGGTCAGTAAGGAAGCTTCAGGGTGATTATAGGTCAATTTTCTTCCTGTAGCAAATCACAAGATTTGTAATCCTTCCCCGGCGGTGGTCCTGGATATTTCAGGAAGGCCAAGGAGTCAGCTCCTCACAGAGGAAGCATAAACTTTATGAAATTACTACTTCCCTTCAGGCTAAATCATTCTGATTGATACCCTACTCCAGACCTGTAATCTATTTAGCAAGAACAGTTCATGCAGCCACTCATGAATAAATGCCATTCCAGAATACCCAGGGACCAAACAGCATGGCACATTTATGAATTAGTTCAAACCTCTCTTATGCCTTTTGTGGTTAAGCTGCCCCTTTTCTGTTGGTGATATTTTACAAGGACCATGTGGGCGCTGGATTCAGCTCCATTAATCTAGTTACCGTCTCCTCAGTAGTTTATCTCTTGCTCGTAATGGGGGATGTAGAGAAGGTCGGCCTGTAATGCAGTTGGACGTGAGTGAATGGAATAATGAGATGATGTGAGATCATCATTATTATCATCATCAGTGGCATTTATTGACACCTACTGTGTACAGAGCACTGCACTAAGAGCTAGGGAGAGTACAATATAATGGCAAAGGGATGTTTTATTAACGTAATAAGCTGGCCACAGCTGAGTTTTAAATCGATCATTCTAATAGTAATAGTCTTGTCTCGTCTAATGCCGTTGAGTCATCTCCGACCCCTAGCAATGCATTTCTCCCAGAACTCCCCACCTGCATCTGCAATCGTTCTGGCAGTGGATCCAGAGAGTTTCCTTGCTAAAAATAAGAAGTGGTTTACCGTTGCCTTCTTCCATGCAGTGAACTCGAGTCTCCACCTTCAAATCTCTCCCACGCCGCTGTTGCCCAGCATGGGTGAGTTTTGACTTGTAGCAGATTGCCTTCCACTCGCTAGCCACTGCCCAAGCTAGGAATGGAATGGATATGCCTCTGCTTGACTCATTTTACAAGTGAGGATACAGAGAAGTGAAGTGATTTGCCCAGGTTGGAAGGCAAGCTGAAAGTGTGGGATTAGAACCCAGGTCCTCTGAATCGCAGGCCCATTCTCTTTCCAGGGGACCATGAGCTTCTGTGAGCCCGCTGTTGGGTAGGGACTGTCTCTATATGTTGCCGACTTGTACTTCCCAAGTGCTTAGTACAGTGCTGTGCACACAGTAAGCGCTCAATAAATACGATTGATTGATTGATTGATGATTAAAGTGTAACCATGAAAGATGAACTCATTCATAGTCTCCGGGGAATCTGGCCTGGAGAGTAACTGTCCACATTGCCCAAATCTGTCATAAAAACATCCATTCCCAACTCCTCCAAATGACCTCATGGGTCAGAACGTGTAGGAGCTGCAGTGTGGTCTTGAGGTTAGAGCACAGGCCTGTGAGCAGAAGGACCTGGATTCTAATCCCAACTCCACCACCTGTCTGCTGTGTGACCTTGGGTGAATCACTTCACTTCTCTGTGCCTCAATGGGGATTAAATGGGGATTAAAACTGTGAGCCCTATGTGGGACAGGGACCGCGACTAACCTGATTTTCTTGTATGCAACCCAGTGCTTAGTACAGTGTCTGGCACATAGTATGCACTTAAACAACACAATACATTTTATTGTTATTATTATTACTGCTAAGAATAATAATAACCATCCCTGGTTTAGAGAGCTCATCTCATTAGAAGCGGCGTGGCTCAGTGGAAGGAGCATGAGCTTGGGAGTCAGAAGTCATGGGTTCTAATCTTGGGAAAGTCACTTAACTTCTCCGTGCCTCAGTTCCCTCATCTGCAAAAAGGGGATTAAGACTGTGAGCCCCATGTGGGACAACCTGATTACCTTATATCTCTCCCAGCACTTAGGAAAGTGCTTGATACATAGTAAGCACTTAACAAATACCATTATTATTATTATTACCTGACTGCTGTTGCTCTGAAGACAACTCTGTTCAATCCTGAAATGCCAAAAGGATCAGCAGGCGGGGAAGGATCTTTAGAAATCCCCAATCAATCAATCAATCCTATTTACTGAGCGCTCCAGGCCCATCTTCAGCTACGGGAATAGCAGCTGGCTACTGAGGAGTGTTATTTGTATAAAAAACATTTGATTCGATTATGGATATGTTTGTGGGCCACTATTGGAGTTACCTCCCCCTCATTGAAGGTGGAGATTTACAGTTCATTCATTCATTCAATCGTATTTATTGAGCGCTTACTGTGTGCAGAGCACTGTACTAAGCGCTTGGGAAGTACAAGTTGGCAGTTCCAGCCTGCCTCTTCCTAGAGGCCTGAAGGGACAAATTTATCTGTCAAAGGGCTCTAAGATCTGGTCAGGAAGCCACTATAGCTTAGGAAGGCCCCAGTTCATCACGTTCCCCCCGGAAGCTCCAATTTCCCCATTCCTTATTTTCCTCATTTGTATCATATAAGAGCTACAGTTCCACTGAGGGTTACAGCTGGATGGGATTTAGGACAAAAAATGAAATTTTCCAATAGGCTCTTCAGCTTCCATGAGCTTCTCTGCTGCGATCCCTCCTCTCTGGCCATCTCTCATGGTTGCCATTACAATATTGCTGTATTCCTGGCCCATTTCTTGGGCTAAGCACTATGCCCTCCGCTGATGACCTTTTTTTTTTTGATAGCATTTATTGAGCGCTTACTATGTTCCTAGCACTGTTCTAAGCACTAGGGAGGTTACAAGGTGATCAGGTTGTTCCACAGGGGGCTCACAGTATTCATCCCCATTTTACAGATGAGGGAACTGAGGCCCAGAGAAGTTAAGTGACTTGCCCAAAGTCACACAGCTGACATTTGGTGGAGCTGATAAAATATCGATTCATTCATTCATTCGTATTTATTGAGCACTTACTGTGTGCAGAGCACTGTACTAAGCACTTGGGAAGTATAAGTTGGCAACATATAGAGACAGTCCCTACCCAACAGCGGGCTCACAGTCTAGAAGATTGCTGGGTTGCTGTGGTGGTGGATGTCTCCCCTTCCCCGGAAACTTTTTCTTCTTTTCATGGTATTTGTTAAGTACTTACTATGTGTCAAACGCTGGTCTAAGCACTAGGTCATGGGTTCAAATCCCGGCTCAGCCACTTTCATTCATTCATTCATTCAGTCGTATTTATTGAGCACTTACTGTGTGCAGAGCACTGTACTAAGCGCTTGGGAAGTACAAGTTGACAACATATAGAGACGGTCCCTACCCAACAACAGTCTAGCAGTCTAGAAAGTCACCCACTTGTCAGCTGGGTGACTTTGGGCAAGTTACTTCACTTCTCTGGGCCTCAGTTACCTCACCTGTAAAATGGGGATTAAGGCTGTGAGCCCCACGTGGGACAACCTGTTCACCTTGTATTTCCCCCAGCACTTAGAACAGTACTTCACACATAGTAAGCGCTTAATACCAACATTATTATTATTATTATTACAAATCATTCATTCATTCATTCAATCGTATTTATTGAGTGCTTACTGTATGCAGAGCACTGTACTAAGCGCTTGGGAAGTACAAGTTGGCAACATATAGAGACAGTCCCTACGCAACAGTGGGCTCACAGTCTCAATTAGGTCAGACACAGTCCCTATCCCTCATAGGACTCACAGTCTAAGTAGGATGGAGCTTCAAAGCTGTAATTCCCTTGCCCCCTCCTATTTCACCTGACTACTCTCCTACTACAACCCAGCCTGCACATTTTGCTCCTCTAAGGCTAACCTTCTCACTGTGTCTTGATCTCATCTATCTCACCGCCAACCCCATGCCCATGTCCTGACTCTGGCCTGGAACGCATCTCCCTCCTCAAATCTGACAGACAATTACTCTCCCCTACCTCAAAGCTTTACCAAAGGCACATCTCTCCAAGAGGCTTTCCCTGACTAAGCCCTCCTCTCATCTTCTCCCACTCCCTTCTGCGTCACCCTGACTTGCTCCCTTCATTCACCGCCCCTGCCCCCAGCCCTACAGCACTTTAGTACAGATCTGTCATTTATTTATTTATAAATAAACACCTGTCTTCTCCTGTAGACTGTAAGCTCCCTGTGGGCAAGGAATTCATCTACTGTTATATTGTACTCTCCCAAGCGCTCCATACAGTGCTGTGCACACAGTAAGTGCTCAATAAATACGAATGAAAGGATGAAGAACAGGTTATTTAATCCCCATTTTAAAGTTGAGGAAACTGAGGTACAGAGAATAATAATAATAATAATGGCACTTATTGAGTGCTTACTATGTGCAAAGCACTGTTCTAAACACTGGGGAGGTTACAAAGTGATCAAGTTGCCCCACGGGAGGCTCACAGTCTTCATCCCCATTTTACAGGTGAGGTAACTGAGGCCCAGAGAAGCGAAGTGACTTGCCCAAAGTTAGACAGCTGACAAGTGGGGAGCTGGAATTTGAACCCACGACCTTTGACTCCAAAGCCCGGGCTCTTTCCACTGAGCCAAGCGGCTTCTCAGCGAAGAGAAGTTAAGTGACTTGCCCAAGGTCACACAGCAAGCAATTGGCAGAGAAGGGATTAGAACCCAGGTTTTCTGATCCCAAGCCTGTGTTGTTTCCACCAGGCCTGAGCCATATATCACCTGATCCGGTATGGGATCTGTCCCAAAGGGAACCACATTTCTAGACATGCCTTCCTCTTGAAATTCTGCCAGAAAATAACTGGAAGCTGGGAGCAGGTGGGGTCTCTTCCAAGTGACGGGAGATCCCTCAGGTTTCAGAGTCTAGAGGAGCTCAGAGGATAGCCTTGATTGATTTATTGACTGATTGATTGATTGATTGATAGCCTTGGTCTTCTGCCAAAATGACAATCCAACCCAAGCCCCGTGCTTGGAACAGTGCTTGGCACATAGCAAGTGTTCAACAAGTATTACAATTATTATTATGAAAAGCCCCAAGGAGCTTTCGTTACTGCAGCTATTTCACCTACCATAGCTGTTTACAAGCCCTGTTCTCTGTGAGGAGAGAGAGGAGGCAGAGTCAAGGGTAAGGAGCAGATTTCAGAGCCATGGGGATGAGAAAATAGCATCAGTGAGGACATTAAGAACCATTACGAAGGGGCTAATACTGTCAGAATACTAATCACCGTTAATGGCCACCAACCAGCTGGGCCTGGAGGTCGTAACCCCCCACCCCCTTCCAAGCCTGAGGAACCAGATAATAGAGACGAGAGCCGCTGTTTTCACGAAGCTAAGACAGAGGGGTGTAGGATCAGAGGTGGGTGTATATTCGAAGAGAAAAGCATGTCACGACTCAAAATTGCACTGATAAATTGCCTTTGTAAGAGTTCATAGTTCACGGAGGAAATACTCAGGAAGAAAATGTGCTATTGAAAATCTAAGTTAGAATTGCTCGGTTTAGTGGAAAGATCACAGGATCGGGAATCAGGAGATTTATGTTCATCTCCTGGTTTTTTATAATAACAATTACTATTAACATTATTAATAATAATGATGTTATTTATAGTATCACGTGCTAAACCCTGTGTTAGATTCAAGCTGATCAAGTTGGACACAGTCCCTGTCCCACGTGGGGTTTACAGTCCAGGTAGAAGGACTTTATCTCTTTTATCCTTTTAATCCCTTGGAGAAGCAGCATGGCTCAGTGGAAAGAGCCCGGGCTTTGGAGTCAGAGGTCATGAGTTCAAATCCTGGCTCTGCCACTCGTCAGCTGTGTGACTTTGGGCAAGTCACTTAACTTATCTGGGCCTCAGTTACCTCATCTGTAAAATGGGGATTAAGACTGTGAGCCCCCTTGGGACAACCTGATCACCTTGTAACCTCCCCAGCGCTCAGAACAGTGCTTTGCACATAGTAAGCGCTTAATAAATGCTATCATTAAATGCTATCATTATTACAGGTGAGTAAACTGAGTCACAGAGAAGTTAAATGACTTGACCAAGATCACAAAGCAGGCAAGAGGGAGAGCTAGGAATAGAGCCCGGGTCCTCTGACTCTCAGGTCTGTGCTGTTTCCACTAGGCTTTGCTCTACCGTTGTGGATGAACTCAGGCAAATAAGCACCTAACAAATACCATAATTATTATTGTTATTACCTAACCTCTCTACACCTCAAGTTTTCTCACTTGTAAAGTTGGGAAACAGTGCCTGCCTCCATCTATCTTGCAGGGAGGTTTTGAGGATGAAACTAGGTTAACTTGTCTGAATGCACTTTGGGAAAACTGAACAGGGCTCTAGAAAAAAAGGATATTACCAAATGCAGAAGTACTTGGAGTAATAAACTATCTGGAAGAATTAATGGTGCCGAGAGGAACAGAGTGCAGTTTGTTTTTGGAAATGGAGTTTCCAAATATTTTAAATTATATCTTTACATATTATACATTATTTATTCATATTAATGTCTGCCGCTCCCTCTAGGTTGTAAGCTTTTTTGTTTTGTTTTTGTCTTCTTTTTTTAGTGGTTTTTGTTAAGCACTTATTGTAAGACAGATACTGTACTCAGTGCTGGAGTAGATATAAAGCTAATCAGGTTGGACACAGTCCATGTCCCACAATGGGCTCACAGTCTTAATCCCCATTTTACACATGAGGTAACTGAAGCACAGAGAAGTTAAGTGCTTTGTTAAGATCACACAGAAGACGAGTGGCAGAGTTGGGATTATGGGCAGGGACCGTGTCTGCTTATTATGTTACGCTGAACTCTCCCAAGAGTTTAATACAGTGTTCTGCACATAGTGAGCACTCAGTAAACACCACTGATCGATTGCGTTCTGAAGACTGGCTTTCAAACATTTAGATAGTGTGAGTGGGCTAATGCAGATTCCTCATTAAAAATTAGAGAAGACTACAAGGTGGTGTAAATCTATCTAACCCTAATCATAGCTCCCCTCAACCCCCATCTCAGTTGACGTGAAGCCGTAATACAGAGATGTAGGGGTAAATGTCAACCCCGTTATCCAAGATGCCCTAATTAACTGCAGGTCACCAAAAGCTCTGTTGTATTGTACTCTCTACAAGCTCTTAGTACAGTTCTCAGCACACAGTAAGCACTCAATCGATGCTGCAGCATGGCCTAGAGGAAAGAGCACAGACCTGGGAATCAAAGGACCTGGGTTTTAATTCCAGCTCCACCACTTGTCCATTGTGTGACCTTGGACAAGTCACTGAACCATCTGCACCTCAGTGACCTCAGCTATAAAATGGAGATCAAGACTCTGAGCATTCTGCAGGACAGGAATTGTGCCCAACCCGATTATCATATATAATAATAATAATGATGATGGCATTTATTAAGCGCTTACTATGTGCAGAGCACTGTTCTAAGAGCTGGGGGGATTCAAGGTGATCAAGTTGTCCCACATGGGGCTCACAGTCTTCATCCCCATTTTACAGATGAGGTAACTGAGGCTCAGAGAAGTTAAATGACTTGCCCAAGGTCACACAGAAGACATGTGGCGGAGCTGGGATTCGAACCCATATGTAACGAAGGATTGTACAGATTTATTACTCTATTGTACATGAACATATTTACTATTTAATTTATTTTATTTTGTTATATTTTGTTTTGTTGTCTGTCTCCCCCTTCTAGGCTGTGAGCCCGTTGTTGGGTAGGGACCGTCTCTATATGTTGCCAACTTGTACTTCCCAAGCGCTTAGTACAGTGCTCTGCACATAGTAAGCACTCAATAAATACGATTGAATGAATGAATGAATGAACTCATGACCTCTGACTCCAAAGTCCATGCTCTTCCCACTGAGCCATGCTGCTTCTCTGTCCCAGCATCTAATACAGTGTTTGGAATGAAGTAAGCACTTAACAGATACTATTAAAAAATACTGTTGATTGATTTCCTCTCTCAGGATGGCACCTGGAGAGTTTCCATTACTCTGCCAGTCTCGGCTATTGGAGGGAGAGTCAAGCAGAGGCCTGTCCATTCCATTCCTAGCTTGGGCAGTGGCTAGCGAGTGGAAGGCAATCTACTATGTGCTTTGCACATAGTAAGCGCTTAATAAATGCCATTATCACTACAAGTCAAAACTCACCCGTGCTGGGCAGCAGCAGCACGGGAGAGAGTCGAGGGCGGAGACTCAGGTTTACCTTGCAGAAGAAGACAATGAGTAAATCATGTCTGTATTTTTACCAAGGAAACTGTATGGATACACTACCGGAACGATTGCAGGTGGTGGTGGTGGTGCGTTTTGGGAGAGATATGTCCATGGAATCGCTGTGGGTCAAAGATGACGACAGCATAGGACAAGAAAAGTTGATTGATTGGCTGATCTCATTCAAATAATGGTCTTTGGCATACCAACCTGTCACCAAACACCAGAGTTTCTGTATTGCGCTGGCATAGAGGTGGCCACTTAAAGGATCAGATCATTCTGCTACGCTAGAGTTCTCCTCAGAAAGTCTTCCTTTGTCCCTGGCTCGGAAAATCCTTCTCCCCAGCAAATTTCATACCAAACAGGAATTCCTGACCAACAGAATCAAGGCTCTCCATCATCTGGCTCCTTATTATCTACCACTCTCTTCTCCCATTACATCCAATCAAGCGAGCAATCAATAGTATTTATTGCGCTCCAGTTGGATGCACAAAACAGAATAATGTGTTTAGGACAGTACGCTAGTTAGAAGATGCGTTCCCTGTTCTCGATGAGCTTGCAGTCTAGCAGGGGAACAGGCTCAACATCATTCACAGGAAGAAAAAGAAATAATTGGTAGATGACAGTAGCAGATTGAAAAAGGGCTTAAGTAAATGGGTATGTAAATTGATAGCCCAGAAACGCTTTGGATGGGTATGATTGCCAAAAAATGCATAATTGGTGCAGGAGTGCTGAAGTGGTTGTTGGGGGATGTGAGCTGGGGAAAAGAGAAATTAATCAGGGAAAGCTCTGAGGAGGAATGTGATTTCAGGAGAGTGTTAAGTATGGGGAGAGCTCTAGTGCTGTGTACTGTAGTGTAAAAAAAGTGCTTGGGAAAGTACAATAGAGTAAGTAAATGTGATCTCAGCCCCCAAGGACTCTTTATACAAAAAGTAAGAAAAAATTAAATAAACAAAAAGAAGCAAACAAAATTACAGACAAAGCCCCTGATATAGCAGAGCTATGTTCCTTGGAAATTTGGCTATTATGTGAATGGCTGCACTGTGGGGTATATTTTCCCATAGACATAATAATAGTCATAATCATAATAACAATAATGTATTTGTTAAGCACTTACTATGTACCAAGCACTGTTCTGAGCCTTGGGTAGATACAAGATAATCGGGTTGGACACAGTCCCTGTTCCACATGGGGTTCACAGTCTTAATCCCCATTTTACAGCTGAGGAAACAGAGGCACAAAGAAGTTAAATGACTTATCCAAAGTCACACAACAGGCACATGGCACTGTCAGGATTAGAACCCACATCCTCTGTCTCCTAGGCCAATGCTCTTTCCACTAGGTAATGCTGCTTCCATTTTATATAAATTCATTTGTTCAATCATATTTATTGAGTGCTTACTGTGTGCAGAACACTGTACTAAGCGCTTGGAAAGTATAATTCAGCAACAAAGAGAGACAATCCCTGCCCACAAGGGGCTCACATATTGTGATCTTCACCACAGCTTCCTGAGAACAAGATCAGCCTTCACAAGATTCATCATAAGGCGACAGGGACAGTGTCTAACTTGATGATCTTTTATCTACCCCAGTGTTTAGCACATAGTAAGTGATTAGTAAACACCACAATTGTTAGTAGTAGAAACAGTAAGGTCATACTGTGTGCAGATCACTGTGCTAAACACTGGGAAATAATATATTGGTGGGAATTAAACACAGTCCTTGTCTCTTGGGGGGCTTGCAATCTAAAAATTATTATTATCATCTTTTTGAGATGGAAAAAGTAGTAGTCTTTCACAAGGGCAAAGCTTGGATTTATCTCAGAAATTTTTATCCCCTATGAAAACTCATAGATTGTCTTTCTAAATGGAAGTAATCTTACCTATCAACTGGCTCCCTTTTACCCATCCACTGTTTCCTCCCATTATTCCCACTCAATCGATCAATGAATCAATAGTATTAATTGTATTTATATAATAATAATAATGGCATTTGTTAAGCACTTACTATGTGCAAAGCACTGCTCTAAGCACTGGGGAGGATACAAGGTGATCAGGTTGTCCCACATGGGGCTCACAGTCTTAATCCCCATTTTACAGATGAGGGAACTGAGGCACTGAGAAGTTAAGTGACTTGCCCAAAGTCACACAGCTGACAAGCGATGGATCTGGGATTTGAACCCATGACCTCTGACTCCCAAGCCCTTGCTCTTTCCACTGAGTCATGCTGCTTCTCTATATGTGAACATTCAGCATTGACAGTTGAACTTTCAAAGCATTGAAGGTAAGTGTAAGTTTAAACTTGTGTAAGTTTTAAAGGATTTCTTTTCCTTATAGAAAGCAAATTTATTACTCAACATCCAAGAATTCAATCCCTTTTTCAGAGGAAACAAACCCTGTTGATGATGCTGTCAAGATATAACTCTACTCATGGAGTTCCCACAGGAGAATTAAGTTGATTGTTGACAGAAAACTTGGAGGTTTGGGGACCTAATTGCTTAAGTTTACTAATGGTGGTATGTTTCAGCTATTTCCTTATAGAGCATTCCAAGGTTCAGCTACTGTTTCAAAAGTAAATCATTTGCATGTCCTCTGAGAGAAATAAGCCATCTCATTTAAGGGGCACTTTCCAGCTCCTTGTTTCTGTGTTATTAGGAATAGATTGATTTCCATAGTTTGGGGATCAGGGGTGAGTGATTTCTGCAAGTGGCATCAAAAGGCCAAACTGTTAATGGAATTCTCCAAATAATCTCCACCTCCCAGATGGCATTCATTCAACAGCTGCCCTAAGCATTCATGCTTATACACCTTAGCACTGATTATATACTTGATTTATAGTAATTCATAAGTATTTTTATTTACTTATCCATTTGTCCCCCCCCCCCCCCTTTTAGACTGTGAGCCCACTGTTGGGTAGGGACTGTCTCTATGTGTTGCCAATTTGTACTTCCCAAGTGCTTAGTACAGTGCTCTGCACATAGTAAGCACTCAATAAATACGATTGATTGATTGATTGATTTCTCCTTCCATATGTTTGCTTTCAACAGCAGAGTGTGAATCGCTTGTGTGGATCATTTTCCCTTATTAGGTTGTGAGCTCCTTGATGGTAGGAACCCTTCTCTGCCATTTTTTTTTAATGGTATTGGTTGGGGATTAAGACTGTGAACTCTTTGAAGGCAAGGATTTTGTCCCTTACTAAATTATACTCTCCCAAGCATTTTCTTTCTTAATAGTGTTTGTTAAGAGCTTACCGTGTATCAGCCATTGAACTAAGTGCTGGGGTCTTGTCTTACGCTGTCGAATCATTTCCAATCCATAGAGACACCAAGGACACATCTCTCCCAAAACTCCCCGCTCTCCAACTGCAGTTGTTCTGGTAGTGGATCCATAGAATTTTCTTGGTAAAAACCTGGAATCCGTTTCCCATTGCTTCCTTCAATGCAGTAAACTTGAGTCTCTGCCCTTGACTCTCTTCCCTGCTGCTGCTGCCCAGCATGGGTGGGTTTTGAGTTGTAGTAGATTTCCTTCCCCTCGCTAGCCACTGCCCAAGCTAGGAACAGAACAGACAGGTCTCTGCTTGACTCTCCCTCCCTTAGCTGAGACTGGTAGAGGACTGGAAACTCTCCAGGTGCGACCCTTTGATACAAGATAATCAGGTTGGATTAAGACTATGAGCATCATGTGGGACACAGGCCTGATTAATTTACATCTTCTAGACTGTGAGCCCATTGTTGGGTAGGGACCGTCTCTATATGTTGCCAACTTGTACTTCCCAAGCACTTAGTACAGTGCTCTGCACACAGTAAGTGCTCAATAAATATGACTGAATGAATGAATCTACCCTGTTACAGTGCCTGGCACCTAATAAGCATTTAAAAAATACCATTAAAAATTCTTGGGAGATAGTATACTTCAATAGGAGATGAGGTTCCTGCCCTCAAGAAGCTCACAGTCTTAACCCCCATTTTGCAGATGAGTCAGCTTCAGCACAGAGAATTTCAGTGACTTGTCCAAGGTCACGCCGCAGATGAGTAGTGGAGCTAGGATAAGGGACCAGATCCTCTGACTCCAGGCCCGTGCTTTTTCACTAGACCATACTGTTTCTCAATGTATTTAATAAACATATCAATACATTCTATTTTTGATTGATAGAATTTTGAAACACCAGCACTTAGAACAGTGCTTTGCATATAGTAAGCGCTTAACAAATGCCATCATCATTATTATTATTATCAGTAGCCGTAACATCATCATGATCACCTTGTATTCTTCCCAGCGCTTAGAACAGTGCTTTGCACATACTAAGCACTTAACAAATGCCATTATTATTATCATCATGATTTTTTGAATATGCACAGTGTGAAAAGCAATATACTGGGTGACTGCCATGTACAGAGTACTATAATTCATTCAATCGCACCTTGTATCCTTCCCAGAGCTTGAACAGTGCTTTGCACATAGTAAGCACTTAACAAATGCCATTATTATTATTATTATTATGTGTTTTGAATATGCACAGTGTGAAAAGCACTGTACTGGGTGACTACCATTTGCAGAGTACTATAATTCATTCAATCGCATTTACTGACCGGTTACCGTGCAGAGCACTGTACTAAGCACCTGTGAAGTGCAAGTCGGCAGCATATAAAGACGGTCCCTACCCAACAACGGGCTCCCTTGTGCAGAGCACTGTACCAGGGACACTCTGTCAGTGGTACACAGAATAAGGAACTTGGAGACTATCTAATAGAAGTAGAAGATGCAGTCCCTGCCCTTGGAGAGCTCACTGTCTTGTCTTGTCATATGCTTTCGAGTCGTCTCCGACCCATAGTGACTCCATGGACACATCTCTGCCAGAACACCCCACCTCCATCTGCAATCGTTCTGGTAGTGGCTCCAGAAAGCTTTCTCGGTGAAAGTATGGAAGTGGTTTACCATTGCTTCCCTCTGTGCAGTAAACGACTCTCTGTGCTCGAAACACTTCTAAGCCATTGCTGCCCAGCACAGGTGAGTTTTGATTTGTAACAGATTGCCTTCCACTCGCTAGCCACTGCCCAAGTTAGGAATGGAATGGGTAGGCCTCTGCTTGATTCTCCCTCCCATAGCCGAGACTGGTAGAGCACTGGAAACTCTCCAGGTGTGACCCTGAGAGGTGGGAAGAGCTCATAATCACTGTTTAATCTCTGTCCCCTGCAGACAGTAAGCTCCTTGTGGGCATGGATTCATTCAATCATATTTATTGAGCGCTCACTGTGTGCAGAGCACTGCACTAAGTGCTTGGGAAGTACAAGTTGGCAACATATAGAGACGGTCCCTACCCAACAGTGGGCTCACAGTCTAGAAGGGTGGATTGTGTCTACCAACTATTATATGGCACTTTCCCAAACTCTTAGTGCATACTAAGCACGCAACAAGAAACACTGATTGATTGGCAATAATAATAATAATAATTGTGGTATTCGTTAAGCACTTACTATGTGCCAAGCACTGTTCTAAGCACTAGGGTAGATACAAGGTAATCAGGCTGGACACAGTTCCTGTCCCACAGGGGGTGCACAGTCTTAATCCCCATTTTACAGATGGGGTAATTGAGGTCCAGAGAAGTGAAGTGACTTGCCCAAGCTCACACAGCAGTCAAGTGGCAGAGCCAGGTCCTCTGATTCCCAAGCCTGTGCTCTTTTCACTAGACCACACAGCTTCCCCAAGGAAGAAATGTGTTTACCAGCTCTGTTATAATGTACTCTCCCAAGCGCTCTGTATACAGTGAGTGCTCAATAAATATGACTGATTGGTTGAATGATAGAGACCATAAAACCAAAACATACAGTGGATTGTATTCCCAACAATTCACTCCCTCTCACTTCACTCAAGGCCTAGATATACTTTTGGTTAAAGGTGCCTTTCCCAAGAATCCCATGCATTTTATTAACACTTCTCTGCGTGTCTTTATTTGGCCCAGTGGAATGTTGAAACTGACTTAGAAGATTCAAAATGCCATCATAGCAGCATGGCTCAGTGGAAAGAGCCTGGTTTGCGGAGTCAGAGGCCATGGGTTCAAATCTAGGCTCTGCCAATTGTCAGCTGTATGACTTTGGACAAGTCACTTAACTTCTCTGTGCCTCAGTTACCTCAACTGTAAAATGGGGATTAATACTGTGAGCCCCCTGTGGGACAACCTGATCACCTTGTAACCTCCCCGGCACTTAGAACAGTGCTTTGCACATAGTAAGTACTTACTGAATGCCATTATAAAAAAAAAAGCAAGGCTGATTCAGTGTCAGTCTATCGCAGCACAGATGCAATCCTGAAATCCTCTATTTCAAATTACTCACTTACCTGCAATGGGTGGGGCTCTTCCAAATCTTTACACACTGCAAATTTAAAATAACTAATAATAATAATAATTGTGATATTTATTAAGCGCTTACTGCGTGCCAGGCTCTGTATTAAAGCACTGGGGTGCATACAAGCAAATCGGGTTGGACACAGTCCCTGTCCCACATGGGGCTCAGGGTCTCTATCCCCATTTTAAAGATGAGATAACTGAGGCACAGAGAAGTTAAGCAACTTGCCCAAGGTCACACATCAGACAAGTGGCAGAGCCTGGATTAGGACGCACGACCTTCTTACTCCCAGGCCCGTGCTCTATCTGCTATGCCAACTGAAATGTTTGGAATCTATTCAAAAATACCAATTTTCTTAGGAGAGTCGACGTTGAAGAATTAATTCCAACCACTTTTTGCACATCCTGAGAGATGACTCACACCAGGTTTGTTAGGAATGAAGTAACTGCTTCCCCATAATGCTGGGAAAATTGAAGAGGCGTAGGTTAGAGGTTATGTGCAAAGATTTAAACTGTCAGCCTCCAATAACAGTGATGGGAGTTTTGCAATTTAACTACCAGGGGAGTTTACTGAAAAAGTCAGTGCTCCCCAATGGCATTTTGAAATGGAAGAATAAATTCTCAGGATGCTACATATTTGCCAAAAGGCTCATAAATGATGGAGGCAGAGGCTTTAAAGCTCATCAACTCTATTTAATATATATTGTAAACCTTTGGTAGCTTATTCAGACAATTGAGCATCACAGTTGCTATGAAAACAAAACAATCCATCCAGATTCCCTGGAGAAAACTCTCTGGGGATTACAAGTTCAGCGTTCAAGATCAACGTCTCAGAGACTGTGAGACCAACAGTTGAGATTTACAAGGTTACTACAATTTCCCCTATTTCCGCTCAGAAAGCACAGCATTCACAGCTATTCAGTATTTCCATTAGAAAAATTGGCTGCTCTTCTATCGTTTCTAGTTCCTACAGCCCACAGTCCTTTTTTTCCTTCAGAACCTTCCCTAAAACCCACCTCCTCCTGGGAGTGTTTCCCAACCAATTTCCATCTTCCAATTCCTCTCCACTTCAAGTACTCTTCTGATTTACACATTTTTCCACACTCCTGCTAATGCTAGCTGCATCCACGTTTTTCCTTCTGCTCGAATCACGTGTATGCCTCCATTAGATTGTAAGATCCTCGAAGGTAAGGATCATGTCTTTGATGGCAAGATGACCGTGTGGTTCAGGTGATGGACAGCATGGCTTACCAGATAGAGTAAGGGCCCGAGAGTCAGGAGGATCTGGGTTCTAATTTTGGTCCTCAACATGTCTGCTGTGTGACCTCGGACAAGTCACATAACTGCTCTGGGCCTCGGTTATCTCATCTGCAAAATGGGAATTAAGAGTGTGAGCCCCATGTGGGACAGGGACTGTGTCCAACCTGATTAACTTGTATCTACCCCAGTGCTTTGAGCTGTGTTTGGCACATCATAAGCACTTAACTAGACTGTGAGCCCATTGTTGGGTAGGGACCATCTCTATATGTTGCCGACTTGTACTTCCCAAGTGCTTAGTACAGTGCTCTGCATACAGTAAGTGCTCAATAAATATGATTGAATGAATGAATGAACAAGCACCATTATTATTATCTTCATCATGCTGGTTTTATTGATTACTTTTCTCCTCCTCAAGATGGCTATACGACTCCTCTGGGTATCTGGAGTTCCATAACAGCTCCAGAGGGCTCAGTTTCCCTTTCTGGGAACCCTCAACTCCTCTCCTCTGTGTCACCGAGTAATCACCATCCTGACCCACCTTCCACCACCCTGATAGGCAGAGTAAAGCAACCACAGCCTGGCAGGAAGACTGTGGTGGCTACTGTTAATAACAATAATAATAATGTCATTTATTAAGCGCTTACTATGTACAATGCAATGTTCTAAGTGCTGGGGAGGTTACAAGGTGATCAGGTTGTCCCACGGGGGGCTCACAGTCTTAATTCCCATTTCACAGATGAGGTAACTGAGGCACAGAGAAGTTAAGTGACTTGCCCAAAGTCACACAGCTGACAATTGGAGGAGCCAGGATTTGAACTCATGACCTCTGACTCCAAAGCCCGGGCTCTTTCCACTGAGCTAGCAGTCACTGTGACTACAGTTGTGACTGTGGGCTTGAGCTGTGAGGAGCCTGAATTGTGCTCCTCTAGCAACTGTGTCTTATTGATCTTTGGTTTTGTCTTCATGTTACTTTAACATTTTGTTTCAACTCCCCTTATGTATAATAAATAATTATAATGATTATGGTATTTGTTAAACACTTAGCTATGTGCCAGGCACTGTACCAAGTGCTGGGGCGGATATAAGCAGATCGGGTTGGATCGGGTCTCACAGCCTCAATAATCATAAAAATAATGATGATGGTATTTGTTGAGCGCTTACTATGTGCAAAGCACTGTTCTAAGCGCCTGGGGATACAAGGTAAT